>NC_136487.1:38770377-39012877 GCF_053919585.1 Euprymna scolopes
TTTGGTGCCTTCCAAACACTGGTCACTCTCTTCTCATGTACGACCATTTTTGTATCCGTTAAATCACTCCTTAATTTGTGTTACACCCATCGCATCCACTCCAAACACATTTGCTGAATCTTACGAATTGTTTCGCTTTGAGAATCACCAAGTTTTTGACAACATTTGATGCAATACCGTTGCTCAACACGTTCAGTCATCTGGAAAAATCGGTAATCCGACAAACACCTGCAGTACCTGACTTAATGACCGACAGGCAGTTACTAACGCGCTAGAAGTTCACCAAAAACATTACACATGCGCATGAAGGTGTCTTCCTTCACTGTGTAGAATGGCGCTAAGTTATCGTCTCTATTTCGCATGGGAAAAATAAAGGTCGGATACTTTTTAGACAGGTTTCGTACAGCCGTCCTATTACGAGACGATTGGAAATGATGAATGGAATGGATAAATTATTTACTAATGAGGAAGTTTATTGAGATTGTTGGACTGACTTCCTCATCTTGGTTGTTATAGTCACAACGTTTCGGTCGTTTTGCCCTCCGGCCTTCATCAGGTGTTTTGTATCGAGGAATCTCCGAAAATATTAAGAGAATATGTGCCCCCTACAACATCATGACGGTATTCAAGAGCGAGTCAACATTCAGACGACACCTTGTGCGAGTGAAGCCCCGCATGGAGGAGAATATGACCAAGAACTGCATATACTCCATCCCATGCAGTTGCAGAAAGGTTTACAAGGGTGAAACATGCCGCCCCCTTAAAGTAAGGGTGGAAGAACACCGACAAGCGGTAACTAAAGGGGAGACGGAAAAATCGGGTATAGCCAACCATGTCTGGATGGAGAGGGGGGACCATCGCCCCCTATGGGATGAAGTAAAAATAATAAACTGAGAGACCCACTGGAAAGTGAGAAAACTTAAAGAAACAGCTCACATGCTCGGACATAACAATCTACTGAGCATAGAGCTGAATGCAATTTGTACACCTCTAATAGAGAGAGAAAACCTTGAATAACAACATAGGTTTAACATTAACAAAAACCAAGAATTGTCCTAGTGACATATGGCAGAGTGGTCCTCCTAGACGTTGTATCAAGGTTTGCAGTTACCCAAAAGTGCTGAGTTCAATCCTGAACGAAGGCAGTGAAAAGTAACATTCAAAACAGAGAATCACCAACTATGTCTCAGAGCCTAGCTGGAGTCCGAACACTGTACCCCCGTAATAATAATAAAGGGTTGGGTTCGAGACTTCTAACAAACGGTTCCCCAGTTCGATACAAAACACCTAATGAAGGCCGGAGGGCAACACGGCCGAAACATTGTGACTATAACAACCAAGATGAGGAAGTCAGTCCGACAATCTCAATAACTGAAAACACCCCATCTCAAAAATACAGACAATTACTATCACGATCTTTTCCATTCAACCAGAAAGCAGCCAAAGTTCTGAATTAATATTTGTATAAAAATGTTCTCTCAACAGAAACTCAATAAATGAAAACACTTCATCTAAAAAATACTAATGAGAAAGTTTTATATAAATCATTTGATGTTTGATTTGAAGACAACCTTATCGTAGGCAGCGAAGACATGGGAAGTAACTCAGTTCATAGAAATTCCGTTTGGTGCAAGGTTCACGGAGAATAAAACAGAATTGAAGATTTTATATATATGCGTATTAATCTTTTATATATATATTAAAAATAAACTGAAGAATATAAAGAGATTATTAGTAAATAACAATGTAAATATGTAAATAGAATATTAATAACAAAGAAGAGGGGCGATAAGTATGCATTATGGATTCAGTAAATTTGTAAATAATATAATAACATACTTTTTTTGGAGATAAGGTCGAATGACACAGTTAAGGGTTTTATTTTGATAAAGGAATAGGTTAGGCTAATTAATCTGAAGCCAAAACTGAATCCAATACCTGGAACCTTTGTTGTTCTTTTGTTTAAGGGAAGTGGCGTTTGATCAACACTGCTAAATTAGGAGAAGAATCAAAATTTTCGACGGTCGTACATCCTAACAATATGATATAAATGCGGCTGTATCTTAGGGGTCGATCCTTAGATCTTCATTATTCTTAATATTCATAAATGATATCCCGTATATAATTGTCTGTGAGATGGGTATATTTGCTGATGATATTACGCTCTATAAAAGGCACGAGGGGAAAACGAATGAACACATATCTAAGACAATGAAAGAAATACTAGAGGACGACCTCCAATATATAGTGGAATGAAGACAAAAATGGATGGTCACATTCAATGCTGCCAAGGCTAAGCTTGTTTACCTTAATAATTACAAGAAACCTTCTAAATCACCAATAGCTATGGCTAAAGATATATTACCTGAAAATAATACTTTCAAACTCATCTGCTTAATGTTCACAGGGAGCATGAGTTGGAACAGATACATTGAGAGCATTGCCAAGGCTGCCACGAAGAAAGTAGGCTCTCTATACCGTGCTAGAAAGTTACTTATACCTGAAAGCATCCTGTATCTCTGTAAGGCCATCATTCGCCCATGTATGGAATAGTGTTGTCACATTTGGACCGGTGCATCTGCTACTGGTCTCTAACTCCTGGACAGGGTTCAAAAAAGAATCGCCCATCTGATAGGTCCTAAGTTATCATCAAAGCTTCACATTCTGTACCATCAATGAACTGTTGCATCTCTCTATTTGTTTTACAAGTATTTTAATGATGGATACCCAACAAACTACAAGCTCCCAGTGACTTTAGCCGACATTCAAAGGGAGTCTCGAGAGGATGAATTCATGCTATCCATCAAAAATAAAATTCAAAATAAAGACCTGAATGTGTCTAAAGTTTTCCCCCTCTGTGATAATATCCTACGATATAATAACTGTGAAGTGATTCTGAACAGCCTACAAAGAAAACTCCTTAGGACTTTTACACGGGAAATCTGTGGAAGAACTGTACAAAAAGCCTCATTGGTTTAACATAGACAAAGACAAAGCAGAAATGATAGACTTTTGAAAGAGATGCGCGTTTGCAGCAAAATCCCAACTACGAGGTGCAAATTATGAACAAACACATACTATCATGACAGAGAATTCATGTAGATTTTGCAAGGCCTTGAAATACCTCATTGTTGATAGCCATTAAAAATAGTCTGAGGTCCTACTGCACGATCTGATTTTTACAGAAGCTATTCGTGCGTTTTGGCATAGTAGATTAATTGAATTCAGAGACTTTTGCAAGTCGTATCAAATAGACAACATTACAACTCCTCAGTATACTCTGGTCTAATGGTCAGGCCGAGAGGTTTTTGGACACTCTAAAGAGGGCTTTAAAAAAGGCACAAGGAACACCGACGGAAAAAGCATTGCAACATTGTCTGCAAGTTTATAGAATAACCCTTTATCCAGACACGTCTATGGGACGCTCGCATGCAGAAACAATGTTCGCAAGAAAAGTCAAGTTCCTCTTCAATAAACTCATACTACGGCAAGCGAAGTTAAAAAAAAACCGTTTCGCCCCATAAGAAATATTTCTGTCCTGGCGATAAAGTCCTTTTAAAGGACTATAAAAACAACATTACGTTCTGGGAAGTAGGCATCATTAGATAAAGAATTGGCAAACTTGTTTATATCATTCAGGGACTGAAAAACACCCAAAAACGCCATCCGAACACGCTCAGAAAATTCTGTTTTAATGAATCAGAGAAATCACTACAAAATACCTGCAAAGAGTTGATCGGCGTAAAATTCGATCACTTCGATCACTTCGATCTCGACACACCCTGAGTCTTTCCGGAAGTGCGACGCTCAGGGGGAAAAAGACAAAAATTACACAACCACTCGACGTAAAACCCAAAAGGAAGAATTATCGGTTTTATTTTTTTTACTTTCTTTCAAAAATATCTTCAAACGAGAATGTTGTGAGACCGAAACTGATCTCCATCATAGACTCTTTCAATACTATATTACGATGTGAGATAAGCCCCCTAAGTGAGCAGCACTGTAATACCGTAGAACCAGCAGGAGTGCTAGTAATACGCAGCACATGCGACTGCCTACAATGGACACCATAAAATAGTAAACTCCGCTTACTCTTCATATTATCTTTGTAACCTTTTGTTAATATATCTTTTGTTTTTACACCAAATCAATGTTCCGTGTTTTTCTTTCCGTGGTTCCCAAATTTTACAATAGTAAGACAAACCTATCAGGATAGAAAAAAAACAAACTCTACCCTGTTAAGAGAAGCAAATTATAAAATAAATTTAAAATATCAGGAGTAAAGTCAAATATGAACAGGTAAAATTATAGATTACATTATCAGGTCAGTAAGGATGAAAAGAAAGAAAAAGAGATAAAGTGAAGAACCATCTTTAGGCCCTGACATTTTGAAGCTAAATGCTTCTCACCAGAAGAAAAAACAAATCTGGCCTTATACAAAAAAAAGAATAACAAGAAATCACTAACTTTAAAAACACTTACATACAAAATGAAAAACTTTAAGCGAAAATATTATGGAGTAGATAGAATAAGAGCATGTAAAGAGAGTTCGAAAATGAAAATGAGGAATGAAAAAAATAATAAAGAACTAAAAAATATATAATAAATAAAGTATAAAAATATATCTTACATAAAATAAAACAAAAAAGTGAAAAAATAAAGTAAAGGTAAAAAAATGAAAAATAAAAAACAAAGAAAATGAATACTAATAAACAAACAAGAAAGTTTATTTATTATTAGGAGTTAATCTGAATAAGATAAAAGTACTCCAAAATAAAATCTGTATTCGATATTTTTTCTACTTCATTATTTGTCTGCTGTCTCTATTGCGCGTTTCATTCATTAAATCTAGTTTTCTTTTCATTCGTTCATTCTTTCATTTTTTTTTTCAATGTTTCCTTTTCATTTTCCTGTTATCTCCAATTTCCAACCACCCTTGCAACTTAATCGCGTCAATCCATCAGCGAAAGTTGCACGCCATTTCTGCCTATCACAAGAACGAAAGGCGCAATTATTTCACCTCAGAACCACCATTTTGTAACTAATTAATTAAGACATTGAAACTAACTTTATTATGACAAACACCTTCAAGTTTTTTTTTTATTCGTAAAACAATCAAGGATACAAATCGATCAATTATTAAATAATAAATCAAAATAAATTCGAACCAGTAAACAGACACCATATTTATCTATTAAATAAATCTAAAAGTTTTCTCAACGAGTTTCCAAATCTGATATCTAGACACAAAAAAGAAAGGCATATTTGTTTTTTCGCTATAAATTAAAACT
The DNA here is from genome assembly GCF_053919585.1 of Euprymna scolopes. Taxonomy (NCBI): domain Eukaryota; kingdom Metazoa; phylum Mollusca; class Cephalopoda; order Sepiida; family Sepiolidae; genus Euprymna; species Euprymna scolopes. Next base: position 38,775,669 of record NC_136487.1, read on the forward strand.
TACTTGTTTTATAGTATATCTTTATAGTCTGAACATTGATGGATAAGAATATATATCTGCCCAGGCGCAGTAAATATTTTGTGAAATGGCTCTTTCATTTATGCTGGTAAAGATTTAATGAACCATGTATCAGTTTCATTATTAACTACACGTATTGGTTTTGTTGTTGGAAGTTATAGTTATCTATACTTAATATTGTTGTTGTTGGTGGTAGTGATAGTTATTTATATTTAATGTTGTTGTTGATTATGATAATAATTACTGTACCTAATGTTGTTGCTGGTGGTGGTATTAATTATCTATACCTAAAATTGTTGCTCGTGGTGATAATTTTCTATGCTTAATGTTGTTGTTGTTGGTGATAGTTATTTGTACATAATGTTGTTGTCGATGATGGTGATAGTTATCTGTACTTAATGTTATTGTTGGCGGTGATAATTATCTGTATTTCATGTTGTTGTTTGTGGTGGTAATGGTTATCTTAATGCTGTTGTTTTTTGGTAATGGTAGTTATTTTGTAGAGTTAATCATACTTTTCACAAAGCCCAAGAAGACCATGCCACAGGATTGTTAGGTTTATGAGGGTCAGTTCAGAAATAAGGCCTTTTATTTTTTAACTTAGCAACTAAAACATTGAAGCGCAACGATGCCGAGAATAGTACCATTAAAACGTACGAACTTTTGGCTCTTATTTTTCTACTTAGTCTCCAGTCTTAATGCATTTTGCCACCCTCTTTGTCGCCACTCTTAAATCGATGAAACCGTCTTCTGTTCAATTTTTTCTGCATGAGGGAATTCAATGATACATCTCTGCTTCTGACGCTCATCCATAAGAGAGGTTGCTTTCTTAGAGTCTCACACCGTCATTATCTGCAGCGGATAGATGAACGTGTCTGTGTGTGTGTCTGTGTAGATTTCCCTACGCAATAACTCTGTCAATTTTCAGTTTACAGACTCGAAATTTGAGATACAGAGTACTGAGATTAAGGAAAATCTTTGTGATCGGTTTTCGGCCAGAAATTTAGATGTTAATATGTAAAAGTTCGACGATTTGACCTTTGAGAACTCTACCAAACTTTTCCGCCAATTTTGGGTCTAAACACTTGAAATTTTAGATATAGGTACCTTGGACATGGGTCTAACTTAATAACTTGATGTGAGCCCAAAACTATAAATGTTTAGAGGTCATAATACGGGTCAAAGATAAAAACATTGACCGCTTTTTTTTTTGCTCAACATACACCTCCAAACACCCTGGCAACGCCGGGCTAAAATGGTAGTATATAAATATATATATATATATATATATACATATATATATATATATATATATATATATATATATATATAAAGTGGTGGGTCTGTGTACATTTCCCTATGAAGTAACTCTGTCAAATTTCGGTCTAGGGACTCGAGATTTGACATAAGGTGTATTGTGATTTGGGAAAATCTTTTTAATCGGTTTTCGGCCAGAAATTTGGCTGGCAAGGGGTACAAGTTCAATGATTTGACTTTTGAAAACTCTACCAAACTCCTTTGCCAATGTTGGGTCTAAACACTTGAAATTTTAAATGTAGATTACTTGGACATGGATCAAATTTTATAATTTGATTTGAACCCCAAGAAATAAATGTTAAGGGATCAAAATTGGGATCAAAGTTAAAAAAAATTCACCTCTGTGGTCTCTACCAAATTATCCAGCCAATTTCTGGTCTAAATATTTAAAATTTTAAATAAATGGTATTCAGAGATAGGGCAAGCTTTTAATCGGTTTGGGTCGACAATTTGAGCTGCCAAAGCATCAAAGTTTAAAAAATTGACATTTGAGATATCTAGCAAACTACTCAGCCAATTTTGGTTCTACACATTTGATATTTATACATAATAGGTATTCAGACATGCGGAAAGCATTTTAATCAGTTCTTGGGCGAAAATTTGGCTGCCAAAAAGTTAAAGTTGAAAGAGTTGACTTTTGCAGATTCTACCGAATTCCTCCGTCAATCTTGGGTCTAAATACTTGAAATTTTAAATGTAGGTAACTTAGACATGGATAAAACTTTATATTTTGTTTTGGAACCAAAATATTAATGTTAAGGGGTAAAAATTGAGGTCAAAGTTAAAACCAATTGACCTCTGCGATCTCTACGTAATTACTCAGACAAATTTTGGTCTAAATTCAATTTTGGTTTCACTTGATAAAAGGAAAGAAAAATAAAAAAATAAAAAAATAAATGAACAAAGAAAAATAAACGAATAAAATAATTGTTTTTTCGTTTTTTTGTTTTTTTTTCTTCTGGTTTTGGGGGAATTTGCCTTTATTCTCATTGGTCCAAAAGAATTATTAATATATTGGTATAATGTGTGCAAAAAGAAGCCATTTTTTATACATATAAAAATAAACACTTCTCAAATATATATAAACATACAGATAGAATACTTTTCAAATACATATAAACATATGCACAAAAATTCACAAATATACATGTTTGTTTTGTTTTAACAAATGTTTCCAAAAAAAAAAAAAGAGATACAAAAAGAACTATTTGACAAATAGGAAGTTTACAAAAGGGTTTTAACAAGTGGCTTTTTTTGTAACAAAAGCTGGAAACATTATGTTAGGTATTAATTGGTTAATTTGGTTAGTAAAGTAGAGATGGTCGCAGTTTAACGTCGTGCCCAGGACAATTTACAATTTTTTTTTGTGTGATTTTGATTGTTCATGTTTCTCCTTTTGGGTTTCTGAAAAGAGATTTATTCATAATTAGATTCCAAAAAGTTTGGTTATAAAATGTCTTAATTTTATTCTTTTTATAGGTTTACTAAAAATGTTGGCTATATTATTTTCAGACGTCACATAAGTAAGAGTAATAGATTTTTTTCCTTATTTCATCCCTTATAAAATGATATCTGATATCAATATGCTTCGACCTTTGATGAATCATAGAATTATTTGCTAATAAGATACTGCTCTGATTATCACAATGGATTACTATAGTTTTTTTTAGTTAGATCTTGTTTTAAAATAGATTTTAGAATGGTGTTCAGAAAAATTGCCTCCTGCACGGAATGAGTAAGAGCCACATATTCTGCTTCACAAGTAGAAAATGTAACAATTTGTTGCTTTTTAGTTTTCCAAGAGATCATAGGTACAGTCTTTGACAGTCTAAAACAATACCTCGCTATACTCTTTCTATCATCAGAGTTAGCCCAATCTGAATCCGAAAAGCCTTCTAAATTTAGAGGATATGTAGATGTTTTAAATCTTAAAGATTGTTCCTTGGTTCCTTTTAGGTAACAAAGGATTTGTTTTGCACGATTAAGGTTTTTAATTGTCGGTTTCGATAAGTTTTGAGATAGCTTTGTTACAGTGTAACATATGTCAGGCCTTGTTGCGGTCATCAAGTAGATGAGGCTCCCTACCATTTCCCTGTATATTCGGTTATCTATGAATTTTGTTTCGGTCCCTATATTTTTTTATATCCATTTCGACGGAAGTTGAACGCGGCTTACAATCTTGCATTCCGAACTTGAACAGAAGTTTTTCAATGTATCGTGATTGGTTCATAGTTATACTTTCATTTTCACAGGTAAATTTTATACCGAGCAACCATAGCAGTCGTCCAAGATCGGCCATTTTCAATTTTTTATTTAATTCATTTTTAACATCTTTTAACGTGTTGTCATAGTTTGAGGCGAGTAATATATCGTCAACCCAAAAACCCAAATCAACAATTTATTACCTACATTTTTGCTATACATGCACGTGTCTACGGGACATTGTTTGAATTCCTGTTCTATTAAATAATTATGGAGTGTTAAATTCCAATTGTGTGCACTTTGTTTTAGTCCATATAACGATTTATTTAATTTCCACATCCAATTTTTATTTTTCATTTTAAATCCCTCTGGAGGGTTAATGTAGATTTCACAGTCAATCGGAGCATTTAAATAAGCATTTTTTTTTGCATCCATTGGATGTATTTTTAAATTGTATTGAGTGTCAAGTTGTAATAAAATTCTAATTGTCGTTAATTTTTCGTTGGTGAAAATGTTGCAAAATATTCCACCCCAGAAATTTGTGAGAAACCTTTCGCCACAAATCTTGCTTTAAAAGTTTCACTGCTAGAAGCTGTGATTTTTTGGAAAAAAACCAGCGTGAAGAAATTATATTTTTATCTGTTGGTTTTGCCACTATTTCGTATGTGTTATTTTCAGATAAAGCTTTCAATTCGGATACCATAGCTTGTTCCCATTCTTCGTGATTTTCTGAATTAATCGCCTCATTATAACTTTCGGTGCGCTGTTCAACGAATAACAGTAATCCACGGCGCAATCTTGTATTTTTCAATTTGTAAGAAGTCTGGCCTTTTTCGCTCCCTTATTGGGTATCGGCGTGTCTGGTTAATATTTTGGTCAGAAGTTCTACTGTAATTGCCGTCGTTATTAATATTTTCATTGTGATCGATTAAAATGCTAGGTAAGATTTCACGTTTTTCATCCACTGGATCGCCATTTTTTAAATTTAATGTATCATTGAATTTTACACATCTAACCCTTTTTATGGCATTTTCAGCTGCGAAGTAGATTAAATATGCCGGGCTATTTTTATCGTAACCTACGAAAGTACCTTTTTCGCTTTTAGTATTTAGTTTACTGGTGTTTTCTATAAATGCAAAACAATCAGAACCAAATAGATGCATTCTGTTCATTTTAGGTTTTATATCGCAAAACGCTTCATACGGCGTTTTTCCTAGCCTCTTATTGAACGATCTATTTCTGATTTGCTGCTGCCATTAAAGCGTATGTCCATAAACTATGCGTTAATTTCGATTCGATAAGTAAGCATCTTGTCATTTCAAAAAGGGTTCGCCATGCCCTTCCAACGGTGCCATTCTGGAAGGGGGAATACGGCGCCGATTCCTCGTGTTTAATACGGTGGTTAATTAATAGAAATTCAAAGTCTTTACTAGTAAATTCAGTCCCATTGTCTGAGCGAATACATTTTACTGAACCGTATGGGGCAACATCAGCTAAATATTTCTTAGCGGCGAGGATAGTGTCGGATTTGTTTTTTAGAAAATAAACCATAATTAAACCGGAAAAATCATCAATAAAGTTCAAAACGTACCTTAGATTATTTCTCCCCATCGGGTTGATCGGACCTGCTAAGTGACAATGCGCTAAGTGACAATGCGCAAGTGAGAGAATTTTTGTAGTTTTTTGTCTGGTGTTCGGCTTATATCTTTTGTCATTACCCCCATTAGGAGTCAAAACATTTTACAGTATATATATATATATATATATATATATATATATATATATATATATATATATATATATATAAAACTCAAATGACCTTGTAACGGATGTTGTAACTCGACTTCCGGTTACGCATGCGTACATAAACAAATAATCAAGGCGACAATAAAACGTAGTGTTTTACGGTGTACGTTTTCAGTGTCCCAAGTTTTTTTCGCGTTTAAATTATCCAAATACACAATTGTCAATACTTTCTGCATTTATTTTACATCGTTCATTTCCGTATTACGTTTAAGTCATTTTCTTAGTAATTAATCTACTTTAACCCTTGACAAGCATAAGAGCATTTCACAACGGCAATTTGCCCACCACCTTCCTTTTTAAAATTTATTCTCCATTTTTTAATACACCTTTCTTAAAAAACATCGAAGATATGTTTTTTTAATTTGCGTTACAAATAAATAATCAACGCAACAATAAAACGTATTGTTTTACTGTGTACGTTTTCAGCGTCCCAATTGTATTTTTTAGCGTTTAAATAAAAAATATATAAAAATTTGAATTTAACTTTAAGTATTATGATATCTGTTTAGTGCACATTTACCTATAAGTATGGCAAACCACTTATAATTCAATGCCCGTAAGTTTTTTTTTTCAAAAATAAACAATTATAAACAGAACGACTCATACCTATATTCTTTTTTCATTTTAATATACTTTCATAAAAATCTTTCTGTTATGTCACAAAAAAACTATTTTCTTTACGTCACAAGTGTCACGCTCATACATTAATTTCATAGCTAATATAACATACTGACCCAACGGGTCACGGGTAGTCTAATAAATATATATATATATATATATATATGTATATATATATATATATATACATCGGAAATCGAAATATATATATATATATATATATATATATATATATATATATATATATATATATATATATATACAGGCGGCAAAAAGAATGTCCGCACTTGTAACTTTTACAAAAACTGCAAATTTAAAATAAATTTAATGTAACTGTTAAAAGTATACCTGATTTGATTAGCCTTTTATTCTTCTATAATTTTGCCTGTTCATATTTGACTTTTAATTGAAATATTCTAGTGTTCACGTCAATTTAAAAAATAACTCCTAATTGAGGAGGCAAAAAGAAAGTCCGCACAATGGAAAAGTGTCATTTAAATGTAACTTTAGGACATTAATGCAACGCAAATACAACAGGTACACAATGAACTAGTTAATATTTAGTAGCATAGCCCTTCTGCAATTTGACAGCCTGCAATATTTTGGGAATTCCTTGAATTAGACTGCAGCAATACTCAGGGAAGTGCATACCACTTTTCTTTAATTTTTGTCCAAAGTTCTTCCGAATTTGAAATTTTCTCATTGCGTAGCTGTTGCTTGATGTAATACCATACGTTTTCGATAGGATTGAGGTCTGGAGATTGTGCAGGCCAATCCAAACACGGAATATCATGTTCTTCCACGAACTTCTTGACATTGTCAGCTGTGTGAATAGGAGCATTATCCTGCATAAAGATGGGATTATCATCAAAATTCCGACCAAAGTGGGTTGGAAAATGCTCAGTCAACATATTAATATGCTTAATGTAATAAAGTTAAATATGAACAGGTAAAATTATAGAGGAATAAAAGGCGATACAAATGAGGTATAGTTTATTTAAACGCTTACATTAAATTTAGCTTAAATTCGCAGTTTATGAAAAAATTACAAGTGCGGACTTTCTTTTTGCCAGCACTTTATATATCGGAAAAACAAGTAAGAAGTGGCATTATATTTTTTTGTAAGAGTATATTCTTTGTTTTTCTTGTGACCGAAATTATTTTCTGTTATCGAATTCAATTATGGTTTTGTTTTATTAAAAAGTCAACTTTGCACAGGATCCCGCCTGAATCAAACTCAATTGAGAAAAATTCATTATTCATCTTGCAGAATATTTATTAGTTTCTAGTCTCATTTGAGATTAGTTTTTTTAATATAATTTGGAATGATATATATATATATATATATATATATATATATATATGTGTGTGTGTGTGTGTGTGTGTGTGTATGTGTGTATATATATATATATTGTATGTCAGGTCATGTCCTATGCTACTGGTACCATGTAACCCAGTACTAACTGCCTCATTGTCTGGTCACCGCGACTAAACTGGTTCCCCCACCAGACTTGTTTGGTGAGGAGGGTTAAAAACAAGACCTTCCAAAGGGCGAATGAACCCTTTTTCGGGGTCAACGGCAACTAGCACCGTTTGTGTTTGTGTGTATGTATGTGTATGTTGGGATGGAGAGGGCTCCCATAAACCATGGTGAAGGCAACCTTTCTAGGAGAAGCAAATCTCTGATTAAAAAAAAAACATAAAGCGGAAGAACAGTACCCGCATTAAGCTGGTCTGCAGTTTAACTTGTTGCTGGATATCTTGCTCTTGCTTGTTGCTGGATCTCAACATTTTGAACCGAAAGAGAGACTTAGCCGTCGTACAAAGCTAAGACTATGTAATATCATCTGTGTATAGATAGTCCCTCAGGCATTTGTCTATAAAAATGGTCCGGTGGCGATGGAAAAGATGTGACGCGTGGAGGCTTGAAATGCTGGACGCATGTAATAATTGATCTCAATGACAGAGTTCAGCGTGTGAATTCACCGGTAGGACTAAAAAAAATAATTTTTGGGCTCATTGATTTTAAGAGTCTGAGTGAGTGGCACTCGTCTGACAAGACGTTACAATCATCATATCTATATAGATATACTATTATATAAAAGTTATTTCGTGTGCGTGCGTGTGTGAGTTCTTTCCTCATAGGTTCCGAAAGAGCTGAGCGTATCTTTTGTAAATTTCACACAAATGTAATTTATATTTCTGGAAGTGTTTTTAGATAGGTTTTGTCGAAAAATTCTTCCAATAAATATCGAAAAAAAAAAGATATTTAAAGTAATTATTTTCTCTTATAGATAAAACAATATTTACAAGAGAATATTTTACGTTACATCGGTGTAGCCTTGGTTGTTGTAACGTAAACTATTCCCCTGTAAACTTATTCTTTTTTATCCATTAGAGAAACATACACATTTTAAAGATAGGCAAGCTTAAATATCAGCTGACATGATAGTGTAAACATACACAAACAGAATTTGATGTACAGCATTATCATTATTATTTTTTTCTCGAACTAGTCCACTGGGCAAATTATTCCTCGTAATATATACTATTTAATAAAGGATTGATTCTATAATAATACGTGCGCAATCTGCATGAATTGAAATATATTTTTTAAGCGTACTGCATGACCGAGAAACGCCGGGCGTTCAGCTAATATATATATATATATATATATATATATATATATATATAATGACTAGATCACTCTGATTGAAGTTAAAAACATTTGATGAAAGAAGAAATGTTTAAAATTCAACAACATCTCTCGTGATTAATGGTAGCCGAATGGATATGGTCCTTGCTAATGGAGCCAGAGATGGCTTCTATAACAAGGTTCAAATCTATCAACTGGTGTTAATCGTGACACCGTGCACTGAAGATTCCCGAAAGGATGAAACACTAGTGTCTGTAGGTATTTGATAATTATATATATATATATATATATATATATATAATTATCAAATACCTATATATATATATATATATATATATATATATATATATATATATATATATATATATATATATATATATTTGAAAGTCTGGGTAGGTTTATCCATAAAAGACGTTGAGTGAAATTTGAAAATAAAATAAGAGAGGTGTTACATTTAACACTTTAAAGCCAAAAAAAAAAAAACAACGCGAATTATTTCTAACCTTTATAAAATTAACGAATGTTTATTTTTTAAAGAGAGATATATTTCGGAGATATACAGTCCTTTTTCAATCTGCATATATATATATATATATATATATATATATATATATATATATATATATATGTATTTCCTCTTATTCTTCGTCATGATGTTGAATGGAAGAATTTTAAGCTAAATCCACTTGATGTTAGCTGTGGTTTTTCTGTAGCCGGATAATTATGCGTGATTTGACAGTCTGGGTAGGTTTATCCATTAAAGACGTTGAGTGAAATTTGAAAATCAATAAATATAAAAAAAATTCGCGTTGTTATTTGGCTTTAAAGTGTTAACTTTAACACGTCTCTTATTTGATTTTCAAATTTCACACAACGCCTTTAATGGATAAACCTACCCAGACTTTCAAATCACGCACGACCACGCATAAATAATTCGGCTACAGAAAAACCACAGCTAACATCTAGTGGATATACTTAAAATTCTTCCATTCAATATCATGACGAAGAATAAGAAGAATATATATATATATATATATATATATATATATATATGTAAAGATCACCCGTCTAGGAGAAGGAAAACTCTGAAACTAAACAAAAGGAGAGCCTCTCCAGTGTTGGATGACAACCTTCCTAGAGCTGGTGACTCAAACTAATTACCGGTCTTCAAACCTAAATTGCTTAAGGAGTAGATAGGTTCTGTCTATCGCCGACTTCCATACTCCGTCTTTTCCTATTAGTCAGGCGCAGAGACACTATCACAAGTGAATCGACAAAACACTTAGTGATAGATCATGTTTCTTGTCTAGGGCATTGAATGCCGTTCCCCCACTCCCGACACATGCCCCCCTCAAAACTGGGAACTTGGGAGTGCTTGAGTACCACACATGCCTGTGCAATTAGATTGGGGTGATCTGAGTGGCTGAGGGTACCGGATTAACAGTTCCTGGCTGCTGTTTCCGACTAGTAGTACAGGAACCCAACTCCTTGGTAGCGCTTAGAGCGGCTGCTCCATCAACAGTTGTATAATATCTGGATGTTTGTAGTGCCATGTCGCGCATGGAAAGGGACCCTGCACTCATCCCCGATGGGCTTTCCTGAGGCCACATTCCTAGTTGAAGAAAGGTCAGCTAATGGTCTACTTGTGTTGCATGTCTGATACCCTGCTTAACCTCTTGTTCAGCTCCCCCTCATCTAACTGAAACTCTTTAAAACATGATGACAGTACAATAAAGAAATAAGCTTAAACAAGGCGTAGGGACAAACAAATCCAACTTGCCTCCTCCCTTGAGGTTTGCATTCACTTACATCCGTGGGCTTAGAACTAATTTAGCTGATGTTGAAGCATTTCTCCTAACAAATACCCCGGATATCTTTGCACTAAGCGAGACTAACCTACACTCCTCCATCCCCTCTAACTACTTTAACATGCCTGGCTATCTCCCACTCTGCCGTAAGGACTCTGACAGGCATATACACGGACTTGGAGTCTACATTCGTAGCATTCCCCCCTGACTAGAGAAACAAACCTAGAAACGGACGATCAAGCCTTTATGTGCTTTAGACTAAACATCCAACACAACACTTTTATTTTCTCTACCGCTCTCCCTCGATCCAGGACTGCACCATAATAAACAAAGTCTCTGACAGCATAGACACAGAACTCTCCCTCGACACTAGCGCACAAGTACATGTATTTGGTGACTTTAATGTTCACCACAAAAACTGGCTTGGATGCTCTACTCGCACGATGTCGAATGGAAAGAATTTTAACAAAGAATAAGAGGGAATATATATATTCCCTCTTATTCTTCGTGATGAATGGAAGAATTTTAAGTTAAGTCCACTTGATGTTAGCTGTGGTTTTTCTGTGGCCGGATAATTACGCGTGGTCGTGCGTGATTTGAAAGTCTGGGTAGGTTTATCCATTAAAGGCGTTGAGTGAAATTTGAAAATCAAATAAGAGACGTGTTACATTTAACACTTTAAAGCCAAATAACACCGCGAATTTTTTTTTACATTTATAAAATAAACGAATGTTCTCTTATATATATATATATATATATATATATATATATATATATATATATATATATACTTGACAAATATACCTTTTTAAACATAGGCGGTGTATGGAATTCTGCTGCGATCAAAATGTAGGCTCATTCTTGGTGTATATATATCGTTCGTATTCGAGAAGTTCTACATACTCTTCTGTTGTTATTATTATTATAATTATTATTATTATTATTAATGTAATTATTATTATTATTATTATTATTATTATTATAGAAAGAGAGTACCGCAAATACGCGATCGCATGGGACTCCGGATATATTGGGAGGTGTGTAAGAAGGTTGGGGTGTATTGTGCTGGAAAATGGTTTGAGGAGGTGCCTGATGGAGTGAGACCAAGTGAGAATGGCAAGGTAGATGTATGCTGGGATAAAAGTGCCATAACGACCAAGCAATTGGAACATAATCGTCCGGATTCGGTCGTCATTGAGAACATCTAAAAAAAAAAACTGGCAGATTGTAGACTTTTCAGTACCCTGGGAAAAGAATGTGGGAGAGAAAGAGAACGAGAAGTGGATCAATTATGCTCCATTGGCCTTGGAAAAAACACAAATAATCTCGGTCGTAGTTGGTACACTAGGAGTAGTATCAAGTCGTCTGGAAGGACAATTGAAAAAAATAACTACAAATCCCCGATGTTTTACGTGGCCTTCAGACCACTGCTATTGTAGGTACCACCAACATTCTTAGAAAAACCCTTGATCTTTGAAGCTCCTGGTTTGGAGCTGGGATTGAGGCAAATCTTCTGGAAATGAATCCCATCCCTTTCCAGATAAATTAAATCAGAATTATTATTATTGTAATCAACGTTCGGCAAGAAGTGTTACTTACTGGAGATTGTTCCTTTCTATCACCGTTACTATTTTATTTTTTCGGTCTTACGATTGTCTTTTTTTTTTGCATACTATGCTTTTTATACCTAAATGAGGTTCGCTCCCTTCAACATCTACTTTCAGTTTTAAAGGTGTTTAGATCGGAAATTTCAGAAACATTCATTTAAATTCTACATTGAATAAATAGCCGACTACCATCAATTGCTCCTTAATAGTAACTTGTATTCTTCTAAATCTTTCATTATTATTACTTATGGTACATTCCAAATTTTTTCCTGAGCAATACGATTTCCGTAAAACATCTTCAACTGTTAAGGTCGGATAAATTGAGTGACTTCATGTTTTTCAATTACAGTACAGAATGTTACATGTTGACAAATGGCTTGGTGCAAAAGAATGCTTCGTGCTTTTCCAGTGACATAGCTTTCTTTCTTCCCAAAATAACGGAATGCTATAATCGAACACTAACAAACCATTGGAGTCACAAGCGCAGTTTTTCATCGATTTTTATTTTCATTCTAAACTGTTTAAGATTGCCAACGCATTCTGGGACAATATTTACATTCATCGGTGTCCTCGACTATACTTTCCTTATTCAAGGATTTTTTATATAACAGGAGGCCAACCTCCGATGCATTGTTACATCTTTTGGAAAACTCTGTTCCGTCTGCCTGCTTTCCTCCGGACTACAACTTGGATGTCTTCAAGTCCAATGTTAACAAATTCCTAATGAACCGCCCCCTTAATTAAACACTTCATCAAATCTCCACACTAACGTAATGTACTTGCAATAACCTTTATCCCTGAGTGGCTTCCGGGCCTTGATAAGTGGTGATCACTGTGTAAAAAAAGAGAAAGTTTTCTTTTCCATTATCAACGCATTGTTCTTATTTTACTAACACTCGTACATACGGTTGCAGTTACATCAGAAAGAAAAAGAACGCTGAAATTTTATTTGCATTCTTCGTACATATAAAGGTAACAGTAGGACATATTCCTAAACCTGACGTTTTCATTTTGAAGGTCAGTTGTAATCGCACCCGATGTACTCTATTTTAGTAGGAAGGGTTTACAGAATCAAGTACAATACATTTTGGAAAAAATTACTTTTAATCGTCTCTTACACTATAACATTGACTTTTACCGAATTTTTTAAGCATATTTTAGCGGCCTGTTTCTATCTTTTTCTGGATTAAGATTAATGATAGCATTACTAAATGTATTTTACTTTTATTATTTACAAATATTACCTTCCGTCAGAGTTTGTGTACATACACAATTAAATAACTTTAAACGAATAAAAAAAGAAACATTTTTCTTTGTTTTTACGAAAGCACGTATCAGTGAGCGGCGCAACGAATAAAAGTACTAAATATTAATTAGTGACATACTCCTCAAAGTTGAAAGGTCTTATCCTTATTACAACTGATAGGAATTAATTAGGAATTACTGAAAACATTTACCTAGTCATGGCTGATAGAACGAAAACAATCTGCTCCCGTGCATTAAATATACGTTTTTTCTGAAATTCTGTGTAGATTCCCAAATTCGACATAAAGATTCCAGAGTTGCACCAAAAAGAGCCCAGGGATTACGTCAGCCTAAACGTTCTGAGAATAACATCCAGAATAAAAACAGTAGTCCGACTAATCTAAATACTATTACTAATCAATCTTCATCTAAAAAATTCCAAAACGTAATAAAAAACTAATTATTTTATTACTTTTGACATGTTTTAATTTTTCTTATACGCCATACTCTTTTTCGTCGGGAATCGCAAAATAGAACCAACACAAAGTTCAGTTTCATTTTCTCAAAGTGCATAACGCTTACGGATAATATTTGACAACATTTGTAAACTTTTTTTTAGCTTTTGTAATAATGACAACACTAATAAAAATGCCAAGTAAAATAGAATGGTCAACATTGACAAATATCTTCGAATTAAGAATTGTATTCTTTCTCTGTTATTTGTGTCGTGTTCTTTATAATTTTACATGGGACAATGGCGACAGATATAAAATTATTTCTATTTTTATAGACAAACATTTGTTATAATCGCAATTCAACCGCCGTATTAACACTGGTAATTCAATTCTTTATAATCACATTTGAAATCATTAAGTAAGTTTCGACGAAGGAAATTAACAATAAATTGAAATTTGTTCGTATGAAAAATTGCTATTTGCCGAATAAAAAAAAAAGAAGAATCTCGCAGAGTTAATTCAATAGTTCTGCATGTATTGTTTGTGTGTTCGATCTATCATCAAATAATTTGACTATCACCGGATCTTGCTATGCTAAGCAATGGAAATTATATGCAAAATTGAAACTCGATCGACTTGTATATAGTTTTTTTTTTTCATTTTATTTTATTCTAAAGTTTCAGAAATCAAAGTGATCCCAGCTTGGGATTAACACTTGGTCATTATATGAGATACATAGATATTAGATTGTTCAACTTAATTTCTTCTTTACCTCTGCAAACCTGAGTTAGTAATGCAATGATGTAAACATTTATGTGATCTCCAGATAAAATTTGTGATCTATTCTCATGGAGTGTCTAGCTAAATGCTGTTACTTAAAGTAACATCACTAGGAGAAGGCACATCATTTCTCGTATTGTATATGCATGTATAACCGTATCGAAGAAATCTTATTCGGGCTTCAAATACCATGTTATTTTGAATATTTGATCAAGGATAAATTGTAGAGTGAAGTATCTTCATGGCAGGTTTTGCTGAAAATCTTTTGCACAAATAGACATAAGACACTTGGGAATGGTGCCAAGTGGATAATTCAAGCACAAAATGTGCCGAAAATGCTATTTTAAAAGCAGAATAAAAAATGGCTGAGAAACATAGTATTTAACGGAATATGTTAAACGTATCTAAAGTGAGATGGGTCCATATAATTTGCATGGCTAACGATATAAATGCTATTTAAAACTTTAGCGTAAAAAAAAATTACACATTGACATAGTCTCTTACCAATCTGCGTATAACGTACTCAAGAGCCGATTTACAACTTAAACAATTAGGATCATTGATGTTATTGCGATGTTTTCCTCCTAAAATAATTGATATGCAAAGGCTAGGCTAACGTATTATAGAGAGATAGAAGATTTTTTTGTATTCTTAGAGTATATGTTATCATGATTTTAACAGAACTAATAGAATTTCAATAGGAAAAGTTGAAGTTCACTCAAATATTCATTATAATACATTACATATCTATTGTTTTATATAACAAAAATTGTGTATGCGAAAAACAAAACAAAAAGCAATTGGTGTTTCTATTGCCGAGCGTTGATCTGTTGAAATTTAACAATCCAAACATATTTTATTACAACAATAAAAAAACATTACTTTTAGCATATTTTAATTTTACTTAGCAACTGTATCCAAATTGATTCGGCTAAAATATCAGAGCCCTAGAAAATCATTTAATGGAAAATGAGACAAAAGACGAACTAAAAAGTAACATTGAATTTCTTCGTATCCTTCACGACTACACGTTTGGTTGGGATTTTTGACTAATGTCTAATGATGTGTCGTTAAAAAAGAAAGTTTTCAAGAAGATGGCCTAGCAGGGTCGGATTAAGGTCGTAGTTACTGCCCGGCAGATGTGATGTGAAACCCGAAATCAGCAATGAGAACAGTGTATCACTGAAGATCTTAATTAAGGCTCCTAAAGAATGTTTTTCACGATTTTACTTATACCCAATGGTAATTAATGCATTAATATAATCGCACCCAGTGTCGTCTGTGATCTCAAAAACTGCAGTAACGCAACCTGCATTTAAATTCGAAAGTTGCATAACTCTTACGAATAATATTTGACAGCATTTGTAATTTGCATCATAATAAGTGACAAAACTAATGATAATGCGCGTTAAAATGAAATGGTCGACATCGACAAATATCTTCGAATTCAAGAGCGTTTTCTTTTGCTTTTATTTATTTTCTTTTTCGTGTCTTTTATTTTTCAATGAAGGAGATAACATTGTTAGTATTATTATTGGCGAATGCATTTAATATAATTTGAATTATATTCAACCGGCGTGTTTTCCCTGACACTTCTATAATATATAATCAGATTTTAAATCATATTATGCCAGTTTCGGCGAATTAAATTATTGGTGTTGTGAAATAGTTTCAGGATAAAATAAAGATAATGAATCTTTCAGGTGAATAAATTGCTTGCGTGTTCGTTCCATCATAACTAAGGCTAAGACAACAGCATATTCTTTTCATTGTTTTGAATCTCAAGTATCCCTTGATATCTTATATGCTTTTATATAGAGTGATGTGGTTCTCGGTTGATTAACTGTGTCTGTGTCGGATATATATTTTAGAGTCAAAATAATGAAAAGACTATGCTATTGTCATAGCCCTAATCATAACAGAATATGGGTTTAGATATGCATTCATCGAAGTTGAAATATATCATTCATTAAGGAAGCACCAGTGTCTGAGAAGGTCCTTGGACTAACTTTTATTCCCGACTTAAACTGGAGGAGTTATATAAAACCTGTTACTCAGATCTCACAGAAATAGTAGGATCATTTACCGCTCCCGTACCGGGCTTTGCTAATATGTAAAAACCGAACCAGATCTGTTTAAAGATGGAGTTCCGCTGTTATATCTGGAGAGGTTCTGCTTGAAGCACTCTTTCTTGTCTTGAAAGAATGCCAAACTTATCGTAATCTACTTAGAGTGATATCTTCTTTATCTTACACACCTGTTCATATAACTGAATTGAATGCATACTAGACACTATCTGGAAGTTCCTAAAGTCTCTCTATACTGGGCTTTGTCAAGAAAACCTGGCATAAGGATACTTTTCCATACCAGTAAACCCTGATTAAATATTCAAAATCACAAAGTATTCGAGACCCAAATTGAATCTCCTTGGTGAGGCTACCATACTACACAAGGAATGGAGCAGTTTCTCCAAGTGATGTTATCTCAAGTAACAGCGTGGAGCTGGATACTCCACAGGATATGAGAAATTATTGTTCTGGAATTCAATAAGAGCAAGAGACCACAAGAAAGATATATTATATCATATTTAAATTGTCAATTAAAAAGAGGAAAACCATGTTTCCAAATTTTTTATTAACTCAGTGTTCGAGAAGTTAAGTAAAACTTTACATGAATATTCGAATATCTGTGTATCGCATGTCTAGAGATATCTATATATCTCACATATAGAGATATCTATATATCTCACATATAGAGATATCTATATATCTCACATATAGAGATATCTATATATCTCACATATAGAGATATCTATATATCTCACATATAGAGATATCTATATATCTCACATATAGAGATATCTATATATCTCACATATAGAGATATCTATATATCTCACATATAGAGGATTCTATGTATCTCACACATAGAGATCAAGTTTTAGCTTTCGAAAGGTGGCTCCTTGATTTCTGAGAACTTTGTATACAATATCGTTATGTTCATGCTGGTGCAAGTCTGGGCTCAGAGCCGTGTTACCCAATGGAACAGCCCCAGAAAAAACATTTCTTTCTTTCTCCCAGTGATAAGAATCAAATAGAACACACACACACACACACACACACACACACACACACACACACACACACACACACACACACACACACACACACACATATATATAAGTTCCTTTCTAGAACATTCCATCTATGAAACGACATACCATGATACTGCGTATAGATGTTGCCTTTAAATCTAATGTAACAATATGTTACGAGCTATCCTACTAAATATTTTTGTATTCTATTTTAATCCCAAACAAGGCACATTGTCACTTTGATGTAGGGGGCTATTATCGGGGACATAAATTGCAGGAATACTATGTGGGGAGTTGAGAAGCAAGACTTCTGTTTACATTACATTTGAACTTCTTCATGTTAGTTCAGTTGGGAAAACAGGAACCCGGAAGGGAGTTCCAGATTCTAACAGTTCTGGGAAAGAAACTAATAGATTAGAAGGCTTTCTTTCATCTAGCGATCTCTAATGTGTAGAGGTGAGCTTTGCTGATTGTCGGGTTTGTCGTGGATATATACTTCAAGGACGTACAAGGGCTTGTAGTTCGTTAGAGCATCCACCATTTAAATACTTAAAAATTCATCTTAAATAATTTTCTGTCCATTCATCCCTTTGTTTCCAGTCTTCTTGTGGTGGCGTTAATTGTCAACCTTCCTGATGCTATAAGATCAAACTTTCTGAAAATACTAATTTCCTTACATATAAATAAACAATATAGCATCAATATTTTATATTGATGCTATATTGTTTTTTTTCTTTCTCTTTGAAAAACGACATCATGTTTGACACAGTTCAGAAAAATAATTTTCTTTTACAAAACAACGACACCAAATATGATGAATAAACATTTGAAAAAATGAAGAACTAAAACGCATAATTTTTCTAAAATGACCAAATAATCCAAAAAGGATTGATATGACGTAAATTGAACCAACAAAACAACCAAAAATGATCGTGAAACCGACAATCTCTTTAATTTTCTCGAGTTACCTCTAGGCCTTTGTAAGCTGTTACCTATTCGTATAAAAAAATTTCTATCTGTAATTTTGTAATATCAACTTCGACATAACGCCTTTTGGATTATAAAATTTATCCCACTCAATTGCGATCAGATTTTGCCGTTTAATAAATGATATCGAAAATGTATGGATTTTTTTTCGGATATACCCATTCAATCTACGTGATCGGTGATGCAATTACGTTCCAACCTGAATCGTGACAGACATACCGACGTGGATCACACATACAAATGCTATTATAAACCTAAAATTGGACCTACCGATGAAAATGTCATTTCAAACTTAAACGTGACAAATTTATGAACTGATCAAGGACGGGGTGATTTATAGCAATTATCGGACGTATTTTACTGTCTGACTGTTTTCGTAGTCTTTTTCCGGGTTATATGTGACCTTCTTTGGTTGCAGGCTGCACTTCCTGACCGGTCTACGCGTCAAGTAGTTGACCTTTCTCCTTGTCGTTCGGTGCGTTGTTACCGGATGCGTATGTGCGCCTCAATGTTTGGTGTGCTTCTCACCGACTGTTCGACTGTGCATCTGCGGGAGTGCACCTCAAACACTACGCTACTGTTAATCGATTATATCTTATTGCTATGGATGCAAAAACATTCAAACTTTTGAACTTTAGCGTGACAGATCGAAAAATCGACAGAGAGAGAGTGAATCGCTTACAAGAGATTATTGCATCATTTCTTTAATAATATAGTTTTTGAAACTTGAGCCTCACAAACTGATCCACAAACGAGTTGCTAGAATATTTTGTTATTTTTGCTAGTTATTATGTAGCTACAAATAATTTAGAGGAGATGGAGATCCGCCATCGACATATTTGTGCGTTTGGGGAATAACTGATCTTGGAAATTCCTTTCTTCAATTGATTTTGTATTTAGACTTATACTGTGCAATGCACAAGACATTTTTCGCTTTGTTACATAATCTAATATATAAAAAGCTATATGTCTGTCTGTCTGTCTGTCTCGCTGTTTCCATATTTTCAAACTCTATCTTCCCTGAAACTAAAAGTCGCCGAGCTAGGGGCCTCAAATGATTGGATTTTTACAGACCGTTCTTTTATGGGTCTTTAGTCGGTTAAAACAGTTTTTAAAGGGCGAATAATGGGTAAAAATTGAACAAATCGTTATACATTTAGTTTATTTTGAATTTTTGAATAGTTCATATGCATGCCACGTTGATACACTGGTAGCGTCACCAGCTTTGAATGGTACGGTTTCGGTTTCGATTCCAACTGCTTGCTTTTATTTTAATTTGAAATCATGACTCTTATAATCTATACGAAATCTGGACAAGTTAAAATACCATATTTAGGCGTATTTTACGGCCGGACAAAGCCCTCCTCTGCTAGTTTAAACATAGTTTATTTGCTTTTTTACAGTTTCAGCATTTTTTACATTTTTTGTTTAAAATTTTTCACATCTTTTGTTTAAACATACTTTTAGTAATTATCAGTAAAGGCTATACATACCATTATCGTAGCCTATTAATCAGAAGATTCTATTATTGACATTAGTTTCTCCGATACATTTCTTGAGTTCTTTCCAGTAATATATCGGGTACATATGAGAGTGATTACGAAAAAGCCGCCAACATTCTAAGTGAAAGTGATTTTTGTGGAATGAACTGGATTCGAACTTGGAACACCTAGGTTGTCAGTCCATGCCCACTAGAACAGCGTCACCTCCTTATATACAAGTATTAGGTGGGCGCTAACAAGATGCGCTTAGTTGTCAGATTATATTAGATGATAACTAGTACATTCGTGTTTATTTGAACGTTCTTTCTGGGAGTGCAAGAACATCGGTGTGGGACAAGAAATTCAGAGATAGAGAATCACATAAATGAAATACTAATAAAACCATTTCAATATTATGTGGTGAAATGACTACTTGACGCAAATTACCGAGCCTTCACACAAAACAAATAATCATATCACTTGTGTACAGCTTTACTCAGATGTTTGACATTGTAAAATTTCAAAACAAAACAAATAATCATATCACTTGTGTACAGCTTTACTAAGATGTTTGACATTGTAAAATTTCAAAACAAAACAAATAATCATATCACTTGTGTACAGCTTTACTCAGATGTTTGACATTGTAAAATTTCAAAACAAAACAAATAATCATATCACTTGTGTACAACTTTACTCAGATGTTTGACATTGTAAAATTTCAAAACAAAACAAATAATCATATCACTTGTGTACAGCTTTACTCAGATGTTTGACATTGTAAAATTTCAAAACAAAACAAATAATCATATCACTTGTGTACAGCTTTACTAAGATGTTTGACATTGTAAAATTTCAAAACAAAACAAATAATCATATCACTTGTGTACAGCTTTACTAAGATGTTTGACATTGTAAAATTTCAAAACAAAACAAATAATCATATCACTTGTGTACAGCTTTACTCAGATGTTTGACATTGTAAAATTTCAAAACAAAACAAATAATCATATCACTTGTGTACAGCTTTACTAAGATGTTTGACATTGTAAAATTTCAAAACAAAACAAATAATCATATCACTTGTGTACAGCTTTACTCAGATGTTTGATATTGTAAAATTTCAAAACAAAACAAATAATCATATCACTTGTGTACAGCTTTACTAAGATGTTTGACATTGTAAAATTTCAAAACAAAACAAATAATCATATGACTTGTGTACAGCTTTACTCAGATGTTTGACATTGTAAAATTTCAAAACAAAACAAATAATCATATCACTTGTGTACAGCTTTACTCAGACGTTTGACATTGTAAAATTTCAAAACAAAACAAATAATCATATCACTTGTGTACAGCTTTACTCAGATGTTTGATATTGTAAAATTTCAAAACAAAACAAATAATCATATCACTTGTGTACAGCTTTACTCAGATGTTTGACATTGTAAAATTTCAAAACAAAACAAATAATCATATCACTTGTGTACAGCTTTACTCAGATGTTTGACATTGTAAAATTTTAAAACAAAACAAATAATCATATCACTTGTGTACAACTTTACTCAGATGTTTGACATTGTAAAATTTCAAAACAAAACAAATAATCATATCACTTGTGTACAGCTTTACTCAGATGTTTGACATTGTAAAATTTCAAAACAAAACAAATAATCATATCACTTGTGTACAACTTTACTCAGATGTTTGACATTGTAAAATTTCAAAACAAAACAAATAATCATATGACTTGTGTACAGCTTTACTCAGATGTTTGACATTGTAAAATTTCAAAACAAAACAAATAATCATATCACTTGTGTACAGCTTTACTAAGATGTTTGACATTGTAAAATTTCAAAACAAAACAAATAATCATATCACTTGTGTACAGCTTTACTAAGATGTTTGACATTGTAAAATTTCAAAACAAAACAAATAATCATATCACTTGTGTACAACTTTACTCAGATGTTTGACATTGTAAAATTTCAAAACAAAACAAATAATCATATCACTTGTGTACAGCTTTACTCAGATGTTTGACATTGTAAAATTTCAAAACAAAACAAATAATCATATCACTTGTGTACAGCTTTACTAAGATGTTTGACATTGTAAAATTTCAAAACAAAACAAATAATCATATCACTTGTGTACAACTTTACTCAGATGTTTGACATTGTAAAATTTCAAAACAAAACAAATAATCATATCACTTGTGTACAGCTTTACTCAGATGTTTGACATTGTAAAATTTCAAAACAAAACAAATAATCATATCACTTGTGTACAACTTTACTCAGATGTTTGACATTGTAAAATTTCAAAACAAAACAAATAATCATATCACTTGTGTACAGCTTTACTAAGATGTTTGACATTGTAAAATTTCAAAACAAAACAAATAATCATATCACTTGTGTACAGCTTTACTCAGATGTTTGACATTGTAAAATTTCAAAACAAAACAAATAAACGAAAAAGCGCAAAATATATATTATATCCTACAATTTTTTCTATTGTTAAAGAGGGATAACAATTAATTCAATTTATATATTTAAGTTTTCTAAAATTTGCTATTTTTCAGGAAATGGGTTAACATTTACATTCAATTTATATGGAGATATGATTCTCCAGTCAAAAAGCTGAATAATCTGATCCAAACTATATTAGAATTATATAGCAACAGCGTAACGCAAATAAAAGATGTTCTGTAAAAATGACCCTATGCTAGTGATGGGTAAATATTGAAAACGCACCCAATATCTTATCGATATGCACCGAACTCGACGATATTCGCATTTTAAATTATTTTACCTTGAAACTAGTACATTTGAAATACTGTTTGAAACTAGTACATTTGAAATATTGTCGTCTGTGAGACTATTAAACCAATAGTTGAAAGAGATTTCGGTTTCGGTGTTTGTTTCTCAATAAATAAGTGGCCTTCCAATAATTGAGACTTTATTAATCTTCCTATGATATTCAAAGCTCCAACACACCGTCAATACAACATGGATTGTGAAATATACACCACTAGTTATTGCACACGTTTAACAAAACGTTAACAAAAATGAAATTTAAACTTCAACCCTTTTCGTTACAAATAGTTCAAATGATATCCCCTTGGGTTTTACCTGATATGTTTATTGACTTTTTCTGTAAATTTATTTTCAACTTAACCTAAATACGAAACTGCAGTAATGTAAAGCTAATGCCTCCTTTTCTCTTTACCAGGAAACGCGACTTATACACCTGAAGAAGACCGAAGATTACATCAACCTAAACGTTGTGCAAATACCAATCAAGATGAGAACATTAGTTCAATAAATCCACATAATGCAAGCATCCTTATGGTTGTACTTTTACACATTTGTAATTTATTTTTTAATAAATGACAGGGCTAATATTGACAATTAAAATAAAATAGTCAACATTTACTAACATCATCAAATTAAGGAACGTATTCATCATGTTTATTGCTTTGTATCTTTCGTTGTTTTATGATTGAGGTTGCAACGTTATTATCAATCTTTTAGCCGAAAACATTTAATATCGTTTAGATTAAATTCAAGCGGCGTATATTCGCTGATAATCCAATAATTTATAATCACATTTTAAAATCATTTTCTATAATGTATTCGTTTAAAAATATTCTAGCACGAGTATAAAATAAAGAATAAAAAAATTCCCAAAGTTAATTCCAGGAGATTAATGTAATGACGACGGCTAAATTGCTTGTGTTCTGTACATATCATCAACTAATTCGAATATGCTATGGTGTCGCTATTCATTCATCTTTTTATCTGTAATTAACTCTGACTTTAGCACAGTTTTAGATAAAAAAAAAATTCACCACTCAATTGCTATTAGGTTATTTTTTTATTAATGATATCTAAAATTATTGTTCAAACTATAACGAGTTTTTAAGATACGTCCATTCAAACCGCCTTTTTAGTGATAAAATTCTATTTCGAATTTAATCGTGGACAGACGAAAATTCCAACGGATAAATAAGATGGTTGAAAACAAATTAAATGAGTCGTCCTATCTAATGATGTTAATGCTATTTTACACTTGGACATAAAAGATTGATGAATTAATGGAACATCTTATCGAAATGTGTAAAAAGTGCAGGCAAAACTAATTAAACTCAAACAGTTGTCTTAAGTAAAGCTATCTTTTGTTTTACTGTTTTTCGTACCCAACAATACTCATTGTCACTGAGACGTAAGAGGCCACCATGAATTAGATTCAATATCTACTAATATATCCTAAGTAAACCGTTGATAAACTAGATGCCTGTTTACATAACATATTTATTTCTTTATCTTATTACACTTAAGGAAGAAGAAAGTAGGGAAGAAATTACAAAGGTAAGCAGTTCTAGGATTTTTTCCAGTATCTGAGAACCTCTAGAATAAAAAGGTGCGATTTGGATGCTTATCAGGTCAGTCAGAGGTATTAATGTCGAAGACTCACGAATTCATCTAAACACATTCTATATAGTAATGAAGAAACAGGGTTGGGAGCTTGGTTGACAGCACAGGACCTGTTCAAGAAGATTTATTTAGATCTTTTCTAATAAAGAGAGATAAGTAGTTGATGCACCAGCCCAGATATGACAACAACGCGCCATGTACAGGCGAATGATGACTTTGGACATATATATAGGCGTGAGAGTTTTTCTAGCACGGTAGAGGGAGCTCACCTTCTTTGCAGCCGATTTAATAATATATTCTATGTATTTGTTTCAATTCATGTAGCTTGTGAATCTTCGACCGAGAAGTTTTTAATAATGAACTTCCATGTACGGTGCTTTTAGCCATGGCAAAAGGTTTCTTATAGATGTTACGGAAACGAATTTTGTCTTCGAGGCATTGAATATTAACTTCAATCTACGTCTCCATTCAATTACAGACTGGTGTTTTATTCTAAGGATTTAGACATAGTGTTTAGTATGCGAACGTGTGTTAGACCATATGTCTAGAGTCAGGAAGGTCGTTAATTAATATCAGAAATAATAACGGTTCGAGGATCGAACTCTGGTGCAAATTCGTATTATGGTCATATTTGATGTAGAGCCATCAAAGATAATCTGGATTGTTATTTTTCCTCGTGTAGCTTGTCACTAAGCCCGGCAGACATGTTCTACTTATAGGTGGGGGTTCATCAGGCGAGTAACTGGCACCTTAAAACAAATAGCTTCGAGTAAATGGTGCTTGTCAGTCTCGAAAGGCAGACCATTTAGGAGGAGGATACTCTAATTACAAACCAGCCTGTCTTAAAGTACATCTCAACTTGTATGGGATGTCAGGAGTCAAGCCCAAGGTTAATGCGTATATATGTGTATTTATGTGTTCATTAATATATATATATATATATATATATATATATATATATATATATATAAATCCAAAAGATATGTATTACAAAATCAGACAAGCATTTGGACCACAGCTCCCAACATTTGTACCTGTGAAATCCAAAGATGGTTCTGCCCTTTTCAACAATGTTAGAGGATAATGGAACGATGGACAGAACATTTTCGATATCTTTTTGGTACTCCATCTGGAGTAAATGATATAGTTATTGATAGTCTCCTTAAGAAAGAGATGGTTGATGAGATGATGGCTAATACCAGCACTGATGAGACCAAAAGTATATTAACAGTGATTAATAATGGAAAAGCAACCGGACTTGATGAAATACCTGTTGAATTATTTCTATTTGTAGGCGAAAGCGTTATTAACGCAGTCCATTCACCCATCTTCGCTGTTATCCCTCAATATATATTTTTGTTTTAGTGTGTGTGTGTGTGTGTTCGTGTGTGTGTGTGTGTGTGTGTGTGTTCGTGTATATCTATTCATATATATATATATGTGTGCGGCGGCTCGTAGAAATTTCCTGGTTGGTGTTTGGGGGTGAATTTAAACCAGTAGGAGTGATGGGCCCTTCAATTACTGGTAATACATCTATCTAGGAGACGGAACCTCTGCACTAAAACCTGCGACCCGCACATTTATCAATCATCGTGCTTTAGCTATTAATTAGGTAATATTTGCGGGATTCAGCGAGTGGTATTACTGTTGTACAAGCTTGTGCCATTTGAATCCATTACAGTACAGATATCTCAATGATTCTGGATCATACTTATCTAAACACTTACCAGAGACTTGTGGCGAGGAAGACATGTGGCGTGTGCAGACTTAATCAGTTGGGAGTCAGTCATAATTTCACGCATTGGCGGCAAGACTCTTATCTTAGTGTCGTTATGATGTTCTGACCTAATTTACTGGGGACACTCTCCGGTGGAAATTTTTGTGACTGAACAGCCCTATTTAAAGAACTGCTACTCACCTATTGTATGGAGAGGTGCAAAAAAGTTGCCCTAAAAATTGTCTGGATAGCTTATTGCGGCTAACGGCGATTCACTATAGCAGGAGCACCAGAAACAAGAAATTTACAGGAAGTATCATAGAAGTGATCATAAATGTTTTTAACATCAGAACTCTTCTTGATGTTGAAAGAAAGAAATATGTTCAGAGCGATGAACAGCGATGGTTACGAATGAGTTACAGAGATTAAACATTGATATGGCAGCTTTGTCTGAAACACATTTGTCCAGCAAGAACCAAATTATTGAAATCAAATCAGGTTACACACTTTTCTGGAAAGGAAAAGAAGAGGGCGTGAAGCAGGATTTTGGCGTTGGTTTTGCGATCAAATCCAATCTCGCTGACATAATTAAGCATCCAACTAGAATCATTAATCGTCTCATGAAGCTCATAGTCCCACTGGCGTAGGGTGATGCTTTTCAATTTTTTCGGTGTATGCACCAACTATGAAATTCACAGACAAACGCATCATGTCTTTTTATGAGCCTATTCGAAGTACCATTGCTGCTGTACCAATTAAGAAGCTAATTGTCCTAGGTGATCCCAACGCACGAGTGTGTTAGGAACATCAACTTTACCGCTATGGCATCGACAAAGTTAGCAGCAGCTTTGTTCAGAATTTGATCTTCTTGAGTCCAGTACGTTCTTCCCTCAAAAGCGCGAGCATAAAGTCACACGGAAACCTCCACGGTCGGGAGTAAATGGGAAAAGATAATGATGAAGAGACATGACGTTTTACATATGCACACATTCGCACACCAACGTTTTGTAAACAAAAACATAAATTAAGGACAGGAAAACACGCATTATATTTAGCATAATAAACAGAGTAAAATCATAAACGTAATTTCTAATTGACAGATTACTTTAATATTACGATACAATAGAAAGACACGTGTGTTGCCAGTCCTGGAAACCAGGCAGATATGCTTGGAAATGTATAATATGCCTTAATCTTTGTGGTATTCTTGGAGTCTCCGCCTGCAATAAAAAAAAAACTGTTACCAGTATTTGTGAAAAAAGACAACCAGTCCGGCTACGTTCGATGGCTTGGAAATCCAAGCCAGGAAGAAGATAATATTCACTTCTATAATTCTCAAAAAGGTGATACTATCATGGCGTGGAGAGTTACTCAGTTTAGTATCATGGGTTACTTGAAAGTCATCAGAGTTCGAGGCTATTAGGATCACATTCGTTCCTGTTAAAAACTCTGTCAATCATTCGACGCCTACGCTATCTTGATGCGCTAAAATTTGGTGTCGATTCAATTATATCAGGAGCTTAGGTAGAGTTTTGATTCTGTTGGGAACCCCACACCAGGAAAAACTCACTACGAACAGTAATAATGTTTATTAGAACGCAGGTGTACAACAATAATATAACATAAAAGATATGTTGTTATTGCTGGGGAAAAGACACGTTGAGAAATCTAATGTTAAGTTTTGGTCATAGAGATTTAAGCTTTCTCCAAGTTGGCTTTTCCATTGGGAGAAGTTTAATTTGGAAACGAATTCTTTTTAGTCTTTTGAAATTCTGTCATTAATCAGTCTATAATTCGGTCCTTTCTCAGACTTCCTGTCTCACCAAGCTGAAAACTTGTCTCTGGCGTATTCTTTCAACTGTTAATTCTTTTACTGGAAACATTTATTTGCCTCAGAGTTTGTGATTCGCTCATCCAGTAAAATTTGCGTTGCATTTTCCTGCCTTTTTATGATTGGTTGAGAAATGAAATACTTTGCTTTTATGGACACGGTGGGCCTTACTTATTTACCCCTAATATTGGACTTGGTCATATTTAAACATTAGTACGTCTTATTGTCAGCTGAAAATATTCATCAAATATAGAAAATGTACTCTCACGATCTTTCCGATTTTTCAACAGAAAATTGTTGTCAGAAAATCATTTCTGTATTGCCCTGTTTTTAGTTCTCATTAAAATTTGGAAAGGTTATCATGAAAATCAAATCGTTGACATTTTTCTGATTCTAATAAAAAAATAGAAACAATTTAAGTTATTTTTTCAGCTTTTCTTAGTTAACCTGGGATGACAACATGACCTTTGAATCAATGGAAGTAAATTTCTTACGTTCACTGTTACCCAATATGAAACATGACCTTTTAAATAAAACCCATCACGAGAAAAAAGCATGCCATCTCTGAAATCATATCAATTAGATGTGTTTTATCATCCAAGTCAACTCAGTCAATTAATTAAAAACCTTGATTAATTACAATTTCATCACAGATTGGCGAAATTAGATTTTGGAACATCGACACATGAAACCGCTATAAAAAGGGGAGAATATGTGAATATAATCTAAGAGAATTAGTAATTCTAAAGCGAAAACGTTATTCAGGTTGATTCGTTGTTTATTCTGTTTTACGACGTCGTAAAAGAATTTTATATCGAAACAATAAATGAGTTTTTATCAGCTTGATTTATAGATACATTTCTTTTGCAGGTGTATATTTTATGCATAAACAATCTGCAAACGATAGTTACTTTTAACCTCATAAATGGAACCATCATGATTGCTAACAGTTCAGGTCATAGTAAACTTAGAAGTAGCGGAAATGAGCGGATGACTCCAAGCTCAACAATATCTCGAAATTGAGACCTCACAATAGAACGCACTTTAAGTTCAATCTGAAGGCCTTAATAATAAAGCAATAATATTAGTTTAGATTATTTTGATTATTCAGACTACTGTTCACGTTTTTTGACAACTATAACCTTCGACCATCTTCAAGTGCATCTTGTCGAAACTCGTGAATTTGCACGGAAAGATTCCCGAGCTCGACAGAAAGATTCCCTTGTTCGACAAGATGCACCTGAAGAATGTCGGCGGTTATATTGGACGAAACGTTGTGCAAATAAAACTTAGGATAATAAGAGCAGTCCAAATAAGCTCGAAAATCAAAATTTTCAATCCCTATCTCAAAAAATGAAAGAAACATAATATTATCTTTCACTTTAATCTAAGCCATAAATAGATTTCTAATAGCAGATTGGCAGCTGAACAACAAATTTTTAATAACACAATCCACACAATCCAAGTATAGTAATGAGACTGCATAAAGTATTTGAGTTAAAGCAAACAGTCAAGTATTACGATGATATTTTTGTGTTGCTAAACCGAATGGATCAGTTATTTTCGAACACGCACCTGTGCCAAAAACAATGACAAAAAAAAAACGAATATAAAAACTCGTAACACGAACAAATTTTTACATTCTGTACTTTTATAACCTTTGAGTTCATTAATTAAAGTGCATTATTTTGGTTTTAACGTAAAATATGCAGCCTGTAAAAAGGAAACGGAGCGTGTTAAGAACTGGCTGTAATACGTTAACAGGAAATCCGTCATGTTGTACCTGCACTCATTTGACTTTTCAGATTAATCAGCTTGGTTTTCCACGAAAGAGGCTAATCAAGATCTATTAAATGAATATAAGATTAATATTATGTCTTTTTCATTTTTTGAGATAGGGATTGAAAATTTTGATTTTCGAGTTTATCACTACAGAAGAATACTTACGTTTTCGACATTCTTTTCTGCAGCGTTTTTTAAATCCTTTTTTGTGGGAATCCTCCCGGACAAGTCATAAATCCACTTGATTTAAGACACTAGAAATACTGCTAATCCATTACCTGGCAGCGTTCCATAAATAGGACGCTCAAAATATCTACATTTAAACCTAAAAGTTTTCCGTAATTTGGCCGCTAATGGGTCAAGAACTAGAAACTAGCCAAATGTCCGTGTGAGATGAATGGATCTCACACCAGAAAACAGCAATACTTCCCTATATGTCACGAATATCGCCCATGTAATGTGAAAACTTAAAGACAAAATAAGAAAAACGAGTTAAGAGGCTGCCGAAAATAAATCAAGACCCACTTTATACACTCCTAAACGTTTGTTTTGTTTGATTTGATTTTGTGGCTGTTTTACGCCATTTTATTTAGTATGCTTCTTGTTGTTTATATTGTTTATATTATTTAGTATGCTTCTTGTTGTTTATATTGTTTATATTATTTAGTATGCTTCTTGTTGTTTATATTGTTTATATTATTTAGTATGCTTCTTGTTGTTTATATTGTTTATATTATTTAGTATGCTTCTTGTTGTTTATATTGTTTATATTATTTAGTATGCTTCTTGTTGTTTATATTGTTTATATTATTTAGTATGCTTCTTGTTGTTTATATTGTTTATATTATTTAGTATGCTTCTTGTTGTTTATATTGTTTGTATTATTTAGTATGCTTCTTGTTGTTTATATTGTTTGTATTATTTAGTATGCTTCTTGTTGTTGTTTATATTGTTTGTATTATTTAGTATGCTTCTTGTTGTTTATATTGTTTGTATTATTTAGTATGCTTCTTGTTGTTTATATTGTTTATATTATTTAGTATGCTTCTTGTTGTTTATATTGTTTATATTATTTAGTATGCTTCTTGTTGTTTATATTGTTTGTATTATTTAGTATGCTTCTTGTTGTTTATATTGTTTATATTATTTAGTATGCTTCTTGTTGTTTATATTGTTTGTATTATTTAGTATGCTTCTTCTTGTTGTTTATATTGTTTGTATTATTTAGTATGCTTCTTCTTGTTGTTTATATTGTTTGTATTATTTAGTATGCTTCTTCTTGTTGTTGTTTATATTTTCAAGTACTTATCAATGATATTTGGTTTGGTTGTATTGTTATACGGCATATCTATATTTTTCGGGGTTGTTAAAGACAAATCCTGCAATTTTGGGAAGTTAAGTTTTACAGTTCACATTGTTTGTGTCTTCAAATATTTATTAATGGTGTTTGGTTTGTTATCTCTTGATTTACAACTTATTAAGCCTTTTTGGGTTTTTTAATGCCGAATCTAGTAATTTTTAAGACAAATTTACGCTTCAAGTTGATTATATATACAAATATTGATTTATAGTGCTGGGATTGGTTCCTTTTAAAGGCATATCAACCGTTTAAGGATTATTTAATGCCGAATTCAGTGATTTTGGAAAAAAAATCATAATCCTCAAGTTGTATATATCATCAACACTTCATTATATTTAGTTTGTTTATTTTTAGAGAAAATTTTATTTATTCTTCCATTTTACTAAACATCATACGATTTTGCAAAAGGAAAGTAAAAGAAAAAACAAACTATAACATAAATGTTTAGTGAATTTAAATCAAGAAGCCGATATATTTAGACAGCCTGATCTAGTAGAACCAAATTAGTTTTTTATGATATTTAATGGCAATAATTTTGATTTTGTATTCAATTTTCTGTTTATTTGATTGTTTAAAGCATTATCGGATTATTGTGTTTCTTTTAAATGAATTCGGAAAAAAGATTCTTACCTCTATTTTTATAACGAGAGGTTTTTCTTCTTTCTATGTCAAATGATATGTTTTTCTGTTTTATCCAGTTTAAGACCTTTTCCCTTTTAGTTCTATTGATTACCTTCACCATTAAGGCATTACTATATATAATTACTAGCCTAGCCGTATCCTGGCGTTGCCCGAGAATTAAGATTAAGTGACAAAATTTCAATGACCAAGCCCAACCTATGGATATATATATATATATATATATATATATATATATATATATATATATATATATATATATATATATATATATATATATATATATATTAAAATCTGGTGACGCATTATTTTTTCCCGCTAATTTGCTTATGAAGAATGTACACTTGTATATCATTCAATGAAAACTAGATTATATTTATTCTTGTTTCCCGAATTTTTATCGGTTTCTGAATATGTATAGTGTACCTACTGTACTTTGGTCTTAGTCTTTTTCTTTTTTGGTTAATATTTTAAGTTTGTGAATATTTTGAATTTTTTTAGATTTTGTAATAATGATACTTTCACTGAGTTATTGCATTTATTTCGTGATTTATCGAATTTCTGGTGAATACATAATTATTTTCGTGATTTTTATATTTCTGGCTACAATTCTATTTTTAATTATTAATTTTTGTGTTTTTATCTACTTTTGGTGATTAAATGCGGCATGGTGAGTTTTTGTATAGAATTAGCTTTTTAAGCTTGATAATTCTTACAGTGATATTTTGATTTATTTAGTAACGACTTTACTATTTCTTATATTTTCATTTTTAGTGAATTTCTGATGTTTTTACTGAACTTAATTCTTTGATTCTTTCGTGAACGTTTAGTAATTTAATTTCCGTTTCATTTCTTTGATGATGGTGAATGTGTTTTTTAATGTATTTTTGGATTCATTAACCCAAATCATTTTGAACTGCATTAGTTCTTTAGTGAAATTAACGTTTAATGAAATTCCTATTAATTAATTTTTTTTTTATTTTTTTTATTACATTTTCACCCCAAACAAGGCAAATTGCCACTTTGGTGTAGGGGGCTACTATCAGGGGCAACAACTACTGGGGTACTATGTAGGGATTTGGGCAGCAAGGTGTCGGTTCACGTTACACTTGAACTTCTGCACGTCAGTACTGTTGGGGAAGCAGGGACCTGGAATGGAATTCCAGAGTCTTGCGGTTCTGGGGAAGAAACTATTGGAGTAAAAAGATCTTTTACATCTAGGGACCTCTACAGTGTGGGGGTGGGATCTAGTAGCCTGTCGGGTTTGTCGAGGGTGCTCGCGTCGTGGGGGCACAAGTGATTGCAGTTCATCAGAGCATTCACCACTAAAATACTTGTAGAACAGGCAGAGGGATGCAACATTTCGTCGATGGGACAGAGGCTGAAGCTTAGATGCCAGTTCAGGGCCTATCAGATTTGCGACTCTCTTTTGAACCTTGTCAAGGAGCGAGAGACTAGTAGCAGATGCACCAGCCCAGATGTGGCAGCAATACTCCATACATGGGCGAATGGTGGCCTTATAGAGGTACAGGATACTTTCGGGTGTTAGTAGTTTTCTAGCACGGTAGAGAGAGCCTACCTTTCTTGCAGCGGCCCTGGCAATGCCTTCAATGTAATTGTTCCAACTCATGTTTCCTGTGAACGTTAGGCCAAGGAGTTTGAAAGATGGACTCTCAGATAAAGGGTCGTTGGCCATTGCTATTGGTGGTAGAGAGGGTTTCTTGTAATTATTGAATGAAACTAGTTTAGTCTTGGCAGCATTGAACGCGACCAACCACTTTTGTCCCCATTCCACTACAGATTGGAGGTCTTCCTCTAGTGTTTCTGCCATTTCTTTAGAAATGTGTTCATTCGTCTTCCTGTCGTGTCTGCCATAGAGTGTAGTGTCATCAGCATATATACCCATCTCAGAGGCAATGTTGTCGGGGAGGTCATTTATGAATATCAGGAACAATAGAGGTCCAAGGATAGAACCCTGGGGCACTCCCGCATTTATATCATATTGTTTAGATGTGCGACCGTCGAGGACTACCTGGATTTTTCTCTTATCTAAGAAGGATTTAATTATGTTAAGTATTCTACCAGTGATACCGTAAGATCTAATCTTCCTGAGGAGACCCTCATGCCATACCCTGTCAAAAGCCTTAGATATATCTAGAGCTACCGCTCTGCCTTCCCCCGCTTTGTCCAGTGATTGGTATATACGTTCAGAGATCACGGTGAGGATGTCTGCTGTGGAACGGGCTTGTCTAAATCCATATTGTTTGTCAGTCAGTAGTTTAGCATCTGTAAGATGATGGACTAGAGCATGGTTAATTATGGTCTCAAATATTTTGGCAAAAAGTGGGAGGAGGCTAATGGGGCGATAATTTGATGGGTCTGTCCTTTCGCCAGAATTCTTGAATACTGGTACAACAGAAGCAGTTTTCCAACAGCCCGGAAAGCAAGCTTCATTAAGACATTTGTTGTAGAGTTTGGAGAGAACTGGAGCTACTTCGGCTGAGCACTTTTTTAATAGCACAGCTGGGATAAGATCGGGTCCACATGCTTTTGAGGTGTCAAGGTTTTTTATGATAGCATGCACCTGAGCAGGGGTGGTTTTCAGATCGTCTAGTGTGGCGTCTGTCCGCATAGGAAAGTCAGGTAGGGGGTGGTTGGAAGGGTCCAGTGTGGAGTTTGAGGCAAACCGACTGGCAAGCATGTTAGCCTTGTCGGTTGCTGAGGAGACAACCTCGTGATTGTTGGTTAGTGGGGGAATTGTTGATTGCCCATTATTTACTACACTGTTGTAGATTTTCCAGAAGTCTCGAGTTCCTAGTTTTTGTGCTTCGATGCGCTTTTTAGTGGTTTCCGTAAATTCTCTCTTAGCTGTCGCTATTTCTTTCTTAACGTTATATTTTGTATTATTTGTGACGTTGCGTGTTTTAGCGATTTATAAATTTTTAATGACATTAATAGACAAGATCGTTGAAAACAGGCATGTTTTGGATAAGATTATCTAAATAAAATATAAATAAGCTTACTTTTACCTTTCTCTCTATTTATGTACCACAATCAATACAGTCGAGAAAATTATAACAGCGTCACTACGATTAGCTGCAAAGCACAGTTTTTAGTATTCCTGTAATCCAAATTCTTATTCTTGTGGATGATTGAAATGGCTATGTTGGCATTGCTACTAGTGTTTTTAACGAGGTGCATGGCAGCCACGTCTTATAAACTCGTATAAATTCGTAATACTAAGGGACAGACAGAGAGCCCAAGAATTTGTTGTTTCAAATGTACTCCAAATTTTCAACACGATGTTTAAGAGAAAAAAATCTCACCTTAGTAACTTATTATTTTGGTAACCACACACAAAAAAACGCACACACACACACACACACACACACACACACACACACACACACACACACACACACACACACACACACACACACACACACACATATATATATATTACATATTGTCGTGAAATAATTTCAGAGGGGTATCAACAGAAGAATGAGCCCAACAGCACCAACTTGTGGGTTTTAGCTTCTTAGTTACTAAACTAAGAATGAAATAAAATACGAGTTCACACCTCGAATGTGAGTGCATACAGAGTGACTTGATTGCTTGCAACATAACTGGTATTAACCCTGTGGATTGATCTGCACGGAGAAAAGGAGTAAGACGTCGCCTAGTGTTAGCACAGCTACCGAGAGAGTAGGCCAATGAACATGACAGCGTGACGTCATTACCAGCTCAACATGTAGGTAAAGGCACGACGGTGCCTATAGTTTCCGGTGTTCAACGTCGTGACTATAAAATATTTTTCGTTGCTTTACATTGTGGCTGTTGTAATTATTATATGATCTGTATTCTCCTAAAGAGAAAAAAGCAATTCTCCATTTAGATTATTATTACAATTAGCATAATTGCACATTGGGATAATTTTAATATAACAAAATATATATAGTAAGTGAAGTTGTTTTCGAACTTTTATTTGTATCGAAGGAAGTCAAATATTTCATTTTATTTATTTTTTTAAACGAAAAAAAAACATTTTTTATATGAGACTTCTTGAAGTTCCTTTTTTTAATAATAAATAAAACTTTTCATTGAGTATTTCCAAATTGTTTAAAGTTACAAGCATTTTTCATTACACTTTTTTGTTTTATTTCTATTGTTTTATTGTTTTTTTTTAACTAAAACGATCGATGATTTCAATATTTTAGTACAGGGCGTAATTTATTTCTTTGAAATATATTTAAAACTTAAGTTTTTATTTGTTTGTTTTATAACATTTTATCTATTAATAATTTACATGACTGAAATGGGGAATGAAATGAGGAAATTCTCTATTCTTTCCCAAGACATACGAACACAAATTATTCCTGAAAATTCATTAACTAATCAGTTTTAATTGAAGTTTTGTATATGAACTAAAATAAAGAGTGCATTAAATTTTAGTTAACATATTTTATTGTGGTTTATCTTATAAATAAATTTTGTACGCACCGTCCTAAAATAATAACGTTATTTAGAAAGCCATTCTTAAAAGGACGGGGGCTTTCTAACTATTATGTCCTTTCACCTAACAATTTAATGAAAAAAAAGATACTATAAAAATTTAATTTGACTTGAAAATCTTAACTAAAATATAGCACGGTGCCTACACTGCACAAGCACCATTATTATTATTATTATTATTATTATTATTATTATTATTATTATTATTATTATTATTATTATTATTATTATCATCATCATTATTATTATTATAACACCAACAATAATAAAAAGGTACTTCACGGGGGACGTGGACCCGGCGTAAACGGGTTTTAATTTAATGGTTGCTCCCTAAAAAGCGCAAACACAAAAGGTTTTCATTGGTTTATTTAATCGCGAAAATTTTTTTGAAGATACTATATGAGGCAAAAAAGCTAAAAGCATGATTTGAATATGTATGAAAAAATAAATGTAACTAAAAATAAAAATATTTATGTGGAATATATTATATAATATTAATAATAAATTAAAACATAATGAAAATAAAATGAAAATAAAAAAAAACAATTACGAAATAAAAGTGTGAATCAAATTTAATTAAAGAAATAAAAAAAAATTAAAAATGAAACAAATACACGCTTGATTGCACAAAAAAAATGTATGAGATCTATACGAGGAAAGTGAAAGAAAACCCTAGGGAGCAGCCATTAAAATAAAACCCGTTTACGCAGGGTCCAAGTTCCCCATGAAGCGTAAAAAAAAATGTAGATGACATTTACTAGCGCCACACCAACTAGTTTTGAAGGGTTAGCGAGGATGGAAAGCCCGAGGTGGGAGAGTACTAACCTAACCTCCACTGGAAGTGTGCAGTTCAAATCTGGTGCCTTGGGGAGGCATTTCGTCACCTAAAACCCCAGGAAACACCAATGGCCGATGCCAACGAAAAATCAATGGCAAACGGCTGTTGCGTGCAGTCATCTGCACGAGTGGTCAAGAGGTGGAAAACATTGGAAATCTGGGGAGACTTGGTGTCACTCGGTCTTCAGCGAATACCACAGACTACTGCCAGTGAGCGATTATTGCTGATGGCCTGTGGGACAACTCCTCGTGAGTGAAAATATAATAATAATGTCCCCTCCCAAAATCACCACTCCCTGATTTGATATCGTAGATGTTTACTACATTTTCTTAGTTTTTAAACAATGTTCACATTATGGTCTGATTTCCTTTTAGTAGTTATGTGAACTTCATTTCCGTATTCAGGCATTCTGCACTGATATGAAAATGAAGGCTATAGCGGAGTATAGGATTCCTAACCGTGTAACTGATGAAAATACGATATACATTTTGATGAAAAACATGGGAAAAAATGAACATAGAAGAACAGAAAACCAAAACTTTAAATATAATTTCTGTATTAAAAGTAATAGTTGTTTAAATATTTCAACTTATAATCTTGTGGGGAAAATTCAACTCCCCAATAAGAGGCATTCTGGATAGGAACAAAAATAAAACTTGTGCTAGGCATGAAACATTTCTCCTCCACCGACCGAGGACAGAAAAGGTGAATTGTTGCATCAGAGCAGATACTACACTGTGATCTTGTCCCGAAGGACAAAAAATTGTTTATTGTTTTATGTTTCTTTAATTGTTTGTCCCTAAATTCATAATTCAGTTTTATCAGTATTAGATTGTATATTGCTTTACGATTACGTAATTTTACATAGACAATATTTATATTTTATATTGAATAAAGTTCAGTTTTATTATTAACTGAATTTAGTTCTTTTCTTTTCTTTTTTAAGATATTTTAATGCTCTTTTTAAAAATGCCGTCATATCGACCGTACAGGAGCCCGACAATATTTTTCGGACACTTTAGTATTCGACTTTCTGAGTACCATAGAGTAGCAAAATTCCTTCAATAGAATAGCATAAACATATAACGGCAATACCTGTAATAAAAATGGATTAAAATCGAATAGGTAAGAAAAATATTAAATTTTCATCATTTTTTTTTACAAAACACACGCGACATTATTTTTCGGACATCGTTGAAAAACTGTTAATAGTCTGTAATATAATCTTTCTTCTCAATAACTTTTCTCAATCTCTCTTCATGATAATCAAACATATTTCTATTGGTTGTTTTTTGGCATCTAGTATTCGTTCCCATATTTGAGCCTCTTTCGTTATTTCAGGTCCATTATAGACAAGTTGCGCAAGCATTTCCAAAACATTTTCCATTAAATTTAGATCTGGGCATTTTGCAGGCCATTCCAAAGTTGTCATATTCACTTCATGGATGCTGCAATTGGCTTGCTGTAGAACGAAATCATTCCTCATCTCTCTTCTTATTCTTGGAAGGGATTTCTCGTCAAGCAACTGTTTGTAGCTTTCGTTGTTCTGTCTTCCTTTCAGCCACTCTAACCATATATTTCCATTAGCAAAGATCATACCCAAACCATAACTCCTCCTCCTCCTATCTGTCTTTTGTTCAGTACAACCGGCTCATCTCTTCTCGACCAAGTAAACCATCCATAGGGTCCATCAAACTTGAAACGTTTCTCATCAGTAAATATAACCTTCTTAAAGTCACCATGCTTTGTTAATCACCTTTTAGTACTCTCCAGTCTTGCTCTTTTGTGTTTCTTTGTTAGTGTAATTTTTTTCTTAGCCTTTGCATACTTCAAACCAATCCTATTCAGCATTCTTTGTACTGTTCGGACGTTTACATCCAATTCACATTTCTCCTTCACTTTTTTTGCTGTAACTTTTTCTCCAGATATCAAAAGCCATGCCACGGTCCTCTTCATTCTCCTTTCAGTCCTCTTGCTAATTGATCATTTCCGTCCTCTCTTCTTTTTCCGCTCGGAGTTTGTCTTCAGCATGCATTCGACCGTTGATTTCGGCAGCTTCAAATCCATGGCGATCCTTCTGATGCTAATGCCATCTTCCCGCTTCTTCCGTGCCAAACAAACGATTTCTTTTAAATGCATTTTACTTACTTTACTTGCATTAAATTTAATTGTTTTGCTAGTAGAATAGAACAGATATTTGATTTTAATGATGGCAGCTAAGTGTACAAGCAGAAAATTTGCATACAACAACATGTACTTGAACATAGCTCTTAATAAAATAGGATTTTTAGTCATGTCATAAAAATAGTGTCGCGCAAGTTCTCGAAAAAAAGTCATAAAAAACTAAAATTATCAACGCACCACAAAAAAATGATTACCCTACTAGTGGATTTTCACTCCTCAACTACGTACTTACAATCTCAAAATTTTTTGGCACTAGTAACCACCATGAAGTATTTTTTTATCAAAGTGTCCGAAAAATATCGTCGGGCCCGAGTAACAACTCGACAAATCTTACCTACATTGCCTGCAGGCATTTTTCAGTTAACTGGCCTTCTATATCTCGGTGGCCGTGGTGTTAGCCTCTTTGGGGTTCGTGAAATTCACATCACATAAATTAGAAAACCATATGATGATGATGATGATGTTTTAGTAAGTTTTAGGAACTTTTGTAAATTTATCTTGTTAACCTTTATTTATTTCACTCGCGATTTTTACTGACTTCTCATATCTAGTTCATTTGTCATCTTTGCTTGTCGTGTTGACTATTTTGTTTTTGATATTTCCATTTATGGTAATGCCTGACATTTTTTAGTCACACTTTTTGTATGAAATTTGTAAATTTAATGAAACACTTCGGAAACAGTTTAGTAATATTTATTTGTTTTGCTAAAATTTGCTTTTATTAGTAAATGTAGAACAGAAAATATACTGGGGTAGTTTATAATCTAAAACGAATACGCCAGACAAAGAAGTGCACAGTGAAACATAAAGTGCAGATGACACAAAGAGAGAGAGAGAGAGTGTAAAGTGATAACTCATCATATCGTATTCGAATCATCTCAGATCCCTTGTAGAGCTTCACTAAGGATGTTCTGAACGTCCATATGGTCACTCCTATAAGTACCTAGTTCTAACCATTAAAACACATTTAGAAATCGTAATTTTTTTATTCTTACAATTTGCAGATAAATTGCAAACAAAGATGCAAACTTCTAAGTCAATAGAGGTTATAATTCCCAGAAACATTGCTGATATGACAAAAATCATTTGGGAAATATTTTAGTAAAAATCATACCTGATATAAACGTGTCATATATTTTCCGTTTAATTTGTTTTTCATTGCAAGGAAAGCTTTTACATACAAATATTTTTCCAACATATTATTTTCCCCTAGAGGTATCAATCGAATTTAAAAGCTTTTTTATTACTCCTGAGATTCAAATAACCGATAAATATAGATTGTTTTGGAAATCAATTTAATGAGAATATTTTTTTTGTTTAGAATCACAAACAATATGCACATTTATTTTATTAATGGAGTCCTCTGAGATGAATATTTTGTATATTTATTTATTTGGGGACTGTTATCCTCGTCTTCACAGTTGTTTCACGACGTTTCGACTAACTATTCATTAGCCTTCGTCAGGTGGGTTCTATCCTGTAGCGGTTAACCACCTGACGAAGACCAGAGGAATAGTTTGCTGAAACGTCGTGAAACAACAACTATGAAGATAGAGATAACAATTTACAAAATAAATAAATATAAAAAGTGTTTAGCAACTGGAGATTACGTTCGATATGTATAAATAGGCCCGAAATATAAACTGTTGATAACAAATCGTTATTAATATACTTTAATTGTAAACATCTAACACATACCATTTGTGTGGTGGGACAATGCTATTTCTACATATTGGACAGACAAAAAACTATCCATATAACAGATAGATACATAACAAAAGTCTTGGCCTGGCGTTGCCACATATACTAATAAAATAAGGACACCATCACATCCTAAAATATTAAATCTGTAAGGCTCAGAAGAAAAATCTTCTCCTCATGATTGTCAGATCGAACCTGGGTTTTAAATGTATTTAAATTAACCAGCCACCCTTTTCCATATTGCCCCACGTGCTCTAAATCAGAGAGGAGAGAATCAGAGAGATTTTGAGCATTTGCGACCTTTGAAGTGTTGCCATAGATGGTAGTGACGTCAGCAACAATGTCTACGAATGATCTAAGAATGTAATTTAGGAGATCATTGATGAAGATCAGGAATAGTTGGACCCAAGTCGGAACCCTGAGGGAAGTCATCGTTAACACTGTGAAATTCTGATTGCCCATCAACCACTACTCTTATAGACTTATCAAAGAGAAATGATTTAGTAATCGAGAAAACATTTTAGGTATGCCGTAGCTGGAGATCTTGCGAAGTTCCATATTAAAAGCAATTGTCTTAAAAACGAAGCCCCCGTCGAGAGATTCGCTAATCCTTTGAGATATAACAGCAAATCTGCTATGGATCTAGCAGAACGGAAACCATATTACATGTCACTGAGGAGATTATTTTTTGCTTAGATCTCTATTTAACACAGATGCCAAAACATGTCGCACACGAGATTTATTGGTCTATACTGAGAGGAAAATGAGCGATTCCTGAATTCGTAAATACGGGGCATACTGATAAAGTTTTTCAGGGTGTTGGAAAGCATTTCTCTTTAAGACAACGCTTTAACAGCTTTGTAATATGGGAGCTAGTTCTGATTGAAACTTTTTCAGCACTATCACTGGAATGTTGTAAAGGTAGGTTTTTGATTAGCCTGGCAACATCACACAGATATGCTGCAGTATTTCGTAGTGCCACTGTGTCATTGTGGTTGTGGTCCCCCCGTTATAGCCGGGAGGTGATTTGGTCGCGTCGAGCGATACAGAAAAAAGGGACCACAATGCAATATTGATGATTCTCTTTCTCTTTCCAGTCGACAACGATGGAGTGAGCACGTATGTTTTGCGACTCTAAAAAGAAGAGGGGTACCCCATCTTCCTGAGCACTGGTTAGGAAGAGCTAAGTTGTTAAATTCAAAGTTAAGTGTCCTGAATGTACTTGTTTATTTTAAGGTATTGTATCATATTTTTTGTAAAAATAAATAAAGATTTTCAACTTATACGACTTGTCTTGCGTTGTTCGATCTGCTTTAAACATCAAAACGGTGCCTGCAGCGATTCCAGTCAGAGAAACTCCAACTTGAAGACGATTTTAGCCAGAGGAATCCCAACTTCAAGAATTCGTCGAGTGAAGAAACCAGCGCAGTAAAAGCTACGCCTAAATTCCAGGTATGCCTTCACTCTTTGATTTCCAGAACAATACAGTTTGCTAACACTGACAGGGCCTAAAATCGTCAATCAGGTAACTCCCTGCCAAGTCATTTATGTAACACATGGCCGGTCAAGCTAGATACCGGGTCATCGTCTTACAATCTGGTACCGTTTCCAGAGCCTTTCGTGACAAAGGTTAACCTCTCAGATAAACCACCTTTTAGTTTGTTACACATATATTTGTATGTCGCATAGCGTGTTTTCAGACACTGAAGCAAATACGGGAGGTTGTCCGCCCTGATCGCATAGGGTCGAATTAGCTGCAAAG
Source organism: Euprymna scolopes (assembly GCF_053919585.1). NCBI lineage: Eukaryota > Metazoa > Mollusca > Cephalopoda > Sepiida > Sepiolidae > Euprymna > Euprymna scolopes. The sequence continues at coordinate 38,818,520 of NC_136487.1, forward strand.
TTCTTGGGAAATAGTTATGTTTTGTCCGATGTTGATAATGGTTTAGATAGAGCACACGCTTCTATTCAAGATCCTGTTTGTTACTCACCTAAACTCATGGGAACCAAACCGCTGCTTAACTACTGTAGATTTGATGGACTAAGCATACAACTCTCTCGCATTCTATATTACTCTTTTACAGTGGTTGCTAGCAGTCCTGAAGGCGGTTTTAGGCTCAGTACATCTATAACGTTAGAGGCAATGGGAAAAAAGTGTTTTCTATGCGCAATTGCAGTGGCATATTTTGGAGAAAAACACGGCTGGCTGTTAGGTTTTTGCTTGAATTTTTTTAGGGTATGAATAGGTCTATACAGAAAATTAACAATGCAGTCATTCAGTCAGGTTTGATACAATAGAGGACACGTTCAATGTAAACATCGAATGCAGAGGTGTATTTGATATCGCTTTTAGCCATAAAATGTCGATATACTGTTCCAAGGAGAGAAACTTCTCAAGACTTATTACATTCGATTTTATCTTAACTAAGACAACTGAGTTATCAGAAGATCTCAATGGAGACAGAACGGAGAATTAATACAGAAAGTGACTAATTTTGAATTTTGTCTTTTTACTATTTTAACTTTCTTGGCGTACGCATCTTTTTCCCTGATTCACAAATAGAGTTGTCAATCACCACAGAGAAACAATATACTCAGAGACAAGCAATATGGTTGCAGTTTTACGAGATCAACAATTGATGTACTGACGCTAATATCACACAGGCTCAGTGAGTCTATTGACAGTGGTCTCTGTGATCCTCCAACGTCACAAGCCGACGTCTCTCTGGCCTCTACTTCCTGTTTCCTTCGAGGAAACTTGTTAATCTCCCAAACTCTTTGTCACTTCAAGCTGTTTATGTCAAAATTCACAATAACTTATTTACTCGCTACTTACAGAACTCCCTCCCATATGTTACATAACTTTCTTTATAATAAAATAAAACACCTCTCTGCAGGGCTAAGTTAAACCATACCCACCACTCCCCCAAATTAAACTAGGTTGGTGATCGTCTTTAGAATCGTTCAATTAGATTTTCATCCGGCCTGAATTCCTCATCGGTCTCACATGACATTTTGTTTTGTTATGGAAGTAAAGTTTTCATACTAGTGGCCAACCTATGCCATTATTATACTATTAAGAGTTTTTTTTCGTCCCCGTTTCACTTCACACATTTTCCAATCACAGCATATTTCAAACAAACAGTTCCATTGTCTCATAACTGCCTGATTATATACTCTACGGAATATCGACATGCGATCCATAAGCTTTTAAGGCAACACCTACACATTCTTCTAATGCATCGATATACAGCCAATTGAAATGGTTTTTACTACACTGCACTGAAAACAGTGACCGTTTATTTCCAACACCTAAACCAAAAAAAATCTCGGATCGCAAAAATAGAGCTGTGGTTCACACTAATACTACTTAGGGTTATTTAAATATATACCTTTCTTTAATTTGATATCATGTATGGTTTCATCTGCTTTATGATGCATAGACTGAGGTACCCCGCGCCAAAAATTAAGTCAGAAAATATTAGCAAGAGCTTCAACTAAGTTTTGCCATACATTTCATATGGTTCTATCTGTGGTTGTTACCAGTGTATATGTCAGTCAAAATTCAAGATCTGAAGATGGAAGCAAATTTCAGAACGTAATTCTAAATTTCTTATATCAGATCCGTTACTTAATTGCGGTATATTTTTAAGTTCTACGAATAGACAAAATAACGATTACTTTATTGACATTAAACATCCAGTCTTTCTGTATGTGGCTGAAATTCTAATGGACTACCTACAATACGGTATTCCCAATCAAACCTGCACACTCTCTATAAGATATCTCATTAGCTCCTCTAGCTGCTCTATACTATGGAATATCACAAGAATTCTTTTTAAAATCCATCGTCAGAGTTTACGGAAATCCAATTCTGACTTTACACAATTCTCTTAATTCCGAAAACTAATAAATATCGCCAGAAAATATAATATTACATAATGCACTAAACACTTTTAAACTTGAGTTCCTAATCGGTCGACAACTAATTTAAATATTTAACGAAACTCAGCTACTGTTTTAGTTTTAATAATTATTATAACACAAAGACCAACACATTATTTTGTTAAATAAAAAAATAAAACATCTCGATCCCGTATGAAATAAAAATACAGTAACCATATTTTGGAATTCAAAAAGAAATATCAGATTGAAACGTTTGAAAAGTTAAATAAAACTGATAATATGACACAAAACAACGTTTTTCTTCGTTTTCCCCAAATTTCTAATAAACACAAACATATTGTTTCCTTCTCATTAAAGCTGAAAAGTTCTTCATTCTACTTAATGATTATTTATTTTCCTTCAGGAAGTAGAGAAGTACTGTAGCCTAATTGACCTAAGGGGGCGTTTTGCTCCCCATTTGGGAGATCAGGCCTCCCAGGGACCTGTGAGAGACCGCATAACTATACTAAGGTAGCTGTAATAGATTCCGGGCAACGGCGGATATCCCAAGATTGTAATTGAAATATATAGATATAAATTGTTTTATTGTTTGAAAATCGGAGGTATATTTGTTATTTGAGACAACAGGAAATGTGAGAATGTTAGAATAATCGACTGTACTTGTCAACCTAGAAAATCCTTCAGACTATGACTGTCTGAACGAGGGGGTGTGACCTTTTAAGGTCATGAGAATCGAATGTTGATTTTGGTCCCAGATTTAAAAAATATCGACTATAAGTCGAGCTGCATACACGCAATCCGCAGTGCGTGTCGTAATTTGATTGGCTTTCCACTCCGACACCCCTCCCCACTATATAATATTAACCCGCTCGAAGATTAAGCAGATCTCCCTTTTGATTCCAAGGGGCACAGATTGTGTGGAGAATCGTCGTTCCTGGAAGACGTGACGAATACGCCCCTCCTCCGACTCGTCCGGGTGTTATCTCCGAAAAGAAGAGAGATTTGAGACTTTAAAAAACTTACTAAGAACTGAACCATATATTTGTAAAGAAGTCTGTAATATATTTTGTGAAATTAGAATAGAACTCAAGCGTCTGTTATCTTTCTTACCTGCGTGAGCTTTGGCATTCGCTTTCAGCATACCAGGATTGAATGTAACGCCTCCCGAAGTATCAAATGACACGAGCCGAAGTTTTTCAAGAAGATCAGGGGTTCTAGCGTTACTTCACCAGAGAGGGTGTTACAGTACAGCAAGCAAATATTTCACACTGCTAAGCGCCTATTACTCTTCCTAAGCCATCTTTTACTTTATGCTTCAAAATTACAAACAAGAAAATTATTTTTCGTCTTAGTTTCTATTTTAAAACAAAATTCTTTTTTCTCACATTTACGTTGCCCCTGTTTCCAACAGCAGAACAACCTAATACATTTCCCTCCATAGCAAAAACAAATTCACATTTTTCACCTACACTCTTTATCTCCGCACAGGAAGGATGTCCCTACCAGTGTCGAAATATGATAGCTGCGAAATGACAGTTAAATAATTAAACAAAATTACACAATATCTGATTGGCGAAACATGACATTATATAAAACAACAACAACAACAACAACAACAAAAACTACAACAACGGCAACAACAAAAAACACACACAATGTTCGACCACAAAAATCTCACATGTGTTTGAGAGGAAGTACATTATTTTCCAGTCAAATACCATTTTTCTTCTAATCAAGTTCACACATTACCTATTGCTTCTTACTCTTTATATTTCTAACCTGAATTTAATTTCTTCTATTTAACATTCTTATATATTTTTTCTTTTGTTGTTTTTTTAAAATTTTAACTCTGTTTGCTCATCCTCTTTAACGGTGTTTTCGTCCTTTTTTAGTCTAAATTCAAAGCGAATTCATTTACGTTACCGTTATCATATACACATTATTATTATCATTTCTAATAGCTTAAAGAAATACACTTTCCATTAATGTTTTTAATTAGCGATGAAGTTTTTTTTTTAATTCATTTGAAGCTGCTAGGGTTATTTAATTGTTTTCTCGCTTTCCTGCACTCCTTGAAATAGTTCCATTCGAAAGCTGGAAGACGAAGTTTTTAATTGTAAACTTGGTGTAACGAGACGCATACATATTTATATATATATATTTGAACATACGAATTAGTCTTTATTATATGCTCCGGTACAGGGAAAATGCGGTTTTAGACTGCGCAAGCTTTGCTTCATTGTAAACCGCTCATAACACATTTCAAAAGGCATCCATTTTCTTTTTAAACTTATACTATTTTCTTTGCCTAATACTCCACATCTTCTACGTTTGTTCAATATTATCGCACATTTTTGGAATGGCCTTTGTTTTTCCAATGATAGTTTTCCAGTTGCGGAGAAACTACGTTATCTTTCAATCGTGATGAATCCCTCGAGAAAATGTCCAAGCATGAATACAGATCAGTTTGCTATCAATAATTAAAAATACGGCGTCCTTATCAAAAGATAAAAGATCTTCGGTGAAATCAATCAGCCCATGTTTTGAACATTTGAAAACATAGTCTTAAAAAAAACGTAACCATCCGAGTAATGTTAAGCTTAGTGAATGGGCCTAGAATTACGTCACATTTCCCCAAATTATTGTGTAAAATTGTGTGGTAGATTTTATGAAACATTTAGAGTTATTGTTTTATTTGAATAATAATGGTACAGCTTTTATCTCACATGGAATTTAGGAAGGAATCCATATATATATATATATATATATATATATATATATAAACTAGCAAGCCAACCGGCGTTACTCGGTCGTAAAATACGAGTATTACGTTTTTTTCTAAAGACTTTAATACTCGGTAATAAAAAGAAAGTACTCGGTCTGAGATCAAAAACCAAAACGTAAAGACAGTGAATCAAGTAGCTAAAACAATAATTCCGACTTAACATAATCATTAAAAAAGTGTTCTTTTAAACCTGATTATTTTTAACATCATGAACCTGTCATGTGAACCATTCAAGCATGTATTCGTGGAACAGTTCAAGTCTGTAGATCAAAAATCAGTTAGGGATATTGGTTGAGAAGTGTCATCACAATACATTTTCACTTATATATAATATATATATATATATATATATATTATATATATATATATATATATGTGTGTGTGAAGGTGTGTGTATGTGCGTGTGTGTTATACTACTTTTAAAAAGATCTTTATTTGTACACTTGTTTTTGTCGATTCTAAAACACAGTCTTTCTTAATTTATTTATTAACAGGCAGCAAAGTCCCACCTCTACATACTAGAGATTCTTAAAGGTAAGAAATCCTTCTACTCTTATAGTTTATTCCCCAGAGCTTCTAGATTTTGGAATTTCCTTCCGGTTTTCTGCTTCCTCAACTGTTCTGCCATGAAGAGGTTTAAAGTAATGTGAACAGACATCTTGCTGCGCAACTCCCTACGTAATATCACTGCAATTTATGTCTCTGATAGTAGTCCCTTACATCAAAGACGTATTGATCATTGTTTGGCGTGAAATTGTAATAAAGAAAAATCCCTTGAAATTACAAAACACTCCTGTTTAAAAGCAAAAAATAAAAAATAAATAAAAAGGACCAACGAACGTGAAAACTAATGTTTATGAAATAACATCCTAATCCACTGGACACCAGCGCATAATCATTTTGTAAATTATTTTATTTAAATTAATTCCAAAAATAATGTTTGAAAGTTCGTTTTTGTTTTAGTTTTAAATAAGTGATCGTAATTGGATTTTGTTGTTTGTTTCTTTTAAATAAAAATTTAACTCTTTGATAAAAAAATCGAAATAAGTGAAATATTTTTAGTTTTAATATCTGTCGAAATTACTTAAATAGAACACTTAAAAAAAAATTCTATAACCGTAACTGTCGTAGAGCTATTTAATAAATTTGATTTTTCGTTAATGTAATATGCAAATGAGCTTACCGCTTAATAGTATATTTTGCAAGAATCATACTATATATAGAAATAAATGAAACAGGAAAGTAATGAAATCTTTGCATACATTAATAAAATTGTGAACAAACAAACAGACAAACAAACAAACAAACAGGATCACAAATTTATATAGAGATAATAAACAAAGGATTTATTTCCAAAAAGTTAATACTATATTTCCTCAGTTTATACTATTTTAAAAGAAAATAGAAACCAGAAAACTCTCAAACCCGAAAATTCCCTCTTCCTTCATTTTATGCATCTTATTCTTCTGTTTCAAACCAAACCAATGGTAACAGTCTATAGGCAAATCACATAACATGTTTGAAATGAATTTCTCCGAAAACACAATGTTATTTCATAAACCCTACGATTTTCTATCCTTATTCACTTGTCGAAAAAGGGAATATACATAAAACAATGAATATTTCTTACACAAACAGATAGAAAGATAGAATAATGAATACAGCAGAGAAGTAAGATAATAGAACTATCCAAACTCTATAAAAGTAGCAGTTTTGTAAATAAATGACACTTTCCATTTTTGAGTTAATAATAATATTTTTAATAACAGGAAGAGCTAAATTAATCTGGAGTAAGAAACTAGATTTGTCATCCTGAACCTTTTTTTCTTTGTGTTTTATCAACACTGCTGGTTTACCATGATTTAATATACTGTTTTGTGTTATATGGTAAACTACTCATAATACCTGAAATAATATTAAGGCTAATGTGAATTCTTAGGAGCAAACTAATACAGTGATTGCACAGGAATAATGAACTTACTGGCAAAATAAATTTCCAACGATAGACTTGGAATTACACATCTTTTAAATATAGTTTGAAAGATTTAAAAACTTGCAAGACTATATGTGTGTGGGGGGGGCGTGTGTGTAATCATAAAATTGGATTGAATAAATGCAAGCTATATAATGAGAGAAAATCCCAAAACGCAATATCTCAACGAAAAGTTGAAAAAATAGTAGCAAATATGAAGACTTGTTTTCTAGTCCTCAAATATTTTTTAGATTTTTCCTGCCACTCTAAAAAGCGCCTTTCTAAAGTAAATTCGAAATGCTACGGTGGAGTTTGTAGCATTCATTTTATCATACAACCAGGTGGACGCGACGTTATTCGGAATTGAATGATGATCACTACTATATGCTTTTCTTACTATGCTCATGACCCAATATTACGTACTTTGTTTTTACTGTCCCTCTCCTGTCATTTCGCCACCTAAAAGAAGCTGAAGTGTTGAGCACTTCTTTGAATTAGTGTATTATAAATATAGTAGAAATTGCATTAACATAGGATAAAGGTATTTGAAGTTTTAAGTAGGTTCTATCCAATGAGTCATTTAAACGCAGACGTACATTCGCCACATGGAGGATAACTTTGAGATTCAAAAGCACTTCAAATTTCTTCATATTCCTCAAATTTCTTTCGTTTTTATTTTTTTCAACCAATTAATTTTAATCCTTTTGTTCTAAAGAGATTTTAGTTCTCCCAAATTCAAAATGGATTAAAGTATGACTCTATAGTGAATCAAACCTAAACAGTTTCATCTATCATTTTATTAATTCATTTTACACTTAAATATACGATATTTAAGATGTATATTTTAGCAGTATATATGCTTTTGATTCTTTACTGTATTTGTTCTTTGGATCTATATTTCATTGCTCTGATTTTTTTAAATAAGCTATTCAAATGAGAACTGAACTTCTACGTTTAAACGATTTGTTGCATTTTTAAACTGTAAAATGATTAGGCTCCAGCGCAAACATAACTTATCGGAATAGTCTAATTATCTTCATGTAATATTTTTTACGGGGTGGTCACCACTTATCAAAGCTCAAATGCCATTCGAGGATAAGGGTTTCTGAATGTAAGGTGGTAGTTTAGCGATCGTTAATGGTATAGATTGGGTAGAATTTAAGTTATTTAAGGAGACGGAACAACAAGAACTTGTTTACATTGGACTTGAAGGCTACCATATTGTAATCGGCTCTGAATAAGGCCAATGGAATAGTGTCCACATGCAGGCAGTTTTGAGGATTCGTTCATGTCATCTGCGTTTAGAATTAGGCACATATAGAGAGTGGGAAAATTGTTGATTGTGGTTGTAGCTAGTAGTGTATTTTTTGTGAAACTTTGGCAAGAGAAACAGAGACTGGAGGTTTGGATGAGGACGCCACGAAAATAACAATAGGTCAGAAAGAGGCTTGCAACGTGTCTTCTGTGAGAAAGAAGTTGCAGGGGTGAGAAAAGAAATCGCCTATGAGGTTTCGAAGTCGGGTTTAAACTCTATCAAGGCAAGATAGGTCGTGCCAAGCGGCTCCTGCAAAGATTTGGCAACAGTATTCCATTTTAACACGTATTTCGCTCTTATAGAGTTAGAGAATTGCATCGACAGTGATTTAAACACTGGAGCGATAGAATGATCCAACCATTTTTTCAGTGAAAATTTATATTGTAGGTTGGTAAATTATATTTATTGATAAAAAGTTGTTTTTTTTTTCGTACGGGCAATGTACTTAATTTTTAGTTACAGTTTTTCCATTTAAATCTGCTTACATTTATTTCTATTTGTGGGTAGTACAATCTAACAGAGCCATCACTATTTTTTATTGGTTCACAAGCAGCTTTCACACCGGTCATCAAAGATCTCTCCTTGGCAATAACGTGTGGGATTCCTTGGAAGCTGAGTGACAACAAGCACCTCCCCCAGGTTTCCAGTACTCTCCACCTCTTTTCGTAAAATTTGCAAATGAATTTGCGTTATAGCAACAGCCGCTTACAATTGATTTCTCGTTGGCAGCAACCATTGGAATTTAAATGTCATTAATCCTCTCCAAGGTCCCAGTTCTCTCCGCGCTTGTCCAGCAGAGGTCTGGTCAGTGATCTCTCTTCGGTCTTTCATTCCTCCTTGACTCTCCTCGGCTATTTGGTATCACTCATGGTGGGTGGGTGGGCAGTGATGGCGCAGTGGGAGGAGATAAGAGAGGGGATAGCGAGCTTAGAGATATGCAGATTATTCTTCTTCTTATTATTATTATATGTTATTATTTTTATTTTTTATTATATGTTATTATTATACGTTATTGTTATTATTATTATTGTTATTAATGTTATTATTGTTGTTGTTATTGTTGTTGTTGTTGTTGTTGTTTTCGGACACGCTAAAAGTGATGATAGAAAATAAAGTAATTAGAAGACTGTTATTACATACAAATGTCAAAACACCAGACATTTTTCTATTTCATTACTTTCATTTTTTCACCTTTCTTTTTCTGCTTCCAATTACTTACTGCATCCGCATTGTTATGGCGTTCTAAAATCAAAACATACACTTCACACAGTGTTTCAATAAAACAACAAGATTGTTAGACATACGCTATATATATGCAAATATACTTTGCTGCCAAAGACTTTCAGCTCGGATTTTACAATGCAAATTGGATGTAAAATTCGATATCCTTTTCATAAACTCCCCTTACTCTATGATATTTAAATGCTTAAAAAACTTTTAATAGTGGTTTTCCATGCCTTACTGGTTTTAACAAATAAAGTGTAAATCATTATAATTATTTGCTAATATTTTCTCCTCTGAAGAGATGGTAGACATCAAAATCCTATAGGATAAGGGGATATAATATAAAGAATGCAAGAGAGTTATATGCTCAATCTGTTAAGTCCAAAGTAGCTGAGCAGCGGCTTGGTTCCCACCAGTTTTGGCAAATAGGAAACAGAATCCTGAACCGAAGCGTGTGCTCCATCCCAACTATTATCAATGGACCTGAGGTAATCTCGTCAGCATCAGACAAAAAGAAAGTAATAAAGAATGCAAGAGAGTTGTATGCTCAATCTGTTAAGTCCAAAGTAGCTGAGCAGCGGCTTGGTTCCCACCAGTTTTGGCAAATAGCAAACAGAATCCTGAACAGAAGCGTGTGCTCCATCCCAACTATTATCAATGGACCTGAGGTAATCTCGTCAGCATCAAACAAAGCCAAACTCTTTGTCAAGAAACGACCAAGTTCTCTCCAATTCTCTCTCCTCTAATCTTGAGCACGTAGTACAATGGGGAAAGGAGTGGCTGGTTACTTTTAATGCATCTAAAACCAAGCTTCTCTCTTTACATCATCAACATTCTGATACACATCTGGCATCAATTGAAATGAATGGCTCTCGTCTTGAGGAGGCCTCAAGTTTTGACAAGCTTCTGGGTTTGACCATTACTCCTGATCTTAAATGGAACACGTACATCAAATCTGTTGCCAAGGCCGCTGGAAAAATGGTGGGATCTTTCTATCGATCTGGTAAATATCTCACTGCTGATGCTATTCTCTATCTATATGACCCAGGTACGTCCAAGGATGGAATACTGTTGCCACATCTGGGCAGGAGCTGCTAGAAAGGACTTGTCCTGCCTTGATAGAGTTCGAAATAGACTTCGTAGCCTCGTAGGAGATGTCCTTTTCTCTTCGCTGCAACCTCTATCTCACAGAAGAGATGTTGCGAGTTTGTCTCTGATGTATCGTTATTTTCATGGAAAGTGTTCGACTGAGCTTCAATCTATGGTCCCCCCTCGCCAAACTTTCACAAGAAACACTTGTCTAGCTGTAAACACTATCAATAATTCCCCCCCACTCTTTATCTGTGCCTAAACCTAAACGTAGATTCCATGAACAAAACTTCTTTCTTAGAACTGCACGCCTGTTGAATTGTCTTCCGTTTTCCTGCTTTCCGGCTGACTACAATATGGTTGTCTTCAAGTCTAAAGTAAATAAGTTCTTGATGAGCCGTTCCATATAAGTTATCAAATTTACCAAATTTTCTATTACTAATGATTACTATATTGTCCAATTTCTACTGTACACTCTTTAACCCTTATCCTTGAGTGGCCTCTGGGCATTGATAATGTGGTGATGCCTATGTAAAAAATGTATTCTTTGTCTTACATAGAATAATAAAAACAATTGATTTGAAATTTAACCATTTCGAGTCATAAATTTTAAATTTATTGAATTACTAAAATTTGATATATGTAAATATATGTATTTGTAACTTGTATATATATACTTATATATTTGTATATATATGTATACTTATATATGTGTATATATATGAATACTTATATATGTGTATATATATGTACGTATGAATAAAAGTTAAAGGGTATACATAATGTTTTACAGCGTCGTCAGGCTAATAAATACTAAATTGAAAACCATCTTATAAAATTATCAGTATTTGTTCTTAGCGAAATATTATTTTACTCAGTACTTATATAATGCAGATTGTCAGAAATTTACTGTTCGTTGGGGGTCACTCTATGTAAATTACAAACTCTAATATCGCATTTAAAAAGAGAACAATTGCAATTTCAGTTTCTTCGGTGAAATCGGTCCAAATAAAATCATACAAATATAAATAATTATTCAACAGACTAAATTTTATATTCCAATAACACTACATGTATTTACATTAAGTAACATAGTAAATTATTTCTATGAAGAGTTTTGTTTACGCGTGAAATTACGAAATTTTTCGTCACCAAGCTTGTTGGTAATTTTAGCATTCAGAACCGATACTTCGTAGCGTTCGACGAACGAAAATGATTTCTAAGTTCGTGTTTTGAAATGTAACAATTAAATGTTTTTTAAATGCAAAATTCATCAGTAAATCTCAAACAAGTTTGGCAGTCATGGTTTTTACCTGGCATCAAGGACAACAGAGTCTATCCTATTTTTGAAATCGAATTTTCCTGTTTTCTGCGGTATGTTGCTGGATCTGTGTAGTTCTAGGAGGTCTACTTTCCCGTAATTTGCCTTCTCGGTTTGAGAAGATGTTTATTTCTGATCGCTTGGGTGTCCCTACCCTGGAATGACAACGAGAGTGTCCTCCTCTAGGGAGATAGCTTTTATATTCTATTACCCGATACTTGGGCATCCGCAACCCACCGTGGGAGAGAGATTAATAACTTAACTGGCGAAACAGAATCAAATATCAATTTGTCAGATATAATGTTATGACAGTGCACCTTCTACAGTCCGACTGATTTTTCTTTATAAATGTGATATAAAAGGCAATGTTTTCTTGGAAACATTCGTTTAAGTTTATACAAGAATATATTTAAACAAATCAAAGTCGTAAACAATTTTGGAATGGTTTATTAAAAAAAAAACTATACCTGAATGAAATGGTTAATAAAGTCTTTTATAATTATGCCACGTAATCACGTTGAAACACCGGTTCCCGTTGGATCACCGAAATTAAGCGACATTAAGCAAGGCCAGTACTAAAATGGGTGAACATTTGGTAATATCAAGTACTGTATGGGCTCAGAGCCTGAAGAGAGATGGGCGCCTCAAAACTATTCTTGCCCAAGACACGCCACATGAAATAATGGAGCGCACCCAGGGCCCCGGAGGATTAATGGACAGGTCTTTTTCTTTTTGTTTTTTCATTATTAAAGAGATTCGTTTATTTTAAAGAACACTTAACTACAAACTATTTCATTGTGATAGGATAATAAAATAATAATATATTTCATAGAAGTAAATATTTGTGTAAATAAAGTATCTTTTATTTCAACCACGTAATATTGTCATGTGATTGAAAATAACACACTCGTTTCAAGTAATGTATATATTTTAGTAAAGCTATGTATGATAATTTGGTTTAGTAAGGTGTACTGCTATAAGATTGTTTCGTCATATGCATGCAACAAATATGACAAGAAAAGTTACAAAAAATGAAACACGCATGGCTTTAAAGGGAGCTGAAAGATATTACAAAATATTTAAGCTTGTATTTAAAATAAAGTGAAGGAAAGAGTTTCTTATGCATATTTTAAGAGCGACATCATGTTCTTTTGAAAACGCGTAGTTCAAACCGATGCTTGAGCAGAAAGATATATCAGTCAATCAAATCGGGGTATTCTCACTTTGATTTATGCAGAAGTTTATTTTGTATATTTTTTTACATAGGCAATAACAACTTATCAAGCCCCAGAGACTACTCGTAGATAAGGATTAAGAGGGTACAGTAGTCAATTGGACAATATAGTAATAGTAAGTAATGGAAATTCGGTAAATTTATTAACAAGTGGAACGGCTCTTCAAGAACTTGTTTACATTGGACTTGAAGACAAACATATTATAGTCATCTGGAAAGCAGGAAAATGGAAGACAATTTCACAGGCGTGCAGTTCTAAGAAAGAAGCTTTGTTCATGGAATCTACATTTAGGTTTAGGCACAGATAAAGAGTGGGGGGAATTATTGATAGTGTTTTCAGCTAGACGAGTGTTTCTTGTGAAAGTTTGGCGAGGGGGGACCATAGATTGAAGCTTAGTCGAAGACTTTCCATGAAAATAACGATAAAGCAGAGACAAACTCGCAACATCTCTTCTGTCGGAAAGAGATTGCAGCGAAGAGAAAAGGACATCTCCTACGAAGTCTATTTTGAATTCTATAAAGGCAGGATAAGTCCTTTCTAGCAGCTCCTGCCCAGATGTGGCAACAGTATTCCGTCCTTGGACGACCTGACTCTTATATAGATAGAGAATTGCATCAGCAGTGAGATATCTACTGGATCGATAGAAGGATCCTACGATTTTTCCAGCGGCTTTGGCAACATATTTGATGTACGTGTTCCATTTAAGATCAGAAGTAAAGGTCAAGCCCAGAAGCTTATCAAAACATAAGACCTCCCCAAGACGAGAGCCATTCATTTTAATTGATGATGTAAAAAGAGAAGCTTGGTTTTAGATGCATTAAAAGTTACCAGCCGCTCCTTTCCCTATTCTACCACGTGCTCAAGATCAGAGGAAAGAGAATCGGAGAGAACTTGGTCGTTTAATGTCTTAAATGTGCTACTATAAATGTCTACGAATGATCTAAGGATGTGATGTGGAAGATCATTAATGTAGATCAGGAAAAGAGTTGGGCCCAGGACGGATCCCTGAGGGACTCCCACCTTATACTGGGAGCTTCTGATTTTTGCCCATCAACTACTACTCTTATGAACATATCAGAGGGAAATGATTTAATAATTGAGAAGGCATTTCGTGCTATACCATAACGAGAGATCTATTGAAGTAAACATTTATCACATACCCTATCAAAGGCCTTTGATTTGTCAAGAACAATTGCCCTAGAAAGGTTGCCAACGTCGAGAGATTCGCTAATCCTATGAGATATAACTATAAGCACATCTGCTGTAGATCTAGCAGAACGCAAACCATATTATGTGTCAGTAAGAAGGTTATTTTTGCTGTGATAGTTGACTACTTCTCTATATAACACAGATTCCAGCAACTTACTCATAACGCACAGGAGACTTATTGGCCTGTACTGAGGGGGGAGGATGAGCGATCACCTGAATTCTTAAATACAGGGCATACTGATGAGATTTTTCAGGGTGATGCGAAACAATTCTCCTTAAGACAACGTTTAAACAGTTTTGTAAGTATAGTATATAATATAAACACATGCTCAAAATATGCAGAGGTGATAATCTTAATATTGTATTTTAACAGCAAATTGATTATCATTCGAGCAGTCACATTCCTTTACCCAATAAACGTTAACATCGGTCTTATTTGTCGAGGGCCCTTACTCCCTGGGGTTATCTTCCACGAACATACACCCCCCCTTTAAAAATCTTGTGCCACTTGAAAACACAGGTTTTTGACATTGTGTTATTCCCACGCATTTGCTGAAACATCTCAAGTGCTCGTAAGGAAGGTTTCTCTAACTTAACTAAACATTTCAAGTTAATTCGTTTGTGGTAAGGTTCGTTCGTCGATACTTATAGCTGAAAGACATGGGAAGTAAAAAGAAGTGAAAAAATATGCAGTCGTTAAAAAAGTTAAAAGTAAAGTTACATATTACCAATATATCGAATTAGATTATAGCATGACACGCTGATTCCTCTTTCCTTCATATCTATGCTGAACATCCAGTCGTCTTATTGTAATTGTAATGTATATATATATATATATATATATATATATATATATATATATATATATATATATATATGTGTGTGTGTGTGTGTGTATGTATATACTAGCATGGGTGCCCTGTGTTGCCCGGGTGTTTGGTGGTGTGTGTTGAGCAAAAAAAAGTGATAGTAGGAAGGCAGGCTCGATACCGTACCGCGAAGGAGGAAAAGAATGGGGGGAAAACGTGACGTCTTTGCTGTTACGATCACCGCCAAACCGGAAGTGACGTAGGTTTAAATTAAGGCTAGACAATCAAAAAGAGGCGATGACTTTCGAAAATATCGGTGAAAAAAGCGACCCTACCTTGTAGAAAAGTGCCCATGATGAAGAAATTAATGTTTTAAGCCGATTATTAACGAACTTCAAAACGATACTGATCTTGTGAAAATCCGTCCCCTCTGTCGAAAGTTTTAGGCAGACATGCAAACATACATACACACATTTATATATTGGTAGCTCAAATTTTCGCGCCAAACCGATTAAAAAGCTTGCCCTATCTCTGAATACGCTTTCTGTAAAATTTCAAATGTTTAGACCAGAAATTGTCTGTGTAATTTATTAGAGACCGCAGAGGTCCTTTTTTAACTTTGATACCGATTATGACCTCTTAACATTTATTGTTTTGGGCTCACATCAAGTTATTAAGTTAGATCAATGTCCAAGAAACATATATCTAAAATTTCAAGTGTTTAGACTCAAAATTGTCGGAGGTTTTTGGTAGAGTTTTAAAAGGTCAAATTGTTAAACTTTTACCCCTTAACAGTCAAATTTCTGACCGAAAACAGATTACAAAAACTTTCCCAAATCTCAGTACCATGTACATCAAATTTCGAGTCTGTAGACTGAAAATTGACAGGTTATTGCGTAGGGAAATGTACACAGGTACACAGACAGACACTTTCACTTTATATATATACGTCACTTGGATGAATTCGTAAGTAAAAACCCTCCTTGTCTCAGTACAAAAAAAAATCTGTAAGCGAAACACTAGAAAGTCGAAAAAGGTAATTCTTCTTTGCTGCCAAGACTAAACTTGTTTCCTTCAATAATTTTTTTTACAAGGAAGTCACCACTTATCAAGGCGGGGATAAGGGTTATTGTGTGTACAGTGCGTTAGTGTTGGAGATTTGATAAAGTGTCTTATTTAATGAGGAGGTTCAACAGAAATTTGTTTACATTGGACTTGAAGACATCCAGGTTGTAGTTAGGTGGGAAACAGGCTATCGGAACAGAATTCCACAGGCGTGCACTTCTATGAAAGAAGTTTTGTTAATGGAATCTACGTTTTGATTTTGGCACAGATAAGGAGTGGGGAAAATTTTTGGCAGCTCCTGCCCAGTTGTGGCAGCAGTACTCCATCCTTGGGCGTACTATGCTTTTATACAGAGATAGAATTGCATGAGGGATGAGATATCTTCTGGAGCGGTAGAAGGATCCTACCATTTTTCCGGCGTCCTTGCCAACTGACTTGATGTACGTATTCCATTTCAAGTCAGGAGTAAAGATCAATCCAGACGCTTATCAAAACATAGAGCTTCCCCTAGACGAGAACCACCCATTTCAATTGATGCCAGATGGGGATCAGAGCGTTGATGATGTAAAGAGCTTGGTTTTAGATGCATTAAAAGTAACCAGTCACCTCCTCCCCCACTGTACCATTCCCTCAAGATCAGAGGAAAGAGAATCTGAGAGAACTTTGTCATTTACGGACTTTGATGTGTTGCCATAGATGGTCGTGTCATCAGCATAGATGTCAACGAATGATTAAAGTATGTGTTTTGGGAGATCATTGATGTATATCTGGAAGAGAGTTGGGCCTAGGATTAACCCATGAGGGACTCCAGCATTAATATTGAGGGCCTCTGATTTCTGCCCGTCAACCATTACTCTTATGAGCCTATCGGAGAGAAATGACTGAATGATAGAGAAAACATTTCCAGTTATATCGTAGCTGGAAATCTTGTGAAGTAGGCCCTTATACCATTCTTTATCGAAGGCCTTTGATATGTCAAGAGCAATTGCCCTAGAGAGGAAGCCTTTGTCAAGAGATTCGCTAATCCTATGAGATATAACAGTTAGCACATCTGCTGTAGATCTGCCAGAACAGAAACCTTATTGCATGTCAACAAGAAGGTTATTTTTGCAGAGGTAGTTGACTACTTCTCTATTTAATATGGATTCCAGCAGTTTACTCATGACACACAGGAGACTTATTGGTCTGTACCGAGAGGAAGATGATTTATCACCTGAATTCTTAAATACACGGCATACTGATGAGGTTTTCCAGGGTGTTGGGAAGCACTTCTTCTTAAGGTGACGCTTAAACAGTTTTGTAAGTATGGGGGCAAATTTTAGTGTAAGCTTTTTCGACACAATGATTGGAATACTGTCAGGGCCAGTTGCTTTACTGAAATCAAGGTTTTTGATTAGCTTGGCGGCATCACGCACAGATATTTGAATGTTGCAGATCCTGTTGTCCGTTATAGGAGGAAATATGGGGAGTTGATGGCCTTCGTCGCTTAGGGTAGAATTAGTTCTTGGCAAATAGTTTGGCCTAATCTGATGCTGACTAGATGACCTCAGGTCCATTGATGATGGTTGGGATAGAACGCACGCTTCTGTTCAGTATCCTGTTTGCTATTTGCCAAAACTGATGGGAACCAAGTCGATGTTCAGTTACTTTGGATTTAACGGACTGAGCATATAGCTCTCTTGCATTTTTATTACTCTTTTGTAGTGGTTGCTGCTTTAGTGTCAGTGCATCTATTAAATGTGTAGCTATGGAAAAAGTGATTTCTGTGCGCGATGGCAGCAGCACATTCTGGGGAGAACCATGGCTGGCTATTAGGTTTTTGTTGAAACTTTTTGGATGGTATGAATCGGTCTATACCTACAATTAACCATTCGGTCAGGTCTAATACTATGGAGGACACATCCTTTTTAAATATGGAATGCAGTAGAAAATCGGAAATAAGTGTACGGAAACTATCCCAGTCAGCGGTAGAGTATCGATATACAGTACGGTGGAGAGGCACATCTCCAGACTTATTACATTTCGTTTTTATCTTAACTGATACAACCGCGTGGTTGGAAGATCCCAGAGGAGACAGAACGGAACTTGAACATAGCTCAGGGGAAGTTGTGAGAAAAAGGTCTAGAAGGCTTGCATACTGACCGGAAGTATCGGGCACTCGGGTGGGTTCGTGGACAATCTGGGTGAGGTCATAGGCAAAGGCCAAATCATGACAAAACCTCCCCTCATCATCTGTCTTGTTAGAGTCGGTCAGCCCTTCAGCATTGTGGCGATTGAAGTCACCACAAATGTAGATGTAAGCTAAACATGTGAGCAGACAGAATGTGGTGATTTTTTTCAGATATGCTTTTAACGATAGTAACTCCACTATTGTGGGGGCGATAGAGAGTAAATATAAATGCAGTGATGTAAGCAAGTGCAACCCAGAAGCACATATAAGGTAAATTAGGGTCTTTTCTGAAGATATCCTTACCACACGGAAAGCCATCTTTAATGTAGGCATATATTTCATGTCCATGGTGATCTTGAGGGTCAAATTTAGATGTTAAGTTAAAGTATCCTTTAATTATGAATTCGTCAGGGGAAGTGGTTGGCCTAATGCCAGTTTCATTTAGGAAGAATATGTCTGGTTTCGTCTCCTGTAATTGGGTTTCAACCTCTGGAGGGTTGGAACGTAGACCCCTGATGTTGGAGAAGGAGACATGGTAGTAGGGGTCTACGTTGGAGGATGGGGTTCTAGGTTTACACGTGTTATTTTTCTGGAGATATTTCATGTTGAGGATTGGAATTTGTGGAACAGGTCGACAGACTTGGTTAGAGCAGGACAGAGAGGGAAGTTAAGAGAGAAAAAGAGAGGAAGATTTTTTTTGTAACCATGATAAGGTAAAGCCGTAACAATTACCCACTAGTATGGCACCGAGAGGCCCCACTCAAAACTACTGCATGGTCCAAAGTCAATTCACCAAATGGCAATACAGCAGCCCCAGTATTTTGCACCTGATGATAGGACGGCCTCCTTAGTGGTTAATTCAAGTTTCGGGTCCCTGACTATCAGGCGGATAACGTCAGCCCATATGAAACGTTTACCTTCAGCACCCTTAGTAGTGACATGGCCACAAGGATATACATAGGAACAGAAAATTTCCGACATCTCAGACTACTGTTCACGAAGTAATGTCGTTCTGGAGAGCAGCTTTTTCTTCACCCTTTGTCAGAAACATCACTCATTGGAAATGAGGACTGAAGGACAAATAAGAGGAAGCGAGAGTAACGAGAACTGCCGATAACGTATCCGCAATGCCTTGTCTACTCTCCATAATTTACAAGAAACCTTCTCTACCACAAATAGCAATGGCCAAAACTCATTATCTGAAAGTACATCTTTTAACTCCTCTGCCTAACGTTCACAGGAAACATGAGTTGGAACAATTACATTAAAACATGGCAAGGACCGCTGCGAAGAAGGTAGGCTCTCTCTACCGCACTAGAAAGCTACGAACGCCCGAAATATCCTATAACTTTATAAGGCCACCATTCGCCCATGTATGGAGTATTGTTGTCATATTTGAACTGGTGCATCTGCTACTAGTCACTCGCTCCTAGACAAGATTCAAAAGAGAGTCGCCAACCTGATAGGTTCTGAACTGTCATCTAAGCTTCAGCCTCTGTCCCATCGATTAAATGTAGCATCCTTCTGCCTGTTCTACAAGTACTTTAACGGTGAATGCTGCGACAAACTGCTAGCACGTAAATACCCATGCTAAACCCGACAAGCATCTAAATCCCACCCCTTCACAGTAGAGCTCCCTAGATGTAAGAGAGCCTTCTACTCTAGTAGTTCCTTTCCCAGAACCGATAGACTTTGGAATTTCCTTCGGAATCCCTGCTTCCCCATACTGTACTGAAATGCAGAAGTTCACGTGTAACGTGAACTGACATCTTGCTCCCCATCTCCCTACATATTACCCCTGTAGCTTATGCCCCTGATTGTAGCCCCCCCCCTACATCAAAGTAGCAACGGGCCTTGTTTGGGGTGAAATGTAATAAATAAAAAAAAATAAAAATACCTTCTGAATGTATGTTTTGCCCAAATTCAAGGGCAACAACTCAGTTTGACTACAGAGATTTCGACTGTATTCAAAATTATTAAAGTGTTTAATCGCTAAGAATTCTAAAATTTTACTGGTTCATTTAGCAAAATACTCGATGAATTTACGTGATTCTTGGAGTATTACATCTTTGTTTCATACATTATGAAGATTTTTAAGTATTTTTCTTGTCTTTAATCAAGTGTAATTCTAAATAAGCATCACGTTTTTTATTACTCAGAACATGGAATATAAAGCAACGAAGTTATCTAGATATGATCACTTTTGGAAAGTGGAGATTAAGAAAGTTATTTGCACCAGCAATTTTTTTCATTTCAAGGTCCTGTAGCCATACCTGAAGTCATACCACAAAGATTCGTATCTTGTTGAAAACATGAAACTAACATTTAAAATTTTTAAAAATGTTTATAGGTTTAAAATTAAAATGCTTACTAATTGATACAAAGTGTTTCCATTATTTTGCTCAACTGCAATACACACACACACACGCGCGCGCACACACACGCATATATATATATATATATATATATATATATATATATATATATATATATATATATACTATACTATACTATACGTGTATGTGTGTGATGTATGTGTCCCGTATAGAAAGAAAGATGAGAGAATCTACATAAACCGTAAAAGACTGTTCTTATGTTAAATTTACCATTAAAGATTGCGGAATTATTTCCGAATCTCCATTTGCAATCTGAAGAAGGCCTGTTAGTGCACAGGCTCTTAAGAACTTGAAATATATAATATTCTTATGAAATTCTCATCTTATTTTCTAGGAATGCAATGCAGAATCCTTAAGTACCTTACTTATTAAAGTGAACAGTGTGGCAGAACATACGTTAAACTTTCAAATATATTGTTAACATTTATATAATATGTGTGATATTTCCCGAGAAAAAAAACCCAAAGATCTTTCTGTTACAATTAATATGTCGAATATATAGGCCCCCTACTTCTAAATGACCAATTAGAACAGAAACCTCATCTTATGCAATCAAATTATAAACGTTAGTGTAAAAGTCTAAACATATATCTCAAGATATCTACATCAAGTTGATGTTAAAGTGAACTCTTATAAATATGATCTAGTGCGATTAGATCGGACAGTCCGAATAAACCGGCTTTCTAACTTAAATGCGTTAGACATCGATGTTATTATTTTTTTCGTTTTCCGTTTTTCAATAATGCTCAAAGTCTAAAATTAGAAAAAAAAATAACAATTGTTCATTACAAAAACAACCAATAAAACAAACATGAATAAATGGTTGAAGATATAAAAAGATGGAAGATTTGGAGCTTTTGCCAAAGTACTTGAATTCGAAAAGGGTTTATATACCAGTAAGCATAAGATTGCTTTTTCCAAAATTACCGGATCAAAAATTAAGCAACTCGGGCAAGGGTTGATATGCTATAAAACAAAACAACCAAACCAAAAATAATAAATAAATATTTGCAAATATACACAAATATAAGCATAAAATCTATTACCAAAATGACACAACTTGGCATTAAATAACTAAAAAAGGGTTGAAATAACATGAACAAAAGTACCTAACCATTTATGAATCATTATTTGAAGAAATAAACAACTTCAAGCATAAAACATTTTTCGAAAATTAATAGATTAGACCCTGAATTACTCGAAACGGGTTCATATCTCTTAAAAGAAAACAGCGAAACGAAATCAAACCTTAATATAATCTCTTCTCTTCTATTCTATACAAATAAATTGAACTCATTTTTCCCCTCCGAGTTTGACCTTAATATGATTGAAAATCTAGAGATTTTATGCAGATGTACTGTACACAAACAACATCGCGCTATCTGATGTGTGCTATAGGCATATTACCTATCCACTCTCTCGTTGATCGGAGCTTCCTATATTTTACCTGGTGAGAGTTCACTGCAAAAACCGGTTACGATCAATGGAAGTAGTACATTCCTCTTTCTCTAATAAATTCATACTTACACCGCAACCCATTTACACCGGCCGTGACCGTTCAAAGGAGACAATTACTGACGAACACCAGGTTAGGTTTCTATAAAAACTGGACTGCAATTAAGGTGAAACGCACCACGCTTACTTTTACGTTGGTTCAAAATAAAAACAAAAACAAAACAAAACAAAAAAAAATTACATTTTCTTTCCTTAAAATAAATATTATATTTTACTTCGATTCCGTTTTATTTCGCGTTCTGCTCCATTTAGAACATCGTTTCTTTGGATTATTTTATTGTATTTTATTTGGGTTCTGTGTTTCTTTTCTCTTTTTTACGTTTTGTCGATCTTTCCATTTTACAAATTCATTTCTTCTCTCTTTACGTTTCTTCTCTTTTAAGCCAAGTTTACCATTGTTTCTTTTTATTTTTATTTATTTATTTATTTATTTTACTTTCCTCTGTTTCTGTTTCCACGATCTTTTCATTCTTCTCTCTTTCCGTTTTTCCTCTTCCTTCCGCAGGTTTATCATCGTTTCTTTCTTTGTAAAACAGCCGGAATTTTTTACACTAAACGAATCTTTTCTTTTTCTTCCGTTTCTTTGCTCTTTGTTCGCTATCTTTCAAATCTCTTTTCATTTTTTTTTTAAACAAACATATCATAAATCATTTCCGTTACATTTCGCTTTGTTCGATGCCTTTCTCTCTATTTTCATCGTTTATTTCTTTTACCCCATTTTTTACATTCTTCTTCCTTTTTCTTCTTTTTTTTTGATGGAAACATCCGTCTCACGTTCGTATATAACAACATATTTCTTTGGTAGATTTTCGGATGCTAAAACCGTGGTGATTGAGATTCTTCCATTCCACCAAATCGAGCCACAGCAAATCGTGCCAGGGTGCAGCAGTGTTACATACTGTACTCGGCACTTTAAATCAAGTAACGCCGGATAACTCTGCAAATATCTATTTTTCTCATTGATTGGTTTTAGAAAATTCTTTCCCTCTCCCTTTTATCCTCCATTTTATTTTTGTATTCTGTCCGTGTGTTTATATAAGTTTAATTGCGGTATGTTTTAATTCAATGATATTTAACGCAAGATTCGTTTACATGATCATCTATACATTACATGTATACTTTCCCTTTTGGTATCCCACACTTTCTCATATTGTTTAGATTCTTCCGACTAATTTTCTCATTATTAGTACTATTTTCAGAACGTTTCGATCAATGTGGTTTTCAACCTTCTTCAAGGATATTACGTCGAACTTGGGAATCTTTCTGTCGAATCTGCAAGGAATTTCGAACCACAATCTTTAATTTGTCCACGAGGTGGGAGTAACACGCTTTTGTTCCGTCAGTCATGACTGGCTAAATTCACAATTACAATAAGGGATTCACAGTTGTAATTTTAGTGTTGTCCACACTGAGAATTAAGAATGTTACTTACAACTGAATGTTTACCAATACTCTATTCACGATGCTACGTGTCCTTACGATTTCTTTAGGTGATTATGCCCCCTTCTATCCCAATCTTCCAATGAATATAAAGGTAGTTTGCATAAGTTCGTTCGAAAATGCATGTGTAATCCTGTGTTTCCAATTAACATGGTATTTCCCAATTAAAGTCATAGAATAGAAATTGCCCCATCGTCAAAAATTGCTCAAGCTAACAGATCATCTAGACTTATCCCAAAAATATACTGGGCCTCTTGAAGATAGTACTTGCTGCTTAAAATCGAACGTAATGGAAATAATTTAAACGTATTATACCATTAAGAAGCTTCTAGTACTACCGGAATAATTGAAAGATAAGAGGAGGATTAAAATAGACATAAAAAGTAAAATACAAACACCGACACATCTCGGAAGTGTATTCAATCTCTGATGAAATAGATATGTACGTCGATCGAGTGGCTATTTTTGCAGCATTATAGAAGAAGGGGAATTTTTACATCCTTCAATCTAGCACATCAAATAAGAAACATCTCATTACATGTTATATTTATTAGACAAGTACGGATAAAATTATAGAAAATGCGGCGAAACTATGTAAATGTGTTTTAGTAGCGAAGAAAGATATTATAAAGTTCAAACCATTAACGAAAACTGATCAAGTGACACAGATGGTTTCTATTAATATTGATGAACAGTTTCTCAGAATATTAGCAACCATTAAACTTTAAGAAAATCAACTACGTATATAACCATAAAAAATGTATATAAATTGCTCTTCAGATTCGAGATCGCTGATTCTATTTTATCAGAAACAGAACACAATTCATAATTCATGAATATAAACTATTCTGTCAAATATGTGTAGTGCAACATATCAGAATGGGCTTTCTCATGTGAGAAACAATAAAAAATCAGAACGATGCGTAAAAGCTCTTTAGAAAGCGATGGGTGCACTTGGTTAAAAGGTCATTAAGAACCTTTGCGTACAATAGTATCTGAACTTTCATGACACCAGCAATAGCAATGTTTGCATGAAAAGTCAAAATAGTGTTTGATAGATTATTTCCAACCCAAACGAAACAAAAATAAAGGCATACTATAAAAGTAAGAGTAAACGTTTCTCACAGTCTCAAAAACAAGAAATATTTGTGGAGAAAGAGGAATAGTTGATAAACGGATTACGGAGATAATAATATATTAAAGGGGCCCAAGTTTACCAACAAACGAAACATGAACCAAATAAGAGAATGATATTAAATTGCTTTAATGTTAAATTAAACCTAAAATAATGTAATTGTCTGATATCTGATATATACGTTTATTTCTCATATATATATATATATATATATATATATATATATATATATATAT
The DNA here is from genome assembly GCF_053919585.1 of Euprymna scolopes. Classification (NCBI taxonomy): domain Eukaryota; kingdom Metazoa; phylum Mollusca; class Cephalopoda; order Sepiida; family Sepiolidae; genus Euprymna; species Euprymna scolopes. Next base: position 38,843,439 of record NC_136487.1, read on the forward strand.
ATATATATATATATATATATATATAGTCATCCACATACAGTACTGTTTCGCAGCTCATCAGTGTGGCTAGACATGCAGCTACCTCAAACCCGACCGTCTGTACGACAGTCAAGGCTCCTAACCATTGCGCTATTGGCGGCTGCTGAGCGAGTAGTGAGTTTAACGATGTTTTGACATCGTCCGAAATACCTCCGCTCGATTTGTTTACACAAAGAGCGTCGCTTATATGCTAATGGTAATTCGTGTATCACTTCTCAATATGTTCAACTCAAGATGAAGAGCATTATAGTCATCCACATAAGGATATATATATATATATATATATATATATATATATATAGAGAGAGAGAGAGAGAGAGAAAGAGAGTGAGGGAGAGGGAAATAAAAAGGAACAAACCGAGTTATGTGTTCATCAACGTTTCGTCTTTATTTTGAGAATTCCTTTTGATGAATGAGAATAAGAAAACAAAAACACTAGCACAGATATTTGAAAGTGTTTCATGTGTAAAGTGTGATGCTGTTCTATTTCAGTAATGGAAAAAGACGTTGGAAATTCAAAAAATGGAGGAGAGCTTGCGTTTTTAAAGGAAGGGGGCATTTTAATCACGTCATATAGTCGTTAATAACTATTTTAAAAGATATGAGCACAGTTAATATTCTTTCTGGAAAAAATATGTCTTCAAATTCAAATATAGGTGTTTTATTTTACATAGGTATCACCACTTATCAAGGCCCGGGGATCACTCGTGGATAAGGGTTAAAGAGTGTCCAGTAGTCAATTGGACAATATAGTAATTGTCAGTAATGGGAATTCAGTAACTTGTTAACTTAATGGAACGGCTTATCAAGAACTTGTTAACATTGGATTTGAAGAAAATGGAATATTGTAGTCAGCTGGAAAGCAGGAAAAGGGAAGACAGTTCCACAGGCGTGCAGTTCTAAATAAAAAGCTTTGTTCATTAAATCTACGTCTAGGTTTAAACACAACTACAGAGTGGGGGAAATATTGATAGTGTTTTCAGCTAGACGAGTGTTTCTTGTAAAAGATTGGAGAGGGGGGACCATAGATTGAATCATAGTCGAGTACTTGCCATGAAAATAACGATAAAGCAAAGACAAACTCGCAACATCTCTTCTGTGAAATAGCGGTCGCAGGGAAGAAAAAAAAGGACATCTCCTATGAGGCTACGAAGTCTATTTTGAATTCTATCAAGGCAGGATAAGTCCTTTCTAGCAGCTCCTGCCCAAATGTGGCAACAGTACTTCATCCTTGGACGAACTTGACTTTTATATAGATAGAGAATTGCACCAGCAGTGAGATATTTACTGAATCGATAGAAGGATCTCACCATTTTTCCAGCGGCTTTGTCAGCAGATTTGATGTACGTGTTCCATTTAAGATCAGGAGTAAAGGTCAACCCCAGAAGCTTGCTAAAACATGAGACCTCCCCAAGACGAAAGCCATTCATTTCAATTGTGCCGTATGAGGATCAGAGCGTTGATGATGTAAAGATAAAAAGCTTGGTTTTAGATGCATTAAAAGTAACCAGCCACTCCTTTCCCTATTGTACCACGTGCTCAAGATGATAGGGGTGAGAATTGAAGACAAATTGGTCGTTTACGGTCTTAGATGTGCTACCATAGATGGTCGTGTCATCAGCATAAATGTCAACAAAAGATTTGATTTGGAAGATCACTAATGTAAATCAGGAAGAGAGTTGGTCCCAAGATGAAACACTGAGGGACTCCAGCATTAATACTGTGAGCTTCTGATTTCTGTCCATCAACTACTAATCTTATGAACCTATCAGAGAGAAATGATTTGATAATTGAGAAGACATTTCCAGCTGTACCATAGCTAAAGATCTTGTGAAGTAAACATTTATGCTATACTCTATCAAATACTTTTTATATGTCAAGAGCAATTGCCCTAGAAAGTTTGCCTCCGTCGAAAGATTCGCTAATCCCATGAGATATAACTGTAAGCGCATCTGATGTAGATCTAGCAGAACGCAAACCATATTGTGTGTCAGTAAGAAGGTTATTTTTGCTTACATGGTTGACTACTTCTCTATATAACACATATTCCAGTAACGTACTCATGATGCACAAGAGACTTATTGGCCTGTACTGAGAGGGTGATGACCGATCACCCGAATTCTTAAATACAGAGCAAACTGCTGAGATTTTCCAGGGTGATGGGAAGCAACTTTCCTTAAGACAACGTTTAAACAGTTTTGTAAGTATGGGCGCTAGTACTGGTTGAAGTTTTTTTAGTATTATAATTAGAATACCTTCACGGCCGGTTGCTTTACTGGAACCAAGGTTTTTGATTAGTTGTATAACATAAATGAAATCAATGTAATTTATTGATTGAGATGATATGTATTAATTATTACAGGGGGTGTTTCTTTGGTGTGAGAAGGTTAATTTGTGTCCATAATTAAATTGTTCTTTTAATAGAGTTTACTTATTAATGCCGTTTCATTATAGAAACTTGCACGTTGTTTAATTGTGCTTACATTTGTGATAAGCGGTGATTCAAGAAGTCTCCGGCACGGTTTATTTGAAATAAATGTAACTATTTTTGCGTGTTTAAAGTCAAAGGTGTGATCATGCTGCAATGAATGAGAGAATAATGCACTTAGAGAATCGCTATTTTTTTAATATCTCTTTTATGTTCACTGAACCTTTTTTCTAATTTTCGGTGGGTTTCACCAACGTATATATGATGGTAATTTTGGCAACGAATAGTGTATATGCCTGCATTAGAAACTGCTTTGTTTTGGAGATGTTTTGGAGATGTTTTGATGATTTTAATATTTGTCTTATAGTTTGTGATGTGGTTTGTATGATTGAAATTCCTAGTTTGTTTAGTGTGTTGCAAATTATTGTATTATTGGTGTGTGTAGGTAAAAGAAAGTGTCTGTTTATGAGAGAAAGGTCTGGTGTATATGATTTTTGATTATTTATCCTGGAAAATATTTGTGTTGCTTTTCGCTTAGCATTAAATATAAAATATGTGGGATATTGCAATGTTTTTAAAGTGTTTATGATGTATTCGAATTCTTCGTCCAGATATTCTGAAGTGCAAATTCTGAATGCGTCTAAGAAGAAATCAATTATCATACTTGTATTTATTTTGTTATTATGGTATGAATAGAAATGTATGTAATCATTTTTCTGTGTAGTTTTGCGGTGAATTTTGAAGGATAGTTTATTATTGGATTTTATAATTAATATGTCTAGAAAAGGTAATGAGTGATTGTTTTCTGTTTCATAGGAAAACTTTATGGAGGGTTCGACTGAGTCTAATTTGTCTTTAATGTTATTTATGTGCGTGTTTTCAGGAAGAAAAGTCTAATATCGTTAACGAATCTAAAATATACTATGTTTGGAAGAATCCAAATTGCTAAATTTGAAAGGACCTGATTCTAGGATTTCTAAGAAAAGGCAGGCTAATACGCCAATGAAAGAGTTACCATAGAAGACCGATATTTTGAATGCAAAGCGAAAAGCCACACAAATACTGAAAATTTAAGCAGTGCATACATTAATTCAGATGTTTTTCAGGGCCCATTCTTGGACCTTTATTGTTCGTGATCTTCATGAACAAACGTTTTGTGCGATTGTATCCGGGTTAAGTACAATTGCTGATGACGTTACACTTTATTCTCGATAAAAGTAAATAGAGTGCACACATATCCAAAACAACAACTGGTTACTTAGAAAATGAAATCTACTCTGTACTTAAATGCGACCATAAATGATTGGTTATATTTAATGCCATGTAAACTGCCAAGAAGTGCATTTTTCAGTCGGATAACACCGTATGACATTTCTTACCAAAGAGTACATCACTGAAATAATAAATCATCGGACTAGGACATTGTTTCTTAAACAATGTTAAGTAAACATGAAATGGCGAGATTGTTAATTTTAATTCGTCTATTTTGACAGGGGTGTGTGTTGTGATGGCTGAAGCTGTCAACGTGAGAGGCGATGACGTGTGACAATGATTAAGTTCAGACGTACTCTTGAGTTGGATAAGCTTTTAACTATGAGACAGAAAGATTTTGGACAGATATTTAAAAGTCGAAAGATTGATTGCCCGCACCTAGATTGACTTTTAACTTCGTAAATCGCTCGAGAATAGAGAAATATAAACAACCTCTGTTAGCTCTTTAAATAAAATTCCCGTCCCACCCGATGTATTTACCACGGAAATTATTGTATCTGTAATTCCGTTTTTTTTTTCGGTTTGTTTGTAATAATATATTCTTATTTCTATATATAAATGTAGTCGTGTAATTGTTGTCTTCTACTCTTTGTGTGTCCAATTGATTTTCCTTTGTAGTCAACGACAACCTGCATCGAGAGGAAAGCTTAACTTTGGATAAAATGCAACAATCTATGACAGATCAACTAAGACGCTTTTACAATTTGTAGCCTACATCGTAGAAGCGGAGCCATCCGTCGGATCCGGTGTCCGAAAACCAGACTATACTAGAATGAAGGCATATCAACCCTTATGAAGAACGAGAACAGCTAACCCGCTGATGGTATTATAGAATTCACACCCACACGCAAACACACACACACACACATACACATGTACGAAAAGAAGGGAGAAGATTAAGGCAAATCTCCTTTCCTTTAATAATTATAATAAATCCAACCAACTGCAGATTGACATGGTTTATAGAATTCTTCACAAGAATCTCACATTTAAACGCCTTGACCTAACATTCACGGATAGCATATATATATATATATATATATATATATATATATATATATATATATATATAAAGGATAATGTCAAGTCTGATGCAAACAAGTTAGGTTCTCTCTACTGAGCTAGAAAATTGCTCACACCTGTATCTTTTTATCTGTATGAAATCAACATTCGCCAATTCATGGCGTACTCTTGTCACATCTGGACGGGTACACCTATCACTAATCACAAAAAAAATCTATAGCCCAATAAACTCAAGAGTATATGCCAATTTCAATTCTCTGCCCAATTGCTGCAATTTTCAACCTTTCGTTTCTTATACAAGTACGTCAACGGAATGTGCTTCGACTAACTTGGTATATTTGTGATCCATTAATATAAGCACCTCAACCAACTTTTCAAGCAGAAAAAGAGCAACGCTTCACTGCTGATGTTGGCGAATCCCAGAATGTGTGCTACTCTGGTACCTTTTTTCTCAGACGACTTGCCTTTGGAATCTTCTCCTTACTCAATATTTTCGCGACTGTATCAACATTCAGAAGTTAAAATCTAATGTGACCACATATCTTGCAGTAAAGCTCTACACTAAGGATGCTTCTATACATTTTCTCTTAATTCATAGTAGGCCCTTGTGTCTCATTGACAGCGAACTTTGTTTGAGATGAATGAAAATAAGAAAACAACAAAAAGAAATATTTCCATTTGAAAATTAAGCTATATTAGATATATATTGAATTATTTCGACATTCATTAGGCATACATTAAACAAGACTCCGTAGGGTTTCATTGCATAATATCCCTTAAACTTAAATGTAAAATTTCAAACATTTTCAATAATCATTATAATATAATGAATTTTGAGTAAAAGTACGAAAAAATTCTAGACATAGAGTTTAGTATTCATATATTGATTTTAATTTTCGTAAGGCGACATAAACTGATGCAAAAAACTGCTAAATTCTAGGAATTTATATTACCTGACCATGAACGTGTATTCTAATATATATATATATATATATATATATATATATATATATATATATATATATATATATATATATATATTAGAATATATATATATGCATTATTCTAATATATATATATATATATATATATATATATATATATATATATATATAAATGTATTATTCAGGGTTAAAAATATTCAAAAGTAAAATATAATATCGTGCGAAAACCCAGCCTCCCTCAGCTGATATATAACACGAGGAATACCGTGGTGTCCCCCGGTTACACATGTAGTTCTAGGTGGTTCGATTCAAACACCAACAGAAGTCTAATAGCAGAATCTCAGCCACTTTTACATCGACAGCTTAGATATGACGCTGAGCAACCGAATGATTTTCCTCTATTCGTATTCGGCTAACTGCATTTTTGCTTTCTTTTGTGCTTTCTTTCTATTTTTAAAACATACTTATTGCAGCTTATCGTTTACACGTATAAATACAAATCATAAAAAACCGCTAAAATTTATTGTTTATTCTTTATTGTTTCCTTCTGTAGTTAAGACCCATTTGTTACAAAACATCAAATTAAGCGCCCATCGATGCTGGCGGTTTCACTTTTCGAACAATCGCTAATTGATGTATCGATTTCTATCAATAATTAGCTGCTTTTTCGTCTCTATTTTATTTTTCTCTATTGTTAAAATCCATTTGTTACCGTTCAACATTTTCTTGAGTTACCTATTTCTAACAATTTTTAGTTTGTTTATAGAAAAAAAAACAGTATTTTCTAGCAGAGCAAACTTTCCGTTTTTTTTTTACCAAGGCAATTAAAAACCAACAAGTTATTGCATTGAAAACCAAATTATATTCAATCATAATCTCTTCTTCTCTTCTTCTTCTCTTCTCTTCTTCTTCTATATAAATAAAATGAACTCATTTTTTCCCGTCGGATTTTGACATTAATAGGATTAAAAATCAAGATATTTCATGCAAATATAATATGCACAAACGGCAGAACAATATCTGAGGTGTGTTATAGGCTTATTATTTCTCAAATTCCTCGATAATCTTAGATTTCTATACTTTTTCTGCTGAGAAGTCACGGCCAAAATCGGTTAAGATCAATGGAAGTGGTAAAATATTTTCTCTCTAATAAATTCCTCCTCCCCCTGCCACCACTTAACACCGTTTGGGGATCGTTCACAAGGAACAGTTGAGAAGAGAACACCGGTTTGGCTTCGTAGTTCTTTCATGTGAAGTTATTTAAAATCACTAAACTAAGCTGCAGTGCTCTGTGGCGTAGTGATTAGCGTGCTGGACAATTCACATTATATTTTCACGTTCGCGCCGACCTACCGTAGTCGTTTTTTTTTGTTTTTTTTTCTAAACAATTGGAATGGACTTTTCTTGGTGGCCGAACTGTTAACGTTGCAGATGTTTTTTTTTGTTTTTTTTCACACTTTATTTTCCTACTTTTACTCATGACTCCGGGGTTGATCCTTCCTACTTACCTACCATAACATTTTTTAAAACTCCCCCCCCGCGTCCCGGAAACAAACACTCAGACAACGCCGGGTACCACCGCTAGTCTATCTTCTATTCTATTCTATTCTATCTTCTTCTATCTATCTATCTATCTTCTTTCTATATAAATAAAATGAACTCATTTTTTCCCGTCGGATTTTGACATTAATAGGATTAAAAATCAACATATTTCATGCAAATATAATATGCACAAACGGCAGAACAATATCTGAGGTGTGTTATAGGCTTATTATTTCTCAAATTCCTCGATAATCTTAGATTTCTATACTTTTTCTGCTGAGAAGTCACGGCCAAAATCGGTTAAGATCAATGGAAGTGGTAAAATATTTTCTCTCTAATAAATTCCTCCTCCCCCTGCCACCACTTAACACCGTTTGGGGATCGTTCACAAGGAACAGTTGAGAAGAGAACACCGGTTTGGCTTCGTAGTTCTTTCATGTGAAGTTATTTAAAATCACTAAACTAAGCTGCAGTGCTCTGTGGCGTAGTGGTTAGCGTGCTGGACAATTCACATTATATTTTCACGTTCGCGCCGACCTACCGTAGTCGTTTTTTTTTGTTTTTTTTTTTCTAAACAATTGGAATGGACTTTTCTTGGTGGCCGAACTGTTAACGTTGCAGATGTTTTTTTTTGTTTTTTTTCACACTTTATTTTCCTACTTTTACTCATGACTCCGGGGTTGATCCTTCCTACTTACCTACCATAACATTTTTTAAAACTCCCCCCCCCCGCGTCCCGGAAACAAACACTCAGACAACGCCGGGTACCACCGCTAGTCTATCTTCTATTCTATTCTATTCTATCTTCTTCTATATAAATAAAATGAACTCATTTTTTCCCGTCGGATTTTGACATTAATAGGATTAAAAATCAAGATATTTCATGCAAATATAATATGCACAAACGGCAGAACAATATCTGAGGTGTGTTATAGGCTTATTATTTCTCAAATTCCTCGATAATCTTAGATTTCTATACTTTTTCTGCTGAGAAGTCACGGCCAAAATCGGTTAAGATCAATGGAAGTGGTAAAATATTTTCTCTCTAATAAATTCCTCCTCCCCCTGCCACCACTTAACACAGTTTGGGGATCGTTCACAAGGAACAGTTGAGAAGAGAACACCGGTTTGGCTTCGTAGTTCTTTCATGTGAAGTTATTTAAAATCACTAAACTAAGCTGCAGTGCTCTGTGGCGTAGTGGTTAGCGTGCTGGACAATTCACATTATATTTTCACGTTCGCGCCGACCTACCGTAGTCGTTTTTTTTGTTTTTTTTTTCTAAACAATTGGAATGGACTTTTCTTGGTGGCCGAACTGTTAACGTTGCAGATGTTTTTTTTTGTTTTTTTTCACACTTTATTTTCCTACTTTTACTCATGACTCCGGGGTTGATCCTTCCTACTTACCTACCATAACATTTTTTAAAACTCCCCCCCCGCGTCCCGGAAACAAACACTCAGACAACGCCGGGTACCACCGCTAGTCTATCTTCTATTCTATTCTATTCTATCTTCTTCTATCTTCTATATAAATAAAATGAACTCATTTTTTCCCGTCGGATTTTGACATTAATAGGATTAAAAATCAAGATATTTCATGCAAATATAATATGCACAAACGGCAGAACAATATCTGAGGTGTGTTATAGGCTTATTATTTCTCAAATTCCTCGATAATCTTAGATTTCTATACTTTTTCTGCTGAGAAGTCACGGCCAAAATCGGTTAAGATCAATGGAAGTGGTAAAATATTTTCTCTCTAATAAATTCCTCCTCCCCCTGCCACCACTTAACACCGTTTGGGGATCGTTCACAAGGAACAGTTGAGAAGAGAACACCGGTTTGGCTTCGTAGTTCTTTCATGTGAAGTTATTTAAAATCACTAAACTAAGCTGCAGTGCTCTGTGGCGTAGTGGTTAGCGTGCTGGACAATTCACATTATATTTTCACGTTCGCGCCGACCTACCGTAGTCGTTTTTTTTTGTTTTTTTTTTCTAAACAATTGGAATGGACTTTTCTTGGTGGCCGAACTGTTAACGTTGCAGATGTTTTTTTTTGTTTTTTTTCACACTTTATTTTCCTACTTTTACTCATGACTCCGGGGTTGATCCTTCCTACTTACCTACCATAACATTTTTTAAAACTCCCCCCCCGCGTCCTGGAAACAAACACTCAGACAACGCCGGGTACCACCGCTAGTCTATCTATCTTCTTTCTATCTATCTATCTTCTATTCTATCTATATAAATAAAATGAACTCATTTTTTCCCGTCGGATTTTGACATTAATAGGATTAAAAATCAAGATATTTCATGCAAATATAATATGCACAAACGGCAGAACAATATCTGAGGTGTGTTATAGGCTTATTATTTCTCAAATTCCTCGATAATCTTAGATTTCTATACTTTTTCTGCTGAGAAGTCACGGCCAAAATCGGTTAAGATCAATGGAAGTGGTAAAATATTTTCTCTCTAATAAATTCCTCCTCCCCCTGCCACCACTTAACACCGTTTGGGGATCGTTCACAAGGAACAGTTGAGAAGAGAACACCGGTTTGGCTTCGTAGTTCTTTCATGTGAAGTTATTTAAAATCACTAAACTAAGCTGCAGTGCTCTGTGGCGTAGTGGTTAGCGTGCTGGACAATTCACATTATATTTTCACGTTCGCGCCGACCTACCGTAGTCGTTTTTTTTTGTTTTTTTTTCTAAACAATTGGAATGGACTTTTCTTGGTGGCCGAACTGTTAACGTTGCAGATGTTTTTTTTTGTTTTTTTTCACACTTTATTTTCCTACTTTTACTCATGACTCCGGGGTTGATCCTTCCTACTTACCTACCATAACATTTTTTAAAACTCCCCCCCCCGCGTCCCGGAAACAAACACTCAGACAACGCCGGGTACCACCGCTAGTCTATCTATCTTCTTTCTATCTATCTATCTTCTATTCTATATAAATAAAATGAACTCATTTTTCCCGTCGGATTTTGACATTAATAGGATTAAAAATCAAGATATTTCATGCAAATATAATATGCACAAACGGCAGAACAATATCTGAGGTGTGTTATAGGCTTATTATTTCTCAAATTCCTCGATAATCTTAGATTTCTATACTTTTTCTGCTGAGAAGTCACGGCCAAAATCGGTTAAGATCAATGGAAGTGGTAAAATATTTTCTCTCTAATAAATTCCTCCTCCCCCTGCCACCACTTAACACCGTTTGGGGATCGTTCACAAGGAACAGTTGAGAAGAGAACACCGGTTTGGCTTCGTAGTTCTTTCATGTGAAGTTATTTAAAATCACTAAACTAAGCTGCAGTGCTCTGTGGCGTAGTGGTTAGCGTGCTGGACAATTCACATTATATTTTCACGTTCGCGCCGACCTACCGTAGTCGTTTTTTTTTGTTTTTTTTTTCTAAACAATTGGAATGGACTTTTCTTGGTGGCCGAACTGTTAACGTTGCAGATGTTTTTTTTTGTTTTTTTTCACACTTTATTTTCCTACTTTTACTCATGACTCCGGGGTTGATCCTTCCTACTTACCTACCATAACATTTTTTAAAACTCCCCCCCCCCGCGTCCCGGAAACAAACACTCAGACAACGCCGGGTACCACCGCTAGTCTATCTATCTTCTTTCTATCTATCTATCTTCTATTCTATATAAATAAAATGAACTCATTTTTTCCCGTCGGATTTTGACATTAATAGGATTAAAAATCAAGATATTTCATGCAAATATAATATGCACAAACGGCAGAACAATATCTGAGGTGTGTTATAGGCTTATTATTTCTCAAATTCCTCGATAATCTTAGATTTCTATACTTTTTCTGCTGAGAAGTCACGGCCAAAATCGGTTAAGATCAATGGAAGTGGTAAAATATTTTCTCTCTAATAAATTCTTCCTCCTCCCCCTGCCACCACTTAACACCGTTTGGGGATCGTTCACAAGGAACAGTTGAGAAGAGAACACCGGTTTGGCTTCGTAGTTCTTTCATGTGAAGTTATTTAAAATCACTAAACTAAGCTGCAGTGCTCTGTGGCGTAGTGGTTAGCGTGCTGGACAATTCACATTATATTTTCACGTTCGCGCCGACCTACCGTAGTCGTTTTTTTTTGTTTTTTTTTTCTAAACAATTGGAATGGACTTTTCTTGGTGGCCGAACTGTTAACGTTGCAGATGTTTTTTTTTGTTTTTTTTCACACTTTATTTTCCTACTTTTACTCATGACTCCGGGGTTGATCCTTCCTACTTACCTACCATAACATTTTTTAAAACTCCCCCCCCGCGTCCCGGAAACAAACACTCAGACAACGCCGGGTACCACCGCTAGTCTATCTTCTATATAAATAAAATGAACTCATTTTTTCCCGTCGGATTTTGACATTAATAGGATTAAAAATCAAGATATTTCATGCAAATATAATATGCACAAACGGCAGAACAATATCTGAGGTGTGTTATAGGCTTATTATTTCTCAAATTCCTCGATAATCTTAGATTTCTATACTTTTTCTGCTGAGAAGTCACGGCCAAAATCGGTTAAGATCAATGGAAGTGGTAAAATATTTTCTCTCTAATAAATTCCTCCTCCCCCTGCCACCACTTAACACCGTTTGGGGATCGTTCACAAGGAACAGTTGAGAAGAGAACACCGGTTTGGCTTCGTAGTTCTTTCATGTGAAGTTATTTAAAATCACTAAACTAAGCTGCAGTGCTCTGTGGCGTAGTGGTTAGCGTGCTGGACAATTCACATTATATTTTCACGTTCGCGCCGACCTACCGTAGTCGTTTTTTTTTGTTTTTTTTTTCTAAACAATTGGAATGGACTTTTCTTGGTGGCCGAACTGTTAACGTTGCAGATGTTTTTTTTTGTTTTTTTTTCACACTTTATTTTCCTACTTTTACTCATGACTCCGGGGTTGATCCTTCCTACTTACCTACCATAACATTTTTTAAAACTCCCCCCCCCCGCGTCCCGGAAACAAACACTCAGACAACGCCGGGTACCACCGCTAGTCTATCTTCTATATAAATAAAATGAACTCATTTTTTCCCGTCGGATTTTGACATTAATAGGATTAAAAATCAAGATATTTCATGCAAATATAATATGCACAAACGGCAGAACAATATCTGAGGTGTGTTATAGGCTTATTATTTCTCAAATTCCTCGATAATCTTAGATTTCTATACTTTTTCTGCTGAGAAGTCACGGCCAAAATCGGTTAAGATCAATGGAAGTGGTAAAATATTTTCTCTCTAATAAATTCCTCCTCCCCCTGCCACCACTTAACACCGTTTGGGGATCGTTCACAAGGAACAGTTGAGAAGAGAACACCGGTTTGGCTTCGTAGTTCTTTCATGTGAAGTTATTTAAAATCACTAAACTAAGCTGCAGTGCTCTGTGGCGTAGTGGTTAGCGTGCTGGACAATTCACATTATATTTTCACGTTCGCGCCGACCTACCGTAGTCGTTTTTTTTTCTAAACAATTGGAATGGACTTTTCTTGGTGGCCGAACTGTTAACGTTGCAGATGTTTTTTTTTGTTTTTTTTTCACACTTTATTTTCCTACTTTTACTCATGACTCCGGGGTTGATCCTTCCTACTTACCTACCATAACATTTTTTAAAACTCCCCCCCCCCGCGTCCCGGAAACAAACACTCAGACAACGCCGGGTACCACCGCTAGTCTATCTTCTATATAAATAAAATGAACTCATTTTTTCCCGTCGGATTTTGACATTAATAGGATTAAAAATCAAGATATTTCATGCAAATATAATATGCACAAACGGCAGAACAATATCTGAGGTGTGTTATAGGCTTATTATTTCTCAAATTCCTCGATAATCTTAGATTTCTATACTTTTTCTGCTGAGAAGTCACGGCCAAAATCGGTTAAGATCAATGGAAGTGGTAAAATATTTTCTCTCTAATAAATTCCTCCTCCCCCTGCCACCACTTAACACCGTTTGGGGATCGTTCACAAGGAACAGTTGAGAAGAGAACACCGGTTTGGCTTCGTAGTTCTTTCATGTGAAGTTATTTAAAATCACTAAACTAAGCTGCAGTGCTCTGTGGCGTAGTGGTTAGCGTGCTGGACAATTCACATTATATTTTCACGTTCGCGCCGACCTACCGTAGTCGTTTTTTTTTTGTTTTTTTTTTCTAAACAATTGGAATGGACTTTTCTTGGTGGCCGAACTGTTAACGTTGCAGATGTTTTTTTTTGTTTTTTTTTCACACTTTATTTTCCTACTTTTACTCATGACTCCGGGGTTGATCCTTCCTACTTACCTACCATAACATTTTTTAAAACTCCCCCCCCCCGCGTCCCGGAAACAAACACTCAGACAACGCCGGGTACCACCGCTAGTCTATCTTCTATATAATCTATATAAATAAAATGAACTCATTTTTTCCCGTCGGATTTTGACATTAATAGGATTAAAAATCAAGATATTTCATGCAAATATAATATGCACAAACGGCAGAACAATATCTGAGGTGTGTTATAGGCTTATTATTTCTCAAATTCCTCGATAATCTTAGATTTCTATACTTTTTCTGCTGAGAAGTCACGGCCAAAATCGGTTAAGATCAATGGAAGTGGTAAAATATTTTCTCTCTAATAAATTCCTCCTCCCCCTGCCACCACTTAACACCGTTTGGGGATCGTTCACAAGGAACAGTTGAGAAGAGAACACCGGTTTGGCTTCGTAGTTCTTTCATGTGAAGTTATTTAAAATCACTAAACTAAGCTGCAGTGCTCTGTGGCGTAGTGGTTAGCGTGCTGGACAATTCACATTATATTTTCACGTTCGCGCCGACCTACCGTAGTCGTTTTTTTTTGTTTTTTTTTTCTAAACAATTGGAATGGACTTTTCTTGGTGGCCGAACTGTTAACGTTGCAGATGTTTTTTTTTGTTTTTTTTTCACACTTTATTTTCCTACTTTTACTCATGACTCCGGGGTTGATCCTTCCTACTTACCTACCATAACATTTTTTAAAACTCCCCCCCCCGCGTCCCGGAAACAAACACTCAGACAACGCCGGGTACCACCGCTAGTCTATCTTCTATATAAATAAAATGAACTCATTTTTTCCCGTCGGATTTTGACATTAATAGGATTAAAAATCAAGATATTTCATGCAAATATAATATGCACAAACGGCAGAACAATATCTGAGGTGTGTTATAGGCTTATTATTTCTCAAATTCCTCGATAATCTTAGATTTCTATACTTTTTCTGCTGAGAAGTCACGGCCAAAATCGGTTAAGATCAATGGAAGTGGTAAAATATTTTCTCTCTAATAAATTCCTCCTCCCCCTGCCACCACTTAACACCGTTTGGGGATCGTTCACAAGGAACAGTTGAGAAGAGAACACCGGTTTGGCTTCGTAGTTCTTTCATGTGAAGTTATTTAAAATCACTAAACTAAGCTGCAGTGCTCTGTGGCGTAGTGGTTAGCGTGCTGGACAATTCACATTATATTTTCACGTTCGCGCCGACCTACCGTAGTCGTTTTTTTTTGTTTTTTTTTTCTAAACAATTGGAATGGACTTTTCTTGGTGGCCGAACTGTTAACGTTGCAGATGTTTTTTTTTGTTTTTTTTTCACACTTTATTTTCCTACTTTTACTCATGACTCCGGGGTTGATCCTTCCTACTTACCTACCATAACATTTTTTAAAACTCCCCCCCCCCCGCGTCCCGGAAACAAACACTCAGACAACGCCGGGTACCACCGCTAGTCTATCTTCTATATAATCTATCTATATAAATAAAATGAACTCATTTTTTCCCGTCGGATTTTGACATTAATAGGATTAAAAATCAAGATATTTCATGCAAATATAATATGCACAAACGGCAGAACAATATCTGAGGTGTGTTATAGGCTTATTATTTCTCAAATTCCTCGATAATCTTAGATTTCTATACTTTTTCTGCTGAGAAGTCACGGCCAAAATCGGTTAAGATCAATGGAAGTGGTAAAATATTTTCTCTCTAATAAATTCCTCCTCCCCCTGCCACCACTTAACACCGTTTGGGGATCGTTCACAAGGAACAGTTGAGAAGAGAACACCGGTTTGGCTTCGTAGTTCTTTCATGTGAAGTTATTTAAAATCACTAAACTAAGCTGCAGTGCTCTGTGGCGTAGTGGTTAGCGTGCTGGACAATTCACATTATATTTTCACGTTCGCGCCGACCTACCGTAGTCGTTTTTTTTTGTTTTTTTTTTCTAAACAATTGGAATGGACTTTTCTTGGTGGCCGAACTGTTAACGTTGCAGATGTTTTTTTTTGTTTTTTTTTCACACTTTATTTTCCTACTTTTACTCATGACTCCGGGGTTGATCCTTCCTACTTACCTACCATAACATTTTTTAAAACTCCCCCCCCCCCGCGTCCCGGAAACAAACACTCAGACAACGCCGGGTACCACCGCTAGTCTATCTTCTATATAATCTATATAAATAAAATGAACTCATTTTTTCCCGTCGGATTTTGACATTAATAGGATTAAAAATCAAGATATTTCATGCAAATATAATATGCACAAACGGCAGAACAATATCTGAGGTGTGTTATAGGCTTATTATTTCTCAAATTCCTCGATAATCTTAGATTTCTATACTTTTTCTGCTGAGAAGTCACGGCCAAAATCGGTTAAGATCAATGGAAGTGGTAAAATATTTTCTCTCTAATAAATTCCTCCTCCCCCTGCCACCACTTAACACCGTTTGGGGATCGTTCACAAGGAACAGTTGAGAAGAGAACACCGGTTTGGCTTCGTAGTTCTTTCATGTGAAGTTATTTAAAATCACTAAACTAAGCTGCAGTGCTCTGTGGCGTAGTGGTTAGCGTGCTGGACAATTCACATTATATTTTCACGTTCGCGCCGACCTACCGTAGTCGTTTTTTTTTGTTTTTTTTTTCTAAACAATTGGAATGGACTTTTCTTGGTGGCCGAACTGTTAACGTTGCAGATGTTTTTTTTTGTTTTTTTTTCACACTTTATTTTCCTACTTTTACTCATGACTCCGGGGTTGATCCTTCCTACTTACCTACCATAACATTTTTTAAAACTCCCCCCCCCCCGCGTCCCGGAAACAAACACTCAGACAACGCCGGGTACCACCGCTAGTCTATCTTCTATCTATATAAATAAAATGAACTCATTTTTTCCCGTCGGATTTTGACATTAATAGGATTAAAAATCAAGATATTTCATGCAAATATAATATGCACAAACGGCAGAACAATATCTGAGGTGTGTTATAGGCTTATTATTTCTCAAATTCCTCGATAATCTTAGATTTCTATACTTTTTCTGCTGAGAAGTCACGGCCAAAATCGGTTAAGATCAATGGAAGTGGTAAAATATTTTCTCTCTAATAAATTCCTCCTCCCCCTGCCACCACTTAACACCGTTTGGGGATCGTTCACAAGGAACAGTTGAGAAGAGAACACCGGTTTGGCTTCGTAGTTCTTTCATGTGAAGTTATTTAAAATCACTAAACTAAGCTGCAGTGCTCTGTGGCGTAGTGGTTATCGTGCTGGACAATTCACATTATATTTTCACGTTCGCGCCGACCTACCGTAGTCGTTTTTTTTTGTTTTTTTTTTCTAAACAATTGGAATGGACTTTTCTTGGTGGCCGAACTGTTAACGTTGCAGATGTTTTTTTTTGTTTTTTTTTCACACTTTATTTTCCTACTTTTACTCATGACTCCGGGGTTGATCCTTCCTACTTACCTACCATAACATTTTTTAAAACTCCCCCCCCCCCGCGTCCCGGAAACAAACACTCAGACAACGCCGGGTACCACCGCTAGTCTATCTTCTATATAAATAAAATGAACTCATTTTTTCCCGTCGGATTTTGACATTAATAGGATTAAAAATCAAGATATTTCATGCAAATATAATATGCACAAACGGCAGAACAATATCTGAGGTGTGTTATAGGCTTATTATTTCTCAAATTCCTCGATAATCTTAGATTTCTATACTTTTTCTGCTGAGAAGTCACGGCCAAAATCGGTTAAGATCAATGGAAGTGGTAAAATATTTTCTCTCTAATAAATTCCTCCTCCCCCTGCCACCACTTAACACCGTTTGGGGATCGTTCACAAGGAACAGTTGAGAAGAGAACACCGGTTTGGCTTCGTAGTTCTTTCATGTGAAGTTATTTAAAATCACTAAACTAAGCTGCAGTGCTCTGTGGCGTAGTGGTTAGCGTGCTGGACAATTCACATTATATTTTCACGTTCGCGCCGACCTACCGTAGTCGTTTTTTTTTCTAAACAATTGGAATGGACTTTTCTTGGTGGCCGAACTGTTAACGTTGCAGATGTTTTTTTTTGTTTTTTTTTCACACTTTATTTTCCTACTTTTACTCATGACTCCGGGGTTGATCCTTCCTACTTACCTACCATAACATTTTTTAAAACTCCCCCCCCCCGCGTCCCGGAAACAAACACTCAGACAACGCCGGGTACCACCGCTAGTCTATCTTCTATATAAATAAAATGAACTCATTTTTTCCCGTCGGATTTTGACATTAATAGGATTAAAAATCAAGATATTTCATGCAAATATAATATGCACAAACGGCAGAACAATATCTGAGGTGTGTTATAGGCTTATTATTTCTCAAATTCCTCGATAATCTTAGATTTCTATACTTTTTCTGCTGAGAAGTCACGGCCAAAATCGGTTAAGATCAATGGAAGTGGTAAAATATTTTCTCTCTAATAAATTCCTCCTCCCCCTGCCACCACTTAACACCGTTTGGGGATCGTTCACAAGGAACAGTTGAGAAGAGAACACCGGTTTGGCTTCGTAGTTCTTTCATGTGAAGTTATTTAAAATCACTAAACTAAGCTGCAGTGCTCTGTGGCGTAGTGGTTAGCGTGCTGGACAATTCACATTATATTTTCACGTTCGCGCCGACCTACCGTAGTCGTTTTTTTTTTGTTTTTTTTTTCTAAACAATTGGAATGGACTTTTCTTGGTGGCCGAACTGTTAACGTTGCAGATGTTTTTTTTTGTTTTTTTTTCACACTTTATTTTCCTACTTTTACTCATGACTCCGGGGTTGATCCTTCCTACTTACCTACCATAACATTTTTTAAAACTCCCCCCCCCCGCGTCCCGGAAACAAACACTCAGACAACGCCGGGTACCACCGCTAGTCTATCTTCTTCTATCTATATAAATAAAATGAACTCATTTTTTCCCGTCGGATTTTGACATTAATAGGATTAAAAATCAAGATATTTCATGCAAATATAATATGCACAAACGGCAGAACAATATCTGAGGTGTGTTATAGGCTTATTATTTCTCAAATTCCTCGATAATCTTAGATTTCTATACTTTTTCTGCTGAGAAGTCACGGCCAAAATCGGTTAAGATCAATGGAAGTGGTAAAATATTTTCTCTCTAATAAATTCCTCCTCCCCCTGCCACCACTTAACACCGTTTGGGGATCGTTCACAAGGAACAGTTGAGAAGAGAACACCGGTTTGGCTTCGTAGTTCTTTCATGTGAAGTTATTTAAAATCACTAAACTAAGCTGCAGTGCTCTGTGGCGTAGTGGTTAGCGTGCTGGACAATTCACATTATATTTTCACGTTCGCGCCGACCTACCGTAGTCGTTTTTTTTTGTTTTTTTTTTCTAAACAATTGGAATGGACTTTTCTTGGTGGCCGAACTGTTAACGTTGCAGATGTTTTTTTTTGTTTTTTTTTCACACTTTATTTTCCTACTTTTACTCATGACTCCGGGGTTGATCCTTCCTACTTACCTACCATAACATTTTTTAAAACTCCCCCCCCCCGCGTCCCGGAAACAAACACTCAGACAACGCCGGGTACCACCGCTAGTCTATCTTCTATATAATCTATATAAATAAAATGAACTCATTTTTTCCCGTCGGATTTTGACATTAATAGGATTAAAAATCAAGATATTTCATGCAAATATAATATGCACAAACGGCAGAACAATATCTGAGGTGTGTTATAGGCTTATTATTTCTCAAATTCCTCGATAATCTTAGATTTCTATACTTTTTCTGCTGAGAAGTCACGGCCAAAATCGGTTAAGATCAATGGAAGTGGTAAAATATTTTCTCTCTAATAAATTCCTCCTCCCCCTGCCACCACTTAACACCGTTTGGGGATCGTTCACAAGGAACAGTTGAGAAGAGAACACCGGTTTGGCTTCGTAGTTCTTTCATGTGAAGTTATTTAAAATCACTAAACTAAGCTGCAGTGCTCTGTGGCGTAGTGGTTAGCGTGCTGGACAATTCACATTATATTTTCACGTTCGCGCCGACCTACCGTAGTCGTTTTTTTTTGTTTTTTTTTTCTAAACAATTGGAATGGACTTTTCTTGGTGGCCGAACTGTTAACGTTGCAGATGTTTTTTTTTGTTTTTTTTTCACACTTTATTTTCCTACTTTTACTCATGACTCCGGGGTTGATCCTTCCTACTTACCTACCATAACATTTTTTAAAACTCCCCCCCCCGCGTCCCGGAAACAAACACTCAGACAACGCCGGGTACCACCGCTAGTCTATCTTCTATATAAATAAAATGAACTCATTTTTTCCCGTCGGATTTTGACATTAATAGGATTAAAAATCAAGATATTTCATGCAAATATAATATGCACAAACGGCAGAACAATATCTGAGGTGTGTTATAGGCTTATTATTTCTCAAATTCCTCGATAATCTTAGATTTCTATACTTTTTCTGCTGAGAAGTCACGGCCAAAATCGGTTAAGATCAATGGAAGTGGTAAAATATTTTCTCTCTAATAAATTCCTCCTCCCCCTGCCACCACTTAACACCGTTTGGGGATCGTTCACAAGGAACAGTTGAGAAGAGAACACCGGTTTGGCTTCGTAGTTCTTTCATGTGAAGTTATTTAAAATCACTAAACTAAGCTGCAGTGCTCTGTGGCGTAGTGGTTAGCGTGCTGGACAATTCACATTATATTTTCACGTTCGCGCCGACCTACCGTAGTCGTTTTTTTTTGTTTTTTTTTTCTAAACAATTGGAATGGACTTTTCTTGGTGGCCGAACTGTTAACGTTGCAGATGTTTTTTTTTGTTTTTTTTTCACACTTTATTTTCCTACTTTTACTCATGACTCCGGGGTTGATCCTTCCTACTTACCTACCATAACATTTTTTAAAACTCCCCCCCCCCCGCGTCCCGGAAACAAACACTCAGACAACGCCGGGTACCACCGCTAGTCTATCTTCTATATAATCTATATAAATAAAATGAACTCATTTTTTCCCGTCGGATTTTGACATTAATAGGATTAAAAATCAAGATATTTCATGCAAATATAATATGCACAAACGGCAGAACAATATCTGAGGTGTGTTATAGGCTTATTATTTCTCAAATTCCTCGATAATCTTAGATTTCTATACTTTTTCTGCTGAGAAGTCACGGCCAAAATCGGTTAAGATCAATGGAAGTGGTAAAATATTTTCTCTCTAATAAATTCCTCCTCCCCCTGCCACCACTTAACACCGTTTGGGGATCGTTCACAAGGAACAGTTGAGAAGAGAACACCGGTTTGGCTTCGTAGTTCTTTCATGTGAAGTTATTTAAAATCACTAAACTAAGCTGCAGTGCTCTGTGGCGTAGTGGTTAGCGTGCTGGACAATTCACATTATATTTTCACGTTCGCGCCGACCTACCGTAGTCGTTTTTTTTTGTTTTTTTTTTCTAAACAATTGGAATGGACTTTTCTTGGTGGCCGAACTGTTAACGTTGCAGATGTTTTTTTTTGTTTTTTTTTCACACTTTATTTTCCTACTTTTACTCATGACTCCGGGGTTGATCCTTCCTACTTACCTACCATAACATTTTTTAAAACTCCCCCCCCCCCCGCGTCCCGGAAACAAACACTCAGACAACGCCGGGTACCACCGCTAGTCTATCTTCTATCTATATAAATAAAATGAACTCATTTTTTCCCGTCGGATTTTGACATTAATAGGATTAAAAATCAAGATATTTCATGCAAATATAATATGCACAAACGGCAGAACAATATCTGAGGTGTGTTATAGGCTTATTATTTCTCAAATTCCTCGATAATCTTAGATTTCTATACTTTTTCTGCTGAGAAGTCACGGCCAAAATCGGTTAAGATCAATGGAAGTGGTAAAATATTTTCTCTCTAATAAATTCCTCCTCCCCCTGCCACCACTTAACACCGTTTGGGGATCGTTCACAAGGAACAGTTGAGAAGAGAACACCGGTTTGGCTTCGTAGTTCTTTCATGTGAAGTTATTTAAAATCACTAAACTAAGCTGCAGTGCTCTGTGGCGTAGTGGTTAGCGTGCTGGACAATTCACATTATATTTTCACGTTCGCGCCGACCTACCGTAGTCGTTTTTTTTTGTTTTTTTTTTCTAAACAATTGGAATGGACTTTTCTTGGTGGCCGAACTGTTAACGTTGCAGATGTTTTTTTTTGTTTTTTTTTCACACTTTATTTTCCTACTTTTACTCATGACTCCGGGGTTGATCCTTCCTACTTACCTACCATAACATTTTTTAAAACTCCCCCCCCCCGCGTCCCGGAAACAAACACTCAGACAACGCCGGGTACCACCGCTAGTCTATCTTTCTTCTATATAAATAAAATGAACTCATTTTTTCCCGTCGGATTTTGACATTAATAGGATTAAAAATCAAGATATTTCATGCAAATATAATATGCACAAACGGCAGAACAATATCTGAGGTGTGTTATAGGCTTATTATTTCTCAAATTCCTCGATAATCTTAGATTTCTATACTTTTTCTGCTGAGAAGTCACGGCCAAAATCGGTTAAGATCAATGGAAGTGGTAAAATATTTTCTCTCTAATAAATTCCTCCTCCCCCTGCCACCACTTAACACCGTTTGGGGATCGTTCACAAGGAACAGTTGAGAAGAGAACACCGGTTTGGCTTCGTAGTTCTTTCATGTGAAGTTATTTAAAATCACTAAACTAAGCTGCAGTGCTCTGTGGCGTAGTGGTTAGCGTGCTGGACAATTCACATTATATTTTCACGTTCGCGCCGACCTACCGTAGTCGTTTTTTTTTGTTTTTTTTTTCTAAACAATTGGAATGGACTTTTCTTGGTGGCCGAACTGTTAACGTTGCAGATGTTTTTTTTTTTTTTTTTTCACACTTTATTTTCCTACTTTTACTCATGACTCCGGGGTTGATCCTTCCTACTTACCTACCATAACATTTTTTAAAACTCCCCCCCCCGCGTCCCGGAAACAAACACTCAGACAACGCCGGGTACCACCGCTAGTCTATCTTCTATATAAATAAAATGAACTCATTTTTTCCCCGTCGGATTTTGACATTAATAGGATTAAAAATCAAGATATTTCATGCAAATATAATATGCACAAACGGCAGAACAATATCTGAGGTGTGTTATAGGCTTATTATTTCTCAAATTCCTCGATAATCTTAGATTTCTATACTTTTTCTGCTGAGAAGTCACGGCCAAAATCGGTTAAGATCAATGGAAGTGGTAAAATATTTTCTCTCTAATAAATTCCTCCTCCCCCTGCCACCACTTAACACCGTTTGGGGATCGTTCACAAGGAACAGTTGAGAAGAGAACACCGGTTTGGCTTCGTAGTTCTTTCATGTGAAGTTATTTAAAATCACTAAACTAAGCTGCAGTGCTCTGTGGCGTAGTGGTTAGCGTGCTGGACAATTCACATTATATTTTCACGTTCGCGCCGACCTACCGTAGTCGTTTTTTTTTGTTTTTTTTTTCTAAACAATTGGAATGGACTTTTCTTGGTGGCCGAACTGTTAACGTTGCAGATGTTTTTTTTTGTTTTTTTTCACACTTTATTTTCCTACTTTTACTCATTACTTGGGGGTTGATCCTTCCTACTTACCTACCATAACATTTTTTAAAACTCCCCCCCCCGCGTCCCGGAAACAAACACTCAGACAACGCCGGGTACCACCGCTAGTCTATCTTCTATATAAATAAAATGAACTCATTTTTTCCCCGTCGGATTTTGACATTAATAGGATTAAAAATCAAGATATTTCATGCAAATATAATATGCACAAACGGCAGAACAATATCTGAGGTGTGTTATAGGCTTATTATTTCTCAAATTCCTCGATAATCTTAGATTTCTATACTTTTTCTGCTGAGAAGTCACGGCCAAAATCGGTTAAGATCAATGGAAGTGGTAAAATATTTTCTCTCTAATAAATTCCTCCTCCCCCTGCCACCACTTAACACCGTTTGGGGATCGTTCACAAGGAACAGTTGAGAAGAGAACACCGGTTTGGCTTCGTAGTTCTTTCATGTGAAGTTATTTAAAATCACTAAACTAAGCTGCAGTGCTCTGTGGCGTAGTGGTTAGCGTGCTGGACAATTCACATTATATTTTCACGTTCGCGCCGACCTACCGTAGTCGTTTTTTTTTGTTTTTTTTTTCTAAACAATTGGAATGGACTTTTCTTGGTGGCCGAACTGTTAACGTTGCAGATGTTTTTTTTTGTTTTTTTTCACACTTTATTTTCCTACTTTTACTCATTACTTGGGGGTTGATCCTTCCTACTTACCTACCATAACATTTTTTAAAACTCCCCCCCCGCGTCCCGGAAACAAACACTCAGACAACGCCGGGTACCACCGCTAGTCTATCTATCTTCTATCATCTATATAAATAAAATGAACTCATTTTTTCTTGTCGGATTTTGACATTAATAGGATTAAAAATCAAGATATTTCATGCAAATATAATATGCACAAACGGCAGAACAATATCTGAGGTGTGTTATAGGCTTATTATTTCTCAAATTCCTCGATAATCTTAGATTTCTATACTTTTTCTGCTGAGAAGTCACGGCCAAAATCGGTTAAGATCAATGGAAGTGGTAAAATATTTTCTCTCTAATAAATTCCTCCTCCCCCTGCCACCACTTAACACCGTTTGGGGATCGTTCACAAGGAACAGTTGAGAAGAGAACACCGGTTTGGCTTCGTAGTTCTTTCATGTGAAGTTATTTAAAATCACTAAACTAAGCTGCAGTGCTCTGTGGCGTAGTGGTTAGCGTGATGGACAATTCACATTATATTTTCACGTTCGCGCCGACCTACCGTAGTCGTTTTTTTTTGTTTTTTTTTTCTAAACAATTGGAATGGACTTTTCTTGGTGGCCGAACTGTTAACGTTGCAGATGTTTTTTTTTGTTTTTTTTCACACTTTATTTTCCTACTTTTACTCATGACTCCGGGGTTGATCCTTCCTACTTACCTACCATAACATTTTTTAAAACTCCCCCCCCCCGCGTCCCGGAAACAAACACTCAGACAACGCCGGGTACCACCGCTAGTCTATCTTCTATTCTATATAAATAAAATGAACTCATTTTTTCCCGTCGGATTTTGACATTAATAGGATTAAAAATCAAGATATTTCATGCAAATATAATATGCACAAACGGCAGAACAATATCTGAGGTGTGTTATAGGCTTATTATTTCTCAAATTCCTCGATAATCTTAGATTTCTATACTTTTTCTGCTGAGAAGTCACGGCCAAAATCGGTTAAGATCAATGGAAGTGGTAAAATATTTTCTCTCTAATAAATTCCTCCTCCCCCTGCCACCACTTAACACCGTTTGGGGATCGTTCACAAGGAACAGTTGAGAAGAGAACACCGGTTTGGCTTCGTAGTTCTTTCATGTGAAGTTATTTAAAATCACTAAACTAAGCTGCAGTGCTCTGTGGCGTAGTGGTTAGCGTGCTGGACAATTCACATTATATTTTCACGTTCGCGCCGACCTACCGTAGTCGTTTTTTTTTGTTTTTTTTTTCTAAACAATTGGAATGGACTTTTCTTGGTGGCCGAACTGTTAACGTTGCAGATGTTTTTTTTTGTTTTTTTTCACACTTTATTTTCCTACTTTTACTCATGACTCCGGGGTTGATCCTTCCTACTTACCTACCATAACATTTTTTAAAACTCCCCCCCCCGCGTCCCGGAAACAAACACTCAGACAACGCCGGGTACCACCGCTAGTCTATCTTCTATCTATCTTCTTCTATATAAATAAAATGAACTCATTTTTTCCCGTCGGATTTTGACATTAATAGGATTAAAAATCAAGATATTTCATGCAAATATAATATGCACAAACGGCAGAACAATATCTGAGGTGTGTTATAGGCTTATTATTTCTCAAATTCCTCGATAATCTTAGATTTCTATACTTTTTCTGCTGAGAAGTCACGGCCAAAATCGGTTAAGATCAATGGAAGTGGTAAAATATTTTCTCTCTAATAAATTCCTCCTCCCCCTGCCACCACTTAACACCGTTTGGGGATCGTTCACAAGGAACAGTTGAGAAGAGAACACCGGTTTGGCTTCGTAGTTCTTTCATGTGAAGTTATTTAAAATCACTAAACTAAGCTGCAGTGCTCTGTGGCGTAGTGGTTATCGTGCTGGACAATTCACATTATATTTTCACGTTCGCGCCGACCTACCGTAGTCGTTTTTTTTTGTTTTTTTTTTCTAAACAATTGGAATGGACTTTTCTTGGTGGCCGAACTGTTAACGTTGCAGATGTTTTTTTTTGTTTTTTTTCACACTTTATTTTCATACTTTTACTCATGACTCCGGGGTTGATCCTTCCTACTTACCTACCATAACATTTTTTAAAACTCCCCCCCCCCCGCGTCCCGGAAACAAACACTCAGACAACGCCGGGTACCACCGCTAGTCTATCTTCTATCTATCTATTCTTCTATATAAATAAAATGAACTCATTTTTTCCCGTCGGATTTTGACATTAATAGGATTAAAAATCAAGATATTTCATGCAAATATAATATGCACAAACGGCAGAACAATATCTGAGGTGTGTTATAGGCTTATTATTTCTCAAATTCCTCGATAATCTTAGATTTCTATACTTTTTCTGCTGAGAAGTCACGGCCAAAATCGGTTAAGATCAATGGAAGTGGTAAAATATTTTCTCTCTAATAAATTCCTCCTCCCCCTGCCACCACTTAACACCGTTTGGGGATCGTTCACAAGGAACAGTTGAGAAGAGAACACCGGTTTGGCTTCGTAGTTCTTTCATGTGAAGTTATTTAAAATCACTAAACTAAGCTGCAGTGCTCTGTGGCGTAGTGGTTATCGTGCTGGACAATTCACATTATATTTTCACGTTCGCGCCGACCTACCGTAGTCGTTTTTTTTTGTTTTTTTTTTCTAAACAATTGGAATGGACTTTTCTTGGTGGCCGAACTGTTAACGTTGCAGATGTTTTTTTTTGTTTTTTTTCACACTTTATTTTCCTACTTTTACTCATGACTCCGGGGTTGATCCTTCCTACTTACCTACCATAACATTTTTTAAAACTCCCCCCCCCCCGCGTCCCGGAAACAAACACTCAGACAACGCCGGGTACCACCGCTAGTCTATCTTCTATCTATCTATTCTATATAAATAAAATGAACTCATTTTTTCCCGTCGGATTTTGACATTAATAGGATTAAAAATCAAGATATTTCATGCAAATATAATATGCACAAACGGCAGAACAATATCTGAGGTGTGTTATAGGCTTATTATTTCTCAAATTCCTCGATAATCTTAGATTTCTATACTTTTTCTGCTGAGAAGTCACGGCCAAAATCGGTTAAGATCAATGGAAGTGGTAAAATATTTTCTCTCTAATAAATTCCTCCTCCCCCTGCCACCACTTAACACCGTTTGGGGATCGTTCACAAGGAACAGTTGAGAAGAGAACACCGGTTTGGCTTCGTAGTTCTTTCATGTGAAGTTATTTAAAATCACTAAACTAAGCTGCAGTGCTCTGTGGCGTAGTGGTTAGCGTGCTGGACAATTCACATTATATTTTCACGTTCGCGCCGACCTACCGTAGTCGTTTTTTTTTGTTTTTTTTTTCTAAACAATTGGAATGGACTTTTCTTGGTGGCCGAACTGTTAACGTTGCAGATGTTTTTTTTTGTTTTTTTTCACACTTTATTTTCCTACTTTTACTCATGACTCCGGGGTTGATCCTTCCTACTTACCTACCATAACATTTTTTAAAACTCCCCCCCCCGCGTCCCGGAAACAAACACTCAGACAACGCCGGGTACCACCGCTAGTCTATCTATCTTCTATCTTCTATTCTATCTTCTATATAAATAAAATGAACTCATTTTTTCCCGTCGGATTTTGACATTAATAGGATTAAAAATCAAGATATTTCATGCAAATATAATATGCACAAACGGCAGAACAATATCTGAGGTGTGTTATAGGCTTATTATTTCTCAAATTCCTCGATAATCTTAGATTTCTATACTTTTTCTGCTGAGAAGTCACGGCCAAAATCGGTTAAGATCAATGGAAGTGGTAAAATATTTTCTCTCTAATAAATTCCTCCTCCCCCTGCCACCACTTAACACCGTTTGGGGATCGTTCACAAGGAACAGTTGAGAAGAGAACACCGGTTTGGCTTCGTAGTTCTTTCACGTGAAGTTATTTAAAATCACTAAACTAAGCTGCAGTGCTCTGTGGCGTAGTGGTTAGCGTGCTGGACAATTCACATTATATTTTCACGTTCGCGCCGACCTACCGTAGTCGTTTTTTTTTGTTTTTTTTTTCTAAACAATTGGAATGGACTTTTCTTGGTGGCCGAACTGTTAACGTTGCAGATGTTTTTTTTTGTTTTTTTTTCACACTTTATTTTCCTACTTTTACTCATGACTCCGGGGTTGATCCTTCCTACTTACCTACCATAACATTTTTTAAAACTCCCCCCCCCCGCGTCCCGGAAACAAACACTCAGACAACGCCGGGTACCACCGCTAGTCTATCTTCTATATAAATAAAATGAACTCATTTTTTCCCCGTCGGATTTTGACATTAATAGGATTAAAAATCAAGATATTTCATGCAAATATAATATGCACAAACGGCAGAACAATATCTGAGGTGTGTTATAGGCTTATTATTTCTCAAATTCCTCGATAATCTTAGATTTCTATACTTTTTCTGCTGAGAAGTCACGGCCAAAATCGGTTAAGATCAATGGAAGTGGTAAAATATTTTCTCTCTAATAAATTCCTCCTCCCCCTGCCACCACTTAACACCGTTTGGGGATCGTTCACAAGGAACAGTTGAGAAGAGAACACCGGTTTGGCTTCGTAGTTCTTTCATGTGAAGTTATTTAAAATCACTAAACTAAGCTGCAGTGCTCTGTGGCGTAGTGGTTAGCGTGCTGGACAATTCACATTATATTTTCACGTTCGCGCCGACCTACCGTAGTCGTTTTTTTTTGTTTTTTTTTTCTAAACAATTGGAATGGACTTTTCTTGGTGGCCGAACTGTTAACGTTGCAGATGTTTTTTTTTGTTTTTTTTCACACTTTATTTTCCTACTTTTACTCATTACTTGGGGGTTGATCCTTCCTACTTACCTACCATAACATTTTTTAAAACTCCCCCCCCCGCGTCCCGGAAACAAACACTCAGACAACGCCGGGTACCACCGCTAGTCTATCTTCTATATAAATAAAATGAACTCATTTTTTCCCCGTCGGATTTTGACATTAATAGGATTAAAAATCAAGATATTTCATGCAAATATAATATGCACAAACGGCAGAACAATATCTGAGGTGTGTTATAGGCTTATTATTTCTCAAATTCCTCGATAATCTTAGATTTCTATACTTTTTCTGCTGAGAAGTCACGGCCAAAATCGGTTAAGATCAATGGAAGTGGTAAAATATTTTCTCTCTAATAAATTCCTCCTCCCCCTGCCACCACTTAACACCGTTTGGGGATCGTTCACAAGGAACAGTTGAGAAGAGAACACCGGTTTGGCTTCGTAGTTCTTTCATGTGAAGTTATTTAAAATCACTAAACTAAGCTGCAGTGCTCTGTGGCGTAGTGGTTAGCGTGCTGGACAATTCACATTATATTTTCACGTTCGCGCCGACCTACCGTAGTCGTTTTTTTTTGTTTTTTTTTTCTAAACAATTGGAATGGACTTTTCTTGGTGGCCGAACTGTTAACGTTGCAGATGTTTTTTTTTGTTTTTTTTCACACTTTATTTTCCTACTTTTACTCATTACTTGGGGGTTGATCCTTCCTACTTACCTACCATAACATTTTTTAAAACTCCCCCCCCCCGCGTCCCGGAAACAAACACTCAGACAACGCCGGGTACCACCGCTAGTCTATCTATCTTCTATCATCTTCTCTATATAAATAAAATGAACTCATTTTTTCCCCGTCGGATTTTGACATTAATAGGATTAAAAATCAAGATATTTCATGCAAATATAATATGCACAAACGGCAGAACAATATCTGAGGTGTGTTATAGGCTTATTATTTCTCAAATTCCTCGATAATCTTAGATTTCTATACTTTTTCTGCTGAGAAGTCACGGCCAAAATCGGTTAAGATCAATGGAAGTGGTAAAATATTTTCTCTCTAATAAATTCCTCCTCCCCCTGCCACCACTTAACACCGTTTGGGGATCGTTCACAAGGAACAGTTGAGAAGAGAACACCGGTTTGGCTTCGTAGTTCTTTCATGTGAAGTTATTTAAAATCACTAAACTAAGCTGCAGTGCTCTGTGGCGTAGTGGTTAGCGTGCTGGACAATTCACATTATATTTTCACGTTCGCGCCGACCTACCGTAGTCGTTTTTTTTTGTTTTTTTTTTCTAAACAATTGGAATGGACTTTTCTTGGTGGCCGAACTGTTAACGTTGCAGATGTTTTTTTTTGTTTTTTTTCACACTTTATTTTCCTACTTTTACTCATTACTTGGGGGTTGATCCTTCCTACTTACCTACCATAACATTTTTTAAAACTCCCCCCCCCGCGTCCCGGAAACAAACACTCAGACAACGCCGGGTACCACCGCTAGTCTATCTATCTTCTATCATCTTCTCTATATAAATAAAATGAACTCATTTTTTCCCCGTCGGATTTTGACATTAATAGGATTAAAAATCAAGATATTTCATGCAAATATAATATGCACAAACGGCAGAACAATATCTGAGGTGTGTTATAGGCTTATTATTTCTCAAATTCCTCGATAATCTTAGATTTCTATACTTTTTCTGCTGAGAAGTCACGGCCAAAATCGGTTAAGATCAATGGAAGTGGTAAAATATTTTCTCTCTAATAAATTCCTCCTCCCCCTGCCACCACTTAACACCGTTTGGGGATCGTTCACAAGGAACAGTTGAGAAGAGAACACCGGTTTGGCTTCGTAGTTCTTTCATGTGAAGTTATTTAAAATCACTAAACTAAGCTGCAGTGCTCTGTGGCGTAGTGGTTAGCGTGCTGGACAATTCACATTATATTTTCACGTTCGCGCCGACCTACCGTAGTCGTTTTTTTTTGTTTTTTTTTTCTAAACAATTGGAATGGACTTTTCTTGGTGGCCGAACTGTTAACGTTGCAGATGTTTTTTTTTGTTTTTTTTCACACTTTATTTTCCTACTTTTACTCATTACTTGGGGGTTGATCCTTCCTACTTACCTACCATAACATTTTTTAAAACTCCCCCCCCCGCGTCCCGGAAACAAACACTCAGACAACGCCGGGTACCACCGCTAGTCTATCTATCTTCTATCATCTTCTCTATATAAATAAAATGAACTCATTTTTTCCCCGTCGGATTTTGACATTAATAGGATTAAAAATCAAGATATTTCATGCAAATATAATATGCACAAACGGCAGAACAATATCTGAGGTGTGTTATAGGCTTATTATTTCTCAAATTCCTCGATAATCTTAGATTTCTATACTTTTTCTGCTGAGAAGTCACGGCCAAAATCGGTTAAGATCAATGGAAGTGGTAAAATATTTTCTCTCTAATAAATTCCTCCTCCCCCTGCCACCACTTAACACCGTTTGGGGATCGTTCACAAGGAACAGTTGAGAAGAGAACACCGGTTTGGCTTCGTAGTTCTTTCATGTGAAGTTATTTAAAATCACTAAACTAAGCTGCAGTGCTCTGTGGCGTAGTGGTTAGCGTGCTGGACAATTCACATTATATTTTCACGTTCGCGCCGACCTACCGTAGTCGTTTTTTTTTGTTTTTTTTTTCTAAACAATTGGAATGGACTTTTCTTGGTGGCCGAACTGTTAACGTTGCAGATGTTTTTTTTTGTTTTTTTTCACACTTTATTTTCCTACTTTTACTCATTACTTGGGGGTTGATCCTTCCTACTTACCTACCATAACATTTTTTAAAACTCCCCCCCCCGCGTCCCGGAAACAAACACTCAGACAACGCCGGGTACCACCGCTAGTCTATCTATCTTCTATCATCTTCTATATAAATAAAATGAACTCATTTTTTCCCCGTCGGATTTTGACATTAATAGGATTAAAAATCAAGATATTTCATGCAAATATAATATGCACAAACGGCAGAACAATATCTGAGGTGTGTTATAGGCTTATTATTTCTCAAATTCCTCGATAATCTTAGATTTCTATACTTTTTCTGCTGAGAAGTCACGGCCAAAATCGGTTAAGATCAATGGAAGTGGTAAAATATTTTCTCTCTAATAAATTCCTCCTCCCCCTGCCACCACTTAACACCGTTTGGGGATCGTTCACAAGGAACAGTTGAGAAGAGAACACCGGTTTGGCTTCGTAGTTCTTTCATGTGAAGTTATTTAAAATCACTAAACTAAGCTGCAGTGCTCTGTGGCGTAGTGGTTAGCGTGCTGGACAATTCACATTATATTTTCACGTTCGCGCCGACCTACCGTAGTCGTTTTTTTTTGTTTTTTTTTTCTAAACAATTGGAATGGACTTTTCTTGGTGGCCGAACTGTTAACGTTGCAGATGTTTTTTTTTGTTTTTTTTCACACTTTATTTTCCTACTTTTACTCATTACTTGGGGGTTGATCCTTCCTACTTACCTACCATAACATTTTTTAAAACTCCCCCCCCCGCGTCCCGGAAACAAACACTCAGACAACGCCGGGTACCACCGCTAGTCTATCTATCTTCTATCATCTATCTATATAAATAAAATGAACTCATTTTTTCCCCGTCGGATTTTGACATTAATAGGATTAAAAATCAAGATATTTCATGCAAATATAATATGCACAAACGGCAGAACAATATCTGAGGTGTGTTATAGGCTTATTATTTCTCAAATTCCTCGATAATCTTAGATTTCTATACTTTTTCTGCTGAGAAGTCACGGCCAAAATCGGTTAAGATCAATGGAAGTGGTAAAATATTTTCTCTCTAATAAATTCCTCCTCCCCCTGCCACCACTTAACACCGTTTGGGGATCGTTCACAAGGAACAGTTGAGAAGAGAACACCGGTTTGGCTTCGTAGTTCTTTCATGTGAAGTTATTTAAAATCACTAAACTAAGCTGCAGTGCTCTGTGGCGTAGTGGTTAGCGTGCTGGACAATTCACATTATATTTTCACGTTCGCGCCGACCTACCGTAGTCGTTTTTTTTTGTTTTTTTTTTCTAAACAATTGGAATGGACTTTTCTTGGTGGCCGAACTGTTAACGTTGCAGATGTTTTTTTTTGTTTTTTTTCACACTTTATTTTCCTACTTTTACTCATTACTTGGGGGTTGATCCTTCCTACTTACCTACCATAACATTTTTTAAAACTCCCCCCCCGCGTCCCGGAAACAAACACTCAGACAACGCCGGGTACCACCGCTAGTCTATCTATCTTCTATCATCTATATAAATAAAATGAACTCATTTTTTCTTGTCGGATTTTGACATTAATAGGATTAAAAATCAAGATATTTCATGCAAATATAATATGCACAAACGGCAGAACAATATCTGAGGTGTGTTATAGGCTTATTATTTCTCAAATTCCTCGATAATCTTAGATTTCTATACTTTTTCTGCTGAGAAGTCACGGCCAAAATCGGTTAAGATCAATGGAAGTGGTAAAATATTTTCTCTCTAATAAATTCCTCCTCCCCCTGCCACCACTTAACACCGTTTGGGGATCGTTCACAAGGAACAGTTGAGAAGAGAACACCGGTTTGGCTTCGTAGTTCTTTCATGTGAAGTTATTTAAAATCACTAAACTAAGCTGCAGTGCTCTGTGGCGTAGTGGTTAGCGTGCTGGACAATTCACATTATATTTTCACGTTCGCGCCGACCTACCGTAGTCGTTTTTTTTTGTTTTTTTTTTCTAAACAATTGGAATGGACTTTTCTTGGTGGCCGAACTGTTAACGTTGCAGATGTTTTTTTTTGTTTTTTTTCACACTTTATTTTCCTACTTTTACTCATGACTCCGGGGTTGATCCTTCCTACTTACCTACCATAACATTTTTTAAAACTCCCCCCCCCGCGTCCCGGAAACAAACACTCAGACAACGCCGGGTACCACCGCTAGTCTATCTTCTATTCTATTCTATATAAATAAAATGAACTCATTTTTTCCCGTCGGATTTTGACATTAATAGGATTAAAAATCAAGATATTTCATGCAAATATAATATGCACAAACGGCAGAACAATATCTGAGGTGTGTTATAGGCTTATTATTTCTCAAATTCCTCGATAATCTTAGATTTCTATACTTTTTCTGCTGAGAAGTCACGGCCAAAATCGGTTAAGATCAATGGAAGTGGTAAAATATTTTCTCTCTAATAAATTCCTCCTCCCCCTGCCACCACTTAACACCGTTTGGGGATCGTTCACAAGGAACAGTTGAGAAGAGAACACCGGTTTGGCTTCGTAGTTCTTTCATGTGAAGTTATTTAAAATCACTAAACTAAGCTGCAGTGCTCTGTGGCGTAGTGGTTAGCGTGCTGGACAATTCACATTATATTTTCACGTTCGCGCCGACCTACCGTAGTCGTTTTTTTTTGTTTTTTTTTTCTAAACAATTGGAATGGACTTTTCTTGGTGGCCGAACTGTTAACGTTGCAGATGTTTTTTTTTGTTTTTTTTCACACTTTATTTTCCTACTTTTACTCATGACTCCGGGGTTGATCCTTCCTACTTACCTACCATAACATTTTTTAAAACTCCCCCCCCCGCGTCCCGGAAACAAACACTCAGACAACGCCGGGTACCACCGCTAGTCTATCTTCTATCTATCTTCTTCTATATAAATAAAATGAACTCATTTTTTCCCGTCGGATTTTGACATTAATAGGATTAAAAATCAAGATATTTCATGCAAATATAATATGCACAAACGGCAGAACAATATCTGAGGTGTGTTATAGGCTTATTATTTCTCAAATTCCTCGATAATCTTAGATTTCTATACTTTTTCTGCTGAGAAGTCACGGCCAAAATCGGTTAAGATCAATGGAAGTGGTAAAATATTTTCTCTCTAATAAATTCCTCCTCCCCCTGCCACCACTTAACACCGTTTGGGGATCGTTCACAAGGAACAGTTGAGAAGAGAACACCGGTTTGGCTTCGTAGTTCTTTCATGTGAAGTTATTTAAAATCACTAAACTAAGCTGCAGTGCTCTGTGGCGTAGTGGTTATCGTGCTGGACAATTCACATTATATTTTCACGTTCGCGCCGACCTACCGTAGTCGTTTTTTTTTGTTTTTTTTTTCTAAACAATTGGAATGGACTTTTCTTGGTGGCCGAACTGTTAACGTTGCAGATGTTTTTTTTTGTTTTTTTTCACACTTTATTTTCCTACTTTTACTCATGACTCCGGGGTTGATCCTTCCTACTTACCTACCATAACATTTTTTAAAACTCCCCCCCCCCGCGTCCCGGAAACAAACACTCAGACAACGCCGGGTACCACCGCTAGTCTATCTTCTATCTATCTATTCTTCTATATAAATAAAATGAACTCATTTT
The DNA here is from genome assembly GCF_053919585.1 of Euprymna scolopes. Classification (NCBI taxonomy): domain Eukaryota; kingdom Metazoa; phylum Mollusca; class Cephalopoda; order Sepiida; family Sepiolidae; genus Euprymna; species Euprymna scolopes. Next base: position 38,878,626 of record NC_136487.1, read on the forward strand.
TTCCCGTCGGATTTTGACATTAATAGGATTAAAAATCAAGATATTTCATGCAAATATAATATGCACAAACGGCAGAACAATATCTGAGGTGTGTTATAGGCTTATTATTTCTCAAATTCCTCGATAATCTTAGATTTCTATACTTTTTCTGCTGAGAAGTCACGGCCAAAATCGGTTAAGATCAATGGAAGTGGTAAAATATTTTCTCTCTAATAAATTCCTCCTCCCCCTGCCACCACTTAACACCGTTTGGGGATCGTTCACAAGGAACAGTTGAGAAGAGAACACCGGTTTGGCTTCGTAGTTCTTTCATGTGAAGTTATTTAAAATCACTAAACTAAGCTGCAGTGCTCTGTGGCGTAGTGGTTATCGTGCTGGACAATTCACATTATATTTTCACGTTCGCGCCGACCTACCGTAGTCGTTTTTTTTTGTTTTTTTTTTCTAAACAATTGGAATGGACTTTTCTTGGTGGCCGAACTGTTAACGTTGCAGATGTTTTTTTTTGTTTTTTTTCACACTTTATTTTCCTACTTTTACTCATGACTCCGGGGTTGATCCTTCCTACTTACCTACCATAACATTTTTTAAAACTCCCCCCCCCGCGTCCCGGAAACAAACACTCAGACAACGCCGGGTACCACCGCTAGTCTATCTTCTATCTATCTATTCTATCTATATAAATAAAATGAACTCATTTTTTCCCGTCGGATTTTGACATTAATAGGATTAAAAATCAAGATATTTCATGCAAATATAATATGCACAAACGGCAGAACAATATCTGAGGTGTGTTATAGGCTTATTATTTCTCAAATTCCTCGATAATCTTAGATTTCTATACTTTTTCTGCTGAGAAGTCACGGCCAAAATCGGTTAAGATCAATGGAAGTGGTAAAATATTTTCTCTCTAATAAATTCCTCCTCCCCCTGCCACCACTTAACACCGTTTGGGGATCGTTCACAAGGAACAGTTGAGAAGAGAACACCGGTTTGGCTTCGTAGTTCTTTCATGTGAAGTTATTTAAAATCACTAAACTAAGCTGCAGTGCTCTGTGGCGTAGTGGTTATCGTGCTGGACAATTCACATTATATTTTCACGTTCGCGCCGACCTACCGTAGTCGTTTTTTTTTGTTTTTTTTTTCTAAACAATTGGAATGGACTTTTCTTGGTGGCCGAACTGTTAACGTTGCAGATGTTTTTTTTTGTTTTTTTTCACACTTTATTTTCCTACTTTTACTCATGACTCCGGGGTTGATCCTTCCTACTTACCTACCATAACATTTTTTAAAACTCCCCCCCTCGCGTCCCGGAAACAAACACTCAGACAACGCCGGGTACCACCGCTAGTCTATCTTCTATCTATCTATTCTATATAAATAAAATGAACTCATTTTTTCCCGTCGGATTTTGACATTAATAGGATTAAAAATCAAGATATTTCATGCAAATATAATATGCACAAACGGCAGAACAATATCTGAGGTGTGTTATAGGCTTATTATTTCTCAAATTCCTCGATAATCTTAGATTTCTATACTTTTTCTGCTGAGAAGTCACGGCCAAAATCGGTTAAGATCAATGGAAGTGGTAAAATATTTTCTCTCTAATAAATTCCTCCTCCCCCTGCCACCACTTAACACCGTTTGGGGATCGTTCACAAGGAACAGTTGAGAAGAGAACACCGGTTTGGCTTCGTAGTTCTTTCATGTGAAGTTATTTAAAATCACTAAACTAAGCTGCAGTGCTCTGTGGCGTAGTGGTTAGCGTGCTGGACAATTCACATTATATTTTCACGTTCGCGCCGACCTACCGTAGTCGTTTTTTTTTGTTTTTTTTTTCTAAACAATTGGAATGGACTTTTCTTGGTGGCCGAACTGTTAACGTTGCAGATGTTTTTTTTTGTTTTTTTTCACACTTTATTTTCCTACTTTTACTCATGACTCCGGGGTTGATCCTTCCTACTTACCTACCATAACATTTTTTAAAACTCCCCCCCCCCCCGCGTCCCGGAAACAAACACTCAGACAACGCCGGGTACCACCGCTAGTCTATCTATCTTCTATCTTCTATTCTATCTTCTATCTATATAAATAAAATGAACTCATTTTTTCCCGTCGGATTTTGACATTAATAGGATTAAAAATCAAGATATTTCATGCAAATATAATATGCACAAACGGCAGAACAATATCTGAGGTGTGTTATAGGCTTATTATTTCTCAAATTCCTCGATAATCTTAGATTTCTATACTTTTTCTGCTGAGAAGTCACGGCCAAAATCGGTTAAGATCAATGGAAGTGGTAAAATATTTTCTCTCTAATAAATTCCTCCTCCCCCTGCCACCACTTAACACCGTTTGGGGATCGTTCACAAGGAACAGTTGAGAAGAGAACACCGGTTTGGCTTCGTAGTTCTTTCATGTGAAGTTATTTAAAATCACTAAACTAAGCTGCAGTGCTCTGTGGCGTAGTGGTTAGCGTGCTGGACAATTCACATTATATTTTCACGTTCGCGCCGACCTACCGTAGTCGTTTTTTTTTGTTTTTTTTTTCTAAACAATTGGAATGGACTTTTCTTGGTGGCCGAACTGTTAACGTTGCAGATGTTTTTTTTTGTTTTTTTTCACACTTTATTTTCCTACTTTTACTCATGACTCCGGGGTTGATCCTTCCTACTTACCTACCATAACATTTTTTAAAACTCCCCCCCCCGCGTCCCGGAAACAAACACTCAGACAACGCCGGGTACCACCGCTAGTCTATCTATCTTCTATCTTCTATTCTATCTATATAAATAAAATGAACTCATTTTTTCCCGTCGGATTTTGACATTAATAGGATTAAAAATCAAGATATTTCATGCAAATATAATATGCACAAACGGCAGAACAATATCTGAGGTGTGTTATAGGCTTATTATTTCTCAAATTCCTCGATAATCTTAGATTTCTATACTTTTTCTGCTGAGAAGTCACGGCCAAAATCGGTTAAGATCAATGGAAGTGGTAAAATATTTTCTCTCTAATAAATTCCTCCTCCCCCTGCCACCACTTAACACCGTTTGGGGATCGTTCACAAGGAACAGTTGAGAAGAGAACACCGGTTTGGCTTCGTAGTTCTTTCATGTGAAGTTATTTAAAATCACTAAACTAAGCTGCAGTGCTCTGTGGCGTAGTGGTTAGCGTGCTGGACAATTCACATTATATTTTCACGTTCGCGCCGACCTACCGTAGTCGTTTTTTTTTGTTTTTTTTTTCTAAAGAATTGGAATGGACTTTTCTTGGTGGCCGAACTGTTAACGTTGCAGATGTTTTTTTTTGTTTTTTTTCACACTTTATTTTCCTACTTTTACTCATGACTCCGGGGTTGATCCTTCCTACTTACCTACCATAACATTTTTTAAAACTCCCCCCCCGCGTCCCGGAAACAAACACTCAGACAACGCCGGGTACCACCGCTAGTCTATATATCTTCTATCTTCTATTCTATCTTCTTCTTTCTATATAAATAAAATGAACTCATTTTTTCCCGTCGGATTTTGACATTAATAGGATTAAAAATCAAGATATTTCATGCAAATATAATATGCACAAACGGCAGAACAATATCTGAGGTGTGTTATAGGCTTATTATTTCTCAAATTCCTCGATAATCTTAGATTTCTATACTTTTTCTGCTGAGAAGTCACGGCCAAAATCGGTTAAGATCAATGGAAGTGGTAAAATATTTTCTCTCTAATAAATTCCTCCTCCCCCTGCCACCACTTAACACCGTTTGGGGATCGTTCACAAGGAACAGTTGAGAAGAGAACACCGGTTTGGCTTCGTAGTTCTTTCATGTGAAGTTATTTAAAATCACTAAACTAAGCTGCAGTGCTCTGTGGCGTAGTGGTTAGCGTGCTGGACAATTCACATTATATTTTCACGTTCGCGCCGACCTACCGTAGTCGTTTTTTTTTGTTTTTTTTTTCTAAACAATTGGAATGGACTTTTCTTGGTGGCCGAACTGTTAACGTTGCAGATGTTTTTTTTTGTTTTTTTTCACACTTTATTTTCCTACTTTTACTCATGACTCCGGGGTTGATCCTTCCTACTTACCTACCATAACATTTTTTAAAACTCCCCCCCCGCGTCCCGGAAACAAACACTCAGACAACGCCGGGTACCACCGCTAGTCTATCTATCTTCTATCTTCTATTCTATCTTCTTCTATATAAATAAAATGAACTCATTTTTTCCCGTCGGATTTTGACATTAATAGGATTAAAAATCAAGATATTTCATGCAAATATAATATGCACAAACGGCAGAACAATATCTGAGGTGTGTTATAGGCTTATTATTTCTCAAATTCCTCGATAATCTTAGATTTCTATACTTTTTCTGCTGAGAAGTCACGGCCAAAATCGGTTAAGATCAATGGAAGTGGTAAAATATTTTCTCTCTAATAAATTCCTCCTCCCCCTGCCACCACTTAACACCGTTTGGGGATCGTTCACAAGGAACAGTTGAGAAGAGAACACCGGTTTGGCTTCGTAGTTCTTTCATGTGAAGTTATTTAAAATCACTAAACTAAGCTGCAGTGCTCTGTGGCGTAGTGGTTAGCGTGCTGGACAATTCACATTATATTTTCACGTTCGCGCCGACCTACCGTAGTCGTTTTTTTTTGTTTTTTTTTTCTAAACAATTGGAATGGAATTTTCTTGGTGGCCGAACTGTTAACGTTGCAGATGTTTTTTTTTGTTTTTTTTCACACTTTATTTTCCTACTTTTACTCATGACTCCGGGGTTGATCCTTCCTACTTACCTACCATAACATTTTTTTAAACTCCCCCCCCCCGCGTCCCGGAAACAAACACTCAGACAACGCCGGGTACCACCGCTAGTCTATCTATCTTCTATCTTCTATTCTATCTTCTATCTATATAAATAAAATGAACTCATTTTTTCCCGTCGGATTTTGACATTAATAGGATTAAAAATCAAGATATTTCATGCAAATATAATATGCACAAACGGCAGAACAATATCTGAGGTGTGTTATAGGCTTATTATTTCTCAAATTCCTCGATAATCTTAGATTTCTATACTTTTTCTGCTGAGAAGTCACGGCCAAAATCGGTTAAGATCAATGGAAGTGGTAAAATATTTTCTCTCTAATAAATTCCTCCTCCCCCTGCCACCACTTAACACCGTTTGGGGATCGTTCACAAGGAACAGTTGAGAAGAGAACACCGGTTTGGCTTCGTAGTTCTTTCATGTGAAGTTATTTAAAATCACTAAACTAAGCTGCAGTGCTCTGTGGCGTAGTGGTTAGCGTGCTGGACAATTCACATTATATTTTCACGTTCGCGCCGACCTACCGTAGTCGTTTTTTTTTGTTTTTTTTTTCTAAACAATTGGAATGGACTTTTCTTGGTGGCCGAACTGTTAACGTTGCAGATGTTTTTTTTTGTTTTTTTTCACACTTTATTTTCCTACTTTTACTCATGACTCCGGGGTTGATCCTTCCTACTTACCTACCATAACATTTTTTAAAACTCCCCCCCCCCGCGTCCCGGAAACAAACACTCAGACAACGCCGGGTACCACCGCTAGTCTATCTTCTATCTATCTTCTTCTATTCTATCTATATAAATAAAATGAACTCATTTTTTCCCGTCGGATTTTGACATTAATAGGATTAAAAATCAAGATATTTCATGCAAATATAATATGCACAAACGGCAGAACAATATCTGAGGTGTGTTATAGGCTTATTATTTCTCAAATTCCTCGATAATCTTAGATTTCTATACTTTTTCTGCTGAGAAGTCACGGCCAAAATCGGTTAAGATCAATGGAAGTGGTAAAATATTTTCTCTCTAATAAATTCCTCCTCCCCCTGCCACCACTTAACACCGTTTGGGGATCGTTCACAAGGAACAGTTGAGAAGAGAACACCGGTTTGGCTTCGTAGTTCTTTCATGTGAAGTTATTTAAAATCACTAAACTAAGCTGCAGTGCTCTGTGGCGTAGTGGTTAGCGTGCTGGACAATTCACATTATATTTTCACGTTCGCGCCGACCTACCGTAGTCGTTTTTTTTTGTTTTTTTTTTCTAAACAATTGGAATGGACTTTTCTTGGTGGCCGAACTGTTAACGTTGCAGATGTTTTTTTTTGTTTTTTTTCACACTTTATTTTCCTACTTTTACTCATGACTCCGGGGTTGATCCTTCCTACTTACCTACCATAACATTTTTTAAAACTCCCCCCCCCCGCGTCCCGGAAACAAACACTCAGACAACGCCGGGTACCACCGCTAGTCTATCTTCTATCTATCTTCTTCTATTCTATATAAATAAAATGAACTCATTTTTTCCCGTCGGATTTTGACATTAATAGGATTAAAAATCAAGATATTTCATGCAAATATAATATGCACAAACGGCAGAACAATATCTGAGGTGTGTTATAGGCTTATTATTTCTCAAATTCCTCGATAATCTTAGATTTCTATACTTTTTCTGCTGAGAAGTCACGGCCAAAATCGGTTAAGATCAATGGAAGTGGTAAAATATTTTCTCTCTAATAAATTCCTCCTCCCCCTGCCACCACTTAACACCGTTTGGGGATCGTTCACAAGGAACAGTTGAGAAGAGAACACCGGTTTGGCTTCGTAGTTCTTTCATGTGAAGTTATTTAAAATCACTAAACTAAGCTGCAGTGCTCTGTGGCGTAGTGGTTAGCGTGCTGGACAATTCACATTATATTTTCACGTTCGCGCCGACCTACCGTAGTCGTTTTTTTTTGTTTTTTTTTTCTAAACAATTGGAATGGACTTTTCTTGGTGGCCGAACTGTTAACGTTGCAGATGTTTTTTTTTGTTTTTTTTCACACTTTATTTTCCTACTTTTACTCATGACTCCGGGGTTGATCCTTCCTACTTACCTACCATAACATTTTTTAAAACTCCCCCCCCCCGCGTCCCGGAAACAAACACTCAGACAACGCCGGGTACCACCGCTAGTCTATCTTCTATCTATCTTCTTCTATTCTATATAAATAAAATGAACTCATTTTTTCCCGTCGGATTTTGACATTAATAGGATTAAAAATCAAGATATTTCATGCAAATATAATATGCACAAACGGCAGAACAATATCTGAGGTGTGTTATAGGCTTATTATTTCTCAAATTCCTCGATAATCTTAGATTTCTATACTTTTTCTGCTGAGAAGTCACGGCCAAAATCGGTTAAGATCAATGGAAGTGGTAAAATATTTTCTCTCTAATAAATTCCTCCTCCCCCTGCCACCACTTAACACCGTTTGGGGATCGTTCACAAGGAACAGTTGAGAAGAGAACACCGGTTTGGCTTCGTAGTTCTTTCATGTGAAGTTATTTAAAATCACTAAACTAAGCTGCAGTGCTCTGTGGCGTAGTGGTTAGCGTGCTGGACAATTCACATTATATTTTCACGTTCGCGCCGACCTACCGTAGTCGTTTTTTTTTGTTTTTTTTTTCTAAACAATTGGAATGGACTTTTCTTGGTGGCCGAACTGTTAACGTTGCAGATGTTTTTTTTTGTTTTTTTCACACTTTATTTTCCTACTTTTACTCATGACTCCGGGGTTGATCCTTCCTACTTACCTACCATAACATTTTTTAAAACTCCCCCCCCGCGTCCCGGAAACAAACACTCAGACAACGCCGGGTACCACCGCTAGTCTATCTTCTATCTATCTTCTATATAAATAAAATGAACTCATTTTTTCCCGTCGGATTTTGACATTAATAGGATTAAAAATCAAGATATTTCATGCAAATATAATATGCACAAACGGCAGAACAATATCTGAGGTGTGTTATAGGCTTATTATTTCTCAAATTCCTCGATAATCTTAGATTTCTATACTTTTTCTGCTGAGAAGTCACGGCCAAAATCGGTTAAGATCAATGGAAGTGGTAAAATATTTTCTCTCTAATAAATTCCTCCTCCCCCTGCCACCACTTAACACCGTTTGGGGATCGTTCACAAGGAACAGTTGAGAAGAGAACACCGGTTTGGCTTCGTAGTTCTTTCATGTGAAGTTATTTAAAATCACTAAACTAAGCTGCAGTGCTCTGTGGCGTAGTGGTTAGCGTGCTGGACAATTCACATTATATTTTCACGTTCGCGCCGACCTACCGTAGTCGTTTTTTTTTGTTTTTTTTTTCTAAACAATTGGAATGGACTTTTCTTGGTGGCCGAACTGTTAACGTTGCAGATGTTTTTTTTTTGTTTTTTTTCACACTTTATTTTCCTACTTTTACTCATGACTCCGGAGCAACGAGAAATAACTGATTTTTCCTGATATGCAGTACCTTTTAAATGGAGGGTTTGGTAAGGTCTGGCTAGTCTGGAGTTTCCATCCAAGCAATACCTGTCCACTATGTCATACTTTGCTTTGCCCTGATAGGATAATTAGCCATTCATTATGCATATAAATGAGGTGATCTTCTGTCAACAACCAGAATTTCCATTAAGTATTTCTCACATACCAGCCAACCTCGGCCTTGAACTTTTAAGGTCACTTCTAGACAAAATATGGTTAAATACTCAAAACAATCATAAGGGGAACATCTCATCAAGAGCATGTTGTTGATAATGCGCAATAAAAAGAGCAAGATATTTTATTCAATTTAGATAAACAAAATTATCATCAGTCGCTGAAATTCATCTACTATTTCAGCTTAAAAAGACACCATAAGGCGACAATTTCGTATTCGGCTTTCCCTTGGTTAATTTCTTATTTCTTTTCAACTAACGTTCGTAGCCGTTCAGACATTATTTAAGTAACGAAGGCTACCTTCATTATAGCTGCTGATTAAACCAACTCACCCTTTCTTACAGTTAGCACACGTGTCTAGACGCACAATATAGAAATTATTTCTTTTAATAAGAGCCCTCCCCCTTAAATGATTTCTTTGGGTTTTGTTTTATTTTTTTCTGTTAGGTTTTCATTTTCAATTAAAGACTAGTCTCGAATAAAACCGGAGGCTTATTGTCGCCTAATGATGTATTTTAGACTGAAACAGTAGATTCATTGTAGCGACGAATGGTAGTTTTGCTTTACCTAAATTGAATAAAATTGTATATATATATATATATATATTGTCCGTTCTAAGACAATGGCTGGTGTCTGAGACACTGGCGAACGCACATCTCCCATTGCTGGGGTAATTAAACTTGATCACGGTTTACAGATATTAACTTCTCCGCAGAAGCCAATAAGCTATGTATACTTATTTATGGTATCTTGTGGTTTGTTTTCGGACTGTTTATCTTTTCTAGCGTGATCGACAAAAAAGATGCTTAAAAAATAGTCGGCAAGTCGTTATTTTCACCGGTGACAGACCAGAAATGACTCGGGGATAAGAATATGACGAACGGCACGTGTCTAACATCCTGTTTTCACGTGCTTTAGATATGTATTGATTTCGCATGAGCTACATGCAGAGTTATTACAAAATAGCAGAGGGCTAGAAGAATAAGATAAAAAACAACAACAAGGAGAATAAAGTAATTGAAATGTACACAGGGTAAAAGAAGAAAAAGAGTTTAGATCGAAATTAAACGAAGGAAACAAAAGGAACAGACATTTGCAAAACGAATACGAAATATAAATAAAAAGAAATATTTTACGTAGGGGCGAAAAATTAAAACAAAAGAAGGGAAAAGAAAGAGAAGACAATTGTAAAAAAAGGAAAATTGGAGATATAAATCCCCCGTTAAAGTGGTTTGGGTTTTTGCTATACGTATTCTCGTTGTGGTTTTAACTTACAAATCTACAATTACTTGCGTATTTTTAAAGCAAGCATTTTTGTCCACGACATTTTATTTATATGTGATTACCGAAATTAAACGCTAAATCGCGATACCCATCAGCATATAATCAGGCGCAGCCGCATTGTGCGTTTCGTTTTTAATCTACCATTACATACTTTACAAACTCATCTAGAGATTTCCTTATATAGTTTCTTTCCTTATATAGTTTCTTTCCGCAATCTTATTACTTGCTACGAGTAGCGATAAGACATTTTTGACAGGAAAGAAAACAAGATACGAACATGAATGAGAAAATAAAAAAATAAAGTATTCACACGTTAATCCACGCTATCTGCATTCACTACAGTAAAAAATACAAAAAAAGCAACAGTAAATAAAGCAGATTAGTGAATATTAAAGTTATATATGGAAAGAGATGATGATCGACTGAAGAGTGTTTGATATATATATACATATATATACGAGCAAACAGTTAATAAAACATGTTAAAACACTTTGAAATGAGTTAAAAACATATTTAATCTGGAAAGGAAACACTAGATAAGTGGATAGTCCTCAATCCGCGGAGTTTCGAGGAAATACTTTCCTTCTCATCAGAGAAGCAAAATGCAGGATCGGATTTTGCATGCAAAAGTATTTGATGAAACAACAAGTAAGTCAAAGATTTTACTTGATAATAAAAAAAGTGAAGCAGAGGGAATATGGCGAAGAAAAAGGTGATTACACATAAATGGATAGTTTGGTGGAAGATAAATAATCCAGTGACGGTAAAATCCAAATATATATATATATATATATATATATATATATATATATATATATATATAAGCAGGGAGGGGGTTCCCGGCTTTGCTCGGTTGTAAAATGCGCTCAAATATGATATTTTAATTTGTCCAGATTTCGAATATATTATTATAGAGTGGTGATTTCAAAATAAAAAAAAAAGTATTTAGATACCATCAGTTAGAAACGAAAGCAAAACCGTAGAATTAAAAGCTTGTGACCTTACCACTGTTCCAACGGGACACGTACACTAGCTAATTAAAAATTAAAAATAAACTAATATGAACGTACAGAATGTATAACGAGTTTTTCAATTTTGATCCATTTTTGACCTCTTAAAACTATTTTAACCGGCTTAAGACCCATAAAAAGGACGGGCCATAAAAAATCCAATCATTTGAGGCCCCTAGCCCCGCTCTGCGACTTTTAGTTTATAGAGAGATAGAGTTGGAAAATATGGGGACAGTCAGACATATTATATATTAGATATAGAAACTAGTAGGCCTCCAGACATTGCCCGGTCGTAAAATACACTTACATATGATATTTTAATTGATGCAGATTTTGTAATTATTATAGAGCCAGTCCTCTATTGATTACTATATTATACCTAATATATACTGATGATTTCAAAAGTAAAAAAGAAATATCTGGGTTCCATTACCTAAAATTGGAACTAAAACATTTCCCGCTCCCGTCTTATTGTTGCATAGGTGACCATATTAGAGAGAGAGAGAGAGAGAGAGAGAGAGAGAGAGAGAGAGAGAGAGAGAGAGAGAGAGAGAGAGAGACGTATGGTGATATTCATATCGACGAGGGGAAGATACATTTATACAGATATTACAGAGGGGGAGAGAAGAGAGAAGACATTTATATCTTTTAAAGTTCTGTAGATGTCCCTTCTTTTAACATATATTAGAGTGGAGGGAGATTGATCAGTTCTTTAACGCCGAAGGGGGCAGTCATTACTTAGATGGAGAGGGTGACATATTACTTATATGGAAAGCGGGGCACATTACTTAGATGAGTTATACACAAAGTTCATTTATAAAGATGAGTGGGAACAATGTTTATATAAATGATTTCACATTACCTTCAATTTGGTAGAAAAACGACACGCACCAGGATGACAGTTACAAAAATATGAGAAGTTCTTTTATTTCATTTCACCCGTCAAAATGATGATGACATCCAGGAATTCAAAGTCGACTATATGATTAAAACTTTCTCCCTCGCTTCCAAAGGGACCCTCCTCTGACCATGTCAGCTCTGTCTATCTTCGTCTCCAACTCTGTCTCCTCATCTTCGACTCTAGCTCCTATATTGAGAATTCATTTCTGCCATGACGTCATACGTGTGTGCAAAAACGTGATTGACCCACGTGGCCTTAACATACGTGATTCTCACATGTTCCCAAACCATTTCTGCAGACAAAGAATTCTCACTAATCTATTTTTCGACCTGATCTATTTTTCAACATTTTTGAATTGCATTGTTCTTTATTTTCTCTAAGCTTATTTTAATTCAGTTTTCATAAAAAACAATTGAATAATTAAAATTCCTTTTCCAACAATACCTCTAAACTATTTTATGTAAAACTGAATGATGGCAAATTGATTTCTGAATCTATTTCTGAACCTTGCTTACAAGGTTCGAATCTCGGTGTATCTAATGTTTTTCTTACTTACAAGAAAAGGACTCTTTTCCTGTAACATTAGTCGTTATAGTTAGAGCTATCGACCGATGGTTAAGAGATATTAGAAATTAAGTGAATTAAGCGTATATAAATGTTTATTTGCTGATGCGTAGAAATAACAGGTTTAGTAAAATTACTCCTGCCGAGGTAAATTCAAAAGAATACGCAAATTAGTTTACTTTTATGAAGTCGCTCTCGTATCTAACTGAGTGTAGTTCGTTTTAATAATTTTAAAATTGACACAGTAGGCTTTTAATATTAATATCAGTGCGTCAAATAACTCCAGTTTATATGTGTGTGTGTCTACAGAGATGGATACATACAAGTATAATAATGATAAATATTTAATTATTATCCACATACATATAAAATTCATGTTACTGGAAGTCTCAGTGTGAAAGATAACTGTTCAACTATTCGCACGATTTGAACCTCGTCACGAGTCGCCTTTAACTTATTTTCCGGCGCTCAAAACAAACGATCAACTTCAGCAGCCATGCCACGAGTCGCCTTTAACCTATTTTCCGGCGCTCAAACCAAACGATCAACTTCAGCAGCCATGACACGAGTCGCGAAATACATTCTATTTATGTTACGAAGCAGATAATATACTTAGCGTCTTATCAGTTTTAAACATATTACATGAACAGGAATTTATCATTTTAGCTTAGAATAGACAGTTTATTTTATTTTATAGAGTCAACAGCCTATGTTTCTCGAGACATTTGTGAAATCATTGCTGCTCATCATTCACAACACAATTCACGCTATTTTCTCAAAAGTGTTTTATGTATTTCCACAGCTTTCTTTGCAGTTATACAGAAAGTAGATTGCAGTTTCTTTCTGTCCGAGCAGTGCTCATACTGGGCGATTATCCTGACTATTTTACCCAAAGAGATCTTCTGCATAGCACGACAAGATACGAAACCATGAACAGAATTATTTCAGATTTCTTAGGGGTAGGGGTGCTTTCATTCTATTTTGATATTTATTTTTTGGATTCTAGGATTTTAGTATTGTGATTTTTCGTTTTAGTCTTGTCGGGTATTCCTTATATTATGTTTGTTTAGAAAGAGGGGTGTATTTAAAATATGCATAGGGGATTTTTTTAATGTTTCTATTTATTTGTCTCCCCATGTGGGTATGGCCAGACCCAGGATCGGTTCCTAGTGTGGGGAAGATTTTGTTCCCCAGAGGGGGGGCATTGGAGGGGGTATAGGTATGGGAGTGGAATGATAGAAGGGATGATAGTTGTTTCAGTCATGAGGGGGTTCTCCACTGACTGAGGAGGGAGCGAGGTGTTGGAACAGATATTATACTATGGTTCTAGGTGTTTCCTAGTGTTGTTGGTTTCGAGGTTAAGTAGTGTTGGTATTGTTCAGTGTGTTGTATTAGAGATAGGGGTGTTATGTCTGTGTGTGGTTGTATGCGCGCACGTGTGTGTGTTTTAATGTGTCGGTTCTGATTTATGTTTGGGTGTATGTATGCGTATGTGTATGGATGTGCATGCGAGTGTACCTTGCATTTCATGTTTTTGTGTGATGATATTAGGCTCTGTTCAATTCAGGAGTGAATCTGGTGATGAAGTTTTTTTTCCTGTGTAAGTAAATAAAAATAATTGTCTGTTTGGAAGATTTGCATTATTTTGAAGCTGTTTCCACTGCATGTGTGTACGTGTTTTGAAACATAGAGGTGTCTGTTATCTGCAATTTTGATGTTGCTCTTATGTGAGGCCACTCTATTGCTGAAATTTTTGGTGGCGCCTATGTAGGATTTGTTGCATGTTGTGCATCTTAGTGCATATACTTTTGTAGTATGTGGGACGAGTTTTGAGGAAGTTAGGATGTGTTTTAAGTTTTTGGGTTGGTGTTTGCTTTTTATTATTTTTGTTGTTTTTTGTATGTTTTTTAGTTTGTCGTTCTGATTGAAGAGGATAAGGGTTTTTGTTATCTGTGTGAATAGTTCTGGATTGTTTGTGTTGTATGTAGAGACGTATGCTAACATTTGTTCTTTGTTGTGTTCTTTTGGGGTTCTTAGTTGGTCTATTGGAATTTTTCAGCCAGTTCAATACCTTTCTGTATTAGTGATAGTGGATATCCTCTTTTCCGCAGTGTTATTTGTAGTTCATTCAGTCTAGTTGAACGGAGGTGTCTGTCTGTTACTATGGTGCAGACTCTACGTGCTAGGGAGTAGGGTATTGATTTTAGACAGTTTTTAGGATGGTGGCTTTTGAACTGGAGGTATTGTTGAGTGTCTGTGGGTTTGTGGTAGATGTCTGTGATTATGTTGTTGTTTTTTATTGTTACTAGGATCTCTAGGAAAGGTAGTTCTGTGGGGCTTTGTTCTAGTGTGAAGTTTATTTTTGGGTGTAGATTTTGTAGCAAAGTGTGGAGTTCTTTGATATCCCCCCATGAGGTTCTCCAGAAGATAAAGCAGTCGTCTAGGTATCTTTTCCAAGATTTTATGAAGAGTATTTTTATATTGTGCCCGTACTTTTGCTCTATCCTTTCATAAAGGGTCTCTTCTAGGAAGGCGAGTGTAAGGGTGGCATATGTCGGTGCCATTTTGGTACCCATTGCTGTGCTTAGTATTTGGATGTAGTTGTCTTTATTGAATTGGAAGGAGTTATTATTGAGGATTATGTCGATACTACAATCACGAATTGTTTATTGAATCTGGGGTGTAAAGTCTGTGTATGTTTATCAATCAAATATGCGATAGCTTCTTTTCCTAGATTGTGTGGGATATTGCTATATAGGCTGCTAACATCGAATGGGGCTAGTATAGTCCCATCGTCTACTCTTTGTGGTAGGGAGCTAAGGAAGTGTGTGTTATCTCTTACAAAACTTCTGACTAGATTGGTGAAATGCTGCAATAGTATATCTATTAGGTTGCTAAGTCTGCTTGTTGGGCATGATGGTCCTGCTACTATGGGTTTGAATGTGAGGTCGTTGGGGTTTGGGGTGCTTTGGGGTATTCCGACTTTTGTATGTTGATGGCATGTCTTACCTGGTTAAATTTGTGTATTTTGGGTAGCCCATAGAAGATGTTTGTTTTTGTTGTGAAGTTTATAAGGAAGTCTTTTTCTTTTTTAGTTAATGTACTATTGTATGTTGTGCAGAGTTTTGTTATTTTAGATATGGTTGTGTCGTCTATGTTAGAGCTAATTGGTTTGTAATAATTTTCGTTCCCTAGTGATTCTAAAACTTTTGTTTTATAGAAGTTCTTATTCATTATAACTACTGCACTACCTTTGTCGGCTTCCTTTATAACTAAGTTGTTATTGTGTTGGATTTTTTTAAGTGCTTGATTTTGTTTTCTTGTTAGATTACTGGTGGCGTTTTCTTTTTGTTGGGGGTTGAGGTTCCAGAGTGTTTCAAAGAAGGTATTTAGTTCTTTTGTGTTGTTCTGTTTGTTGGGGAAGTATGTTGATTTGTTTTTCACTAGAGAGTCGTCTGTTGTGTTATCACGGTCGTTAAGTATATCTATGAGTTTAAATTTGCGTCCAAATTCTTTGAGGTCTTTCTTTAACTCTGCTATGTTACTTCTGGGAGTTGGGCAGAATTTGAGGCCTAGTTTTAGTATTTAAATTTCGTCCTTTGTAAGTGTCTCTGTAGATAGGTTGATGACTTTGGGTTTTTTGTTGTCTAGTCTGGTGTTGTCATTTTGTGAGGGATTCCTAAAAATGATTGTGAGGGTCGTTAGTTTCGTTGATTAGGTTGGGAGGTTGGTTGTGTCGTTTTGTGGGTATGTATGGGTTATAATGGTACCTGGGGTATTCGGATTGGTTGTGCTTGTGTGGGGGTATTTTTGAGGTCGGTTTTGTACTGTGGAGTAATGGGGGTGGGTGTTGTAAAGATTGTTTTGTGTTGGGTGGTATCTATAGGGGTAGTTTTGTTCCATTGAGTTGTTACGGTGGGGGTTGTTAAGTAGGGGGATTTTTTGGTGGTTTGTGTGGGTGGGGTTGGGTAAGAGATAGTAGATTCTTGGCTGAGTTGGGTGACGTGGTTGGTAGTAATTGTTTTCGTATTGTTGTGGGAGGTTGTATCTTTTAGTGTTGTCATGTGGTAGGGGATTGTCGGTTGTTGATATGTTGTTTTTTGGAGCATTTTGGTAGTAGTATTTGTGTTTGTATGGTGCATGTGTTCTTGTGTGGATGTGTGGTGTTCTAGATGGGAGTTTTGGTTGCGTTTGTTGGTGGGGATGGGTGTATGGTATGAATATGTTCCGGTCGTTTTGTTGCGTGTGTTTGGGTCTGTTGTGTGGGCATGTTTGAGAGTGATGTGTGTCTCGTTTCTTACCTTTGGTTTGGAATCTCTCCAGCTGTTGAAATCGGGTATGTTTCAGTTTTTGGTAGGTTTGCCTGGTCATGTTCGGTACTTGTTCGTTTTTTTCTTTTTCTGGTAGATTTTTTAGCCAGGTTATCTTCCTTTCGATAATTCTTTTGGATTTTTCCTCCTCCTCTCTGCATTCAGACTCCCAAAGTCCAATAAGGAATTGGTGGGTCTCCTTGGGGCATAGTTTTCTGATGTCGGTGAGTATTTTATCGTCGATTTTGGTGTATTCCTCTGTGAGGTGTATCTCTCTGTCCTCCTGTATGTCGATTTCAGCTTGTAGTTTTGATATGTTTGGGGCTTTTTTTATTTTCTTCTGCTCCTCTGTGTCTTGTGGTGTGACTTTTTCTCGGAATTTGTTTGGGATAAACTGCTCCTCCATGGTTAAAAATGTCCTGTAGGTTAGGGCGGTGTCGCTGCATTTGACTGCACAGTAGTAGGCCATTTTTCTCTTTTTAATAATAGTTTTCCATGTTTTGAGGTTTTTTCTTTTGTTTTTAGCGCTTCATTCCGGATATGTGGTTCCTTTAGATGTTCTAAATGTTCTTGTTGTTTTTTTAGGAGTTCTATCATTTCGTCGATGTTGGTTAGTATCTTATCCTGTTGGTGGGATATCATGAGGATTATTCTGTCCATCTTTTCATTCAGTTTTAGAATTTCATCCTCGAGATGTTTTTTCCATGTTGGGTGTAGTTTGGGATTCTGGTGTATCCTCTACAGGTTTTTTTACGTGTTGGTGGCATTCTGTCGTTGTAGTTAGATATATTTATATAAAATGGGTTAAGAAATTCCAACGAAAGAAAGATGTATATTTAAATAAGGAAGTAGTCACCAACAATGTGTACTTTTTAACATTATTTTATTATTCCGTGTCTTGGTTTTTCATTATGTTTGGATCGTTGTAATAATGTTTTTACGCGCATTTCAGACGTTCTGTGAAGCGTCCTCGTCAGAAATATATATATTTGTTTTTTTGGGGTCAGCCTGTATATATATATATACATATATATATATATATATATATATATATATATATATATATATTAATCTCTATCCTTCAATTTATCTTTCTCTGAAGATCATTATTTTCAGCCTTATAGCCAAGCCTATAATATTTTGCTGACCAATTCTGCCATGAAACCTAGCCTGTGCAGTAAAATTCCCACGCCATAAAATAAACGGTACCACACAAAAAGACTTTTACTATTTCAAACGTCAATTAATCGACCAATCATTTCTTAGGAAATCCAACTTTTTCAGCCACGAAAATCAGAACAACCCGTTCGTTCAATTAGCGATAGGCGTCAGAGTCCAGGTCAAGTAGTTCGGTGCACTCAACAAACAACATCTATGCGTATAGCAAAAATTAGAAATTAGGTTCGCGAATCTCATTGGAAATCAATAACGGTTCATAATTATCTGCAGGATTATTTACAGAGATGCTTATGTATTTGTTTCAATAAGTAGATATGTCAAGAATAAATGGTAGAAAACGGCAACAAGCGGAGAATTTACAACTGATTCCTTTGCTAAAATACAATCGTATATATAATATATGTATTAATAATATTATCTTTATATATATATATATATATATAAAGATAATATTATTAATATTATTTATATATATATATATATATATATATATATGTTCTCTCTTTTTCAAAGCGTTTTTTAAACAGGTTTATTAACTACTTGTTCTTATATATATATATATATATATATATATATATATATATATATATATATATAATGAGAATAGATGAGGACCATCGTGTGTCTATGAAGAAAATAAGTGCACAGATTGATGTCAGTGTGGGAACTGTACACACATTTATTCACGAGGAAGTGAAGATGCGTACAATTTGCGCGTAGGCTGTCCAAGGGTGTTCAGAGAATATAAGAAAAAAAGACGTTAGCAGGGAGATGGTCGAGCAGATGAATTAAGACTCCGCAGTTCTTGATATTCTGGTAATTTGGATCTACTTTTATGACACAGAGACAAAGAAACAGTTAGTGGTTGGCGCAAAATTTGCAAGCTTTAAAGTTTTAAGGAAAGCAATGTTCGGAAAACCATATAGAAATATATACAGGTGTGTAAAAATGATATTTAATTTGATGTCAAAATGTGAAAATGCAGCTGAGTAAGAACAAAATCCAATCAGTGAAGCTGGTTGAACATTGGTAAACTTTATATAATTTTTTCTGGCCGGTAATTCCACTGGCTTAGAATAAGCATATTCAAATTGTATAGATCAATAGTTCTGTAGACGAATAGATTACCGGGGAAGAACTAGAAGTGTATATATTATAGGTTAAAGAAGATTTGTGTGAGTGTTTTTAATTTTAGAAGACAAATGTATATTTTCTTAATTTTTATTAGTTGTATAAAGTTTAGCGCGCAAAATTTGATTTGGCGATTATATCGTGAGTAGTCTTATTTTACTACAAAATCTTTTCGGGCCAAGATCAAAGTGTAGTATCTGTTTTGATGCAATACTTCAATTTTTTGTTCTTAGTTAGCAGAGGAGATATCCTTCACGACTGAGACAATTTTAAATTTTTTATTCCTTTCTCCACGTTAAAAAAACGACCCTGGTGTCTATGTCCCGCGGGCATTTCCGTTTGTATTGGCAATTACAATTGCTATTTGGGTTTTGATAAAGATGGGGTTGATTGAGCAGTCTTAGTTTATTATTATTATTCGATATGCCTATAGATTGGGCTAAGTTCGGCATTGTAGAATATGAGATTTTAATAAAATATTTATTTAAAATAGTGCTATATCTTTCTTGGTATTTAAATGATTTTTTTTACAATTGTAAAAACTTCTTCAGTATATTGGCCTGTACGTTGCTACCATATGGAAGGGCTAACCAGATATCTTTCTTCCACCTTATGCGATTGTATGGATTACAGGCGTAGGGTTATTCAGTTAATGTGTTTTATATGCACTAAGGATGGCTTTTACTATTGTTTGTATTCGAAGTTATTTCTATAGTGTTTTTTGTGTCATATTTTGTGAAGTTAAGAACTTACGGCAGATGCTAGAGGTGTGTTCCTTGGCTAAATTTAATTTTATAAAAATAGCCTGAATTTAGTGAGTTGTAATGGGTTAAACATTCAGGTTTACTTGATTTTCTTAGTTCTCAATGCATTTCAATCTACATACACTCTGTTTTCTTTGATTATATTGAGATAGAGACATTTAAATTTAATGTAAATAAGCATACATAAACAGTCGTTTCACACGCATGTGTGCTTATGGGTTCAACAGACGCGTACCTGCTGCACATTTTGGTTGCTGCCGGTGAACCATAAAGAAGCAGAATTCGATTAAATAAAATTTTATACATATGTGTGTATGGCTTAAGCCGCTCCATATGTATGTGGCCGCTGACATGTATTGTTAATCGTTTTAGTGGTAGAGACTTTCGATTTCTCCAAATGATTAAACCCAAGTAACTTGTTAGCGATTTTAAAATTTACTAGAAAAGAATTCTTTTAAAAGAAAGAGAGAGAGAGAGAGAGAGAGAGAGAGAGAGAGAGAGAGAGAGAGAGAGAGAGAGACAGGAAAACTATTCCTTATAAACAGACAGTAAAAACTTAATTTCTCCCCATGAAAAAAACTACAATTAATTTTTTCTTATGACAAAAAACAACCTATATTTAATTCTTTCTTAATTAACTTTCTTACCTAGCTTAGTCAACTGACAATCTCTTCGAAATTTACATAGGTTCCTGTATTCTAGGTACGTGTTGTCACTTGATCTTCCAGACGTCAACCGTCATGCAAACCTGTTCCAATTTTTCAAACATGTGATTTTATTCCTTCTGTAATAAACACCGCTTTTCTGATTTACCAAGGGATTAACCCTTAACCTTTATAGCCTGACTCGCTAAGTTTATTTCTATTCGCCAACAGTCGACCTGGCATGCAAATAATGAAGGCCCTCAAATTCAATACGAGCTAACTCAATCTCAACCCACCGGCGTAGTACCCCAATAGATAACATATGTAACAAAACGCATTGAGCACGTATGAAAATATTAGCAGCAGCCGAAGAATAGATGGCAAGCGATTGTACTAGCAGGAGGAGCAGTGTTTTAACGCGTATGCAAATTGGCAAGTGTGCCCGAGTTTGCATCTGAAGAAAAAGAAAAAAAGGACACCACGTGATCGCGAAGAAACAAAGTCGACGCCGAAGGAGATGGACGTGTTAAGTAAAAGTGAAATGGGCTGGTTTGGGCTAGCGTACAGTCGGAAAAAAGAAGAACCTTAAGGGAAGATGGACATGTGGCCCTGCGGTGACGGAGAGACTCTTTAAGCTGGAGTCGAGACGGGGAAAAAGAAAAACGGTAATAAACGCTCGGTGTTAAAATAAGAGAAAAATGCCGACCCGGATTTTTGTTTATTTTTTTCCTTTGTTTGTCTGTAACTCCATTATATATACAGTTCTGTCTCCTAATTAAAAGTAACCCCTTGATTCTCGGTGGTGATATGTTTTGGCTGTAATCAGTTGTAGTAAAATAGGAAGGTCTCGCCATCTTCCCATGTGTAATGATTGGTATTACACAATAATCATTCAAATGAGACTAACAATGCTCATGATAAATCCGAGAAGGGATGGCAGGAAGCTTACGTAAAATGCATCTTTATAGTGCTGTAAAAGAATAAAAACATTAAAAAATACGCGGCATTAAGCAAATATATCATTGGCATAACAATAATCCATAAGTGATTGCTTTGAAAATGGTGGAGAGTAAACAGGTTACTGATCGTTCTTTATCAATCGTAGAACAACAATATATATTGATTAGCTGATAGAAACATCGATTAGTATAAACTGAATGGTGGACATTGATAAAGGTAAGTAAACGTAAATTGTATGTTGTGTTTCCATTGTTCAAACTTCAGCGCTTGAACTTCCGTTTCCTCGAACTCCTGTAATGCTTAGCGGCAGACCTTACTTAGGATGATGTATGCTCATGCGTATTGACAAAAATTAGCTGATAAGGCCACAAAAATTTAATCAATTTTGTCACACGGTCTGTTCTTCAGATGCTGCACTTCAATTATTTGTTCTCTGTCAGTGGGGGAATCCTCTACGACGGAGAGAATTTTTATTTTTGTTCCTTTTCTCCTCTTTAAAAAACGAACCTGGTGTCTAACTTTGTCCCGTGGGGAGGCATTGTAAATAGGAACTTAGCACACGAACCTGACCTGATGGAGAGAAACAGATACTATTTTCCGATTCAGCAATGCAAAAATACCCGGAATCACTTGTAGAAATTTAGACAACATTCAAAAAGAAAAAAATGCTGTCCAGTGTTATTTGTAATATATAAAGACGAATGTTTTTTAAAAATAATGATACACGTATTTATGGCACCTCTGACGATCTGAATGCTTAATTCAATGCTACTATTGTCAAAGCGAGAAATTACCTTTTCTACGAATATTATTAATTTAGTAACACAGCGATCATCGTTTTAAATAAGAAATATAAAGAAAACTATCCTGTCACGCTAGTTACAAAATATGTCACAAAATATGTTTCTAATGGCATAAACAAAAAATGTAAATAAAACTATCTGTTTTAATCACTTTGTATTGGTCAAACAATGTGTGGTTATATCTACAGTGAGTTTGGTTTTGTTCTTGAAGGCTTTTAATTTCTATTTCCTATTTCTCTGTATCAGTCATAAATAAGCATTTTTTTCATAATAATTTATCCAAAGGTCACACTCGTCACAATACAGTTGTTTCAATGGACGAAAGCAATGTCGGTTTAGAAGATGTGCGATTGGAAAATTGCGCAACTTTTGTTTCACTATAAGCAGTATACGCGGTTACCTTTACAAGGAGTATCCATTGTCTCTCAAGAATAAAAGAAGGCCAGGTTTTTAATTTTCCTTCCACATACAGCTAAAACAACTTTACGAGATATTACTTACTTAGACAAAGTAGCGAATATAAAGTAGAGCAATAATGGAAAATAGCATGAATTCAATACTTATGCCTGACCACTGTATATACATATATATATATATATATATATATATATATATATATATATATATATATATATATATAGAGAGAGAGAGAGAGAGAGATAGATAGATAAATATTATTGAATAGCACGAAATTATTCTGTTTTATAATTTTCCTTTTTATCTTCTCCAATCTCCGAATAGTCCCTTTTGTGTTCTTCTCGAAATTGTATATGTTGGATCCATAATCGCGAGCGCTTTCGACAGAAGTTCTCATATCATCCTCAGGCATATTGTAGAAATAAATGTAGAAATTGTTTTTTAATTTACTTATATATACATTTTTTCCTAGTCACGTGGTAGCTTGTTACAAGTAAGATGGGCGGACTGTTTTTTTACGTATATTAAACACATTTATATATACAAACACATATATACATATTCAAAAATTTATCCCAAACATTTCAAAACGTTCCGGCTGCACTCATAATTAATATTATTTATTTGAGGCTTCTTTGTTTTAATGTACAATGCTTCGAGTATTCTTAGCCTATTTACATTTCTCTCACTCTGCAATACTCTTGTGTTTTCTACAATAATTCCTCGAAATTCCGAATAGTGGCAGCCATGTCCCTTCAAATGTTGTAATATGGAGCTAAAGTCAGAGAGGTGAAGAGTCAATCTTCGCGACAATGTGTTAGTTGTTGAAAAAATGTCCGCCCATCTAACTTGATGATTAAAGATTAAACGAAGTTGGATTATTTTCAAGAAGTCCATGCTCAAGGCCTTTAATTTGTATTAAAATAAAAAGGTCAGATTGCTATTCGTCGAAAAACATTTGTTTTAGGAAGAAAAAAATGGGAAAAGGTTTATTTTAGTGATTAATCTAAATTTAATCTTTTCGGATCAGACAAAAGACCACATGTCAGAAGAAAAATAGAGAATGACTGCCCCCTAATTGCGTTAAAGGTACAGTAAAATTTGGAGGGGGCATTATAATGGTATAGGGCATGATATCTTCACGGAACTGGCGTCAGGATTCATGGAAAAGTTAATGCCCGCATGTACAGAGAATTGATTAGAGGACATGTGGTTCCTAATTTCTCTGATTCTGTATCTTTATGCAAGACAACGCACCGTGCTATAAAGCAAAAATAGTTTTGCAAAAGCTAAATAGATCCAATATTGGCGTTATGGATTGGCCAGCTCAAAGCCCCAACCTGGATCCAATTGAAAATGTTTGGAAAATTATTGGTGATAAGATCACAGACCCCCCCCCCGCAAATCTTGATGATTTATGGGAATATGTAAAAATAAATCCTAGAATAAACATTGGAAAATTCAGCCAATTTTTTTTCCTTTTTCATAGATAAAATTAGAAGCCATTAAAAAAAATAATCGACCATTCCTAAACTTTTGAACCCTACTGTATACACCCACACACACACACACATATATAGACACAATATCTATATATATATATATATATAGAGAGAGAGAGAGAGAGAAAGAAAGAGAGAGCAGGGAAGAGAAAAAAGAGAGAAAAGGGAGAGTGAGAAAGATGAAGGGAGACATGTCGACTTAGCAAAGCAGTCGATTTATTAAGATGCATATAGTTAATAAAGTGGAAAGCCATTCTAAAGACAGTACAAGAAAGCTAACATTGATTCGTAACCCTTTGAGGCTCTGACAAGAATCGTATCAATTTGAGAAGACCGAAACGAGATCTAAGATCCTTCTAAAAAAGAAGAATCAAAGATCTGCTAGAATGAAACACGTCAGATTTTCATCAATGCAGTATGTGCCATCGTGAATGCAAAAGAAAAGCTGAACTGACGTCTCCGATGACGTGCTATTTTCATATATATATATATATATATATATTTATTTATTTTAAGTATCACTTAGTAAATACCGACCTCATCTATAAATTAAATCATTATTTCATATATGAATATATATATATATATATATATATAATATATATATATATATATATATATATATATATTATAAGATAAAATTAAAAGCCAAGAACAATGCGAGATTTTTTTTATATAGAGTAAAATTAAATGAAAACAAAAGAAATAAATTTCTTTTTTTTTGTTGTTTGTTTTTTCTTTTTCACACTAATTTTAACTCTAAACAACAGTAATTTTTTTTTTCTGTTGTATTCAATGGTGTTGTAAATCTCAATATATTTCAGACTTATTAGTCCATTTTCAAGAGAAGACAGCGGAAGAGTGTTCAAAATTGGAAAAGTAGCCGCAGAGTTTGCCACGTGATACCGCGAAATATAGAACAAAAAATGACGTTAGGAGAACGTTAAAATAAATCAGTTGATGTTTGAAATACTTGTTGCGTTTGTGAATCAAGGGAGATGACTATTCAAGCAAGGTTTTTTTTTTTTTTTTTTTTAATTATTGTTTTTCTTATGTTTTAAACTTATATTATAAAAGCGGAGCTCAATTCCAGTCTATTGTTTAGTGTGGGAGTATTTTTTGAAATAATTAAAGATTCGAGGATACGAAGTTGACCTACGTTTCTTGAAGAAGCAAGAATGTTGATGTGAAAATCTGGTTCTGAATTAATGCAAGTGCGAATATGTTTATAGAACGACGAAGCAGTAGTGTTTAAGTGCTCTTTAATGCGGTGATGAAGCAATCTGGTAGTGCTTCCGATGTAAGATGCACTGCATTTAGCGCATTGTAGGTCGTAAACAACGTGGTTCTTAAAGCATAAACCTGTGTGTGATATTGGGCAATTAGAGAGTGAACAAGGGGAAGGTGTATGCGATGGATGTTTTCGGTTGAGCTGTTGTCTTAAAGTAAATGCTAAAAAAGAACCTCGTGGTCGACAGAGCTCAAAAAAAAAATTACTAAAAGTACGAGAGGAGCTACAAAAAAAAAAAAAAAACAACAACCGTGAACGAGGAAACTCAAAAAGGAATTTACTGAAAGGAATGGAAACACCTCTTCACCTCTTTTACTTAATTTTCTTTAAAAAAAAACATGTCCAGGACAACCGTTTTGGTAACTTGTCAAACTTCAAACTGACTTAAGTATTACCTTATATTGTATTTTTTTTTAAATTCCATTTTCACACCAAACAAGGCACAGCGCCACTTTGATGTAGGGTTACTATTGAGGACACAATTTGCAGGGATACTATGTAAGGAGTTGAGCAGCGAGATGTCCGTTCACATTACACTTGAACTTCTGCATGTCAGTCCAGTTGGGAAAGCATACACCCGGAAGGGAGTTCAGAAGTCTAGCCGTTCTGGGGAAGGAACTATTAGAGTAAAAAGATTTCTTACATCTATGGATCGCTACTCTGTAGGGGTGAGATTTTGCTGTTTGTCGAGGGTATTTACATCTAAGGGTACAAGTGCTTGTAGCTCGTCAGAGCATTCAAAATTAAAATACTTGTAGAACCGGCAGAGGGATGCAACATTACGTCGATGTGACTGAGGTTAAAGCTTTAATGACACTTTAGTATCTATCAGGTTGGCGACTTTCTTTTGAACTCTGTCCAGGAGAGAGAGACTAGTAGCAGATGCACCAGCACAAATACGATAACAGTACTCCAAACATGGGCGAATGGTAGCCTTGTAGAGATACATGATACTTTCATTATGTACTATAATTATAATTTGTTTTTGAATGCAATAACTTGTTGGTTTTTAATTGGCTTTGTCCAAAAACGGAAGGTCGTTCTGGTACAAACGATTATTCTTTTCCATAAACAAACAAAAACAAAATGTTAGAAATAACTAATTCAAGACAATTTCCGACATATTCTCCAAAACGCTTCAACAAAAAATAACAAGCACCCTACATCAACAAATTTTAAACAAAACGTATCCTACATCAACAAATTTTATACAAAACAAACAACAACAAAAATGGCATTGATAATTTGGTTTGAACTGCTGAATAGCGAGCAACAACAAATACAATCCCTCTCCCCTTTCAAAAAAAAAAAAAAACAGCTAAAAATAAATCCAATAACCGATTTTTCGATAAAACTAAAAAAGAAAAGAGAAAACTCTACAAATCAAGTTTCTCCGCTTTTCCCAATTCCAAGCTATTTGACATCAGATCTTTTAATGTCTGCCTCCCAAGCAACAACAATATGAGTGGAAAAAAGGAAAAACACTGTTGATTGTTTTGAACTGATTGTGTCCTCCTAAAGAATAAATAGCCGAGGATATTTAAGAATTTATCTCGAGGATATCACGGAAATCATTTAATAAATGGTTATTAAGGAAGACTTTAATATGGGAGTTCTTAAAGACCTTTTGGGAGAGCAAGAGGCCAAGGAAATGACTATTGGTCAGATACAAAGAAAGTTACTCTCTTTTTAAAACGGAACAGAACTACTCACAAAAGAAATGTCACCATGTACTTTAATAGCCTAGAAGCAATGAGGAATAAACAGACCCTTACTTCTTCGCTGTGTAAGCGAAAACAACTAAGAGCCATTGACGATGAAGTATTTATAATTAAGTATTGGAATGAGGTAATCAATACTTTTATGCAAAAGGCAGATTGTTGTTATAAAGACGAAGAAAGCTTGAATTACAGGTAGGCTGAGTATAATATTTACATCTTAATGGGTGTGGACAGATATTGGGACTATATAACCAATGGAGATGCCAAGACTCCTCCAACTGTGACTATTAATGAAACCTTAAGTGGGGGAATAAAACATCCTTTAAATTGCAGGATCTTTTTGGAAAAGAAAAAGATATTTGCTTTTCACAACTTTTTAATTTAGTTTTACGATGTTATTGATTCTAGAAAAAATTGTCGGATTCTTCGAAACCATCTTATTTCATTGGATATTTAAAGGATTATCCTTTTAAGCAAGTAAGCCATTTGTCAATAACTGATGCAGACTATAATGTTGCTTTAAATTTATTAAAAGAAGAGTTTTTAGATTGAGAATTTATTATTGACGAAACTCTAAAAATATATTGAAAGCCAAACCTAGTGAAGAATGCTATTCAGAATATTAAAATATTAAATATAAAAAATATCCGAAATTAAGGCCTACTTGTATGAGTTACAACAGTATAAAATTATTTTTTTTTTAGAAGCCGGTTCTTCTGGAAATATTTAGTCACATTATAATGACTAAACTTCCCCAAATAGTTTCAATTAATGAAGCAGCCTATACTGGCATAGATTTGATGGGTTCCATATTAAAGTTGTTGTTTTATCTAAGAAGCAACAAATACGTAATGTTGGGAAATATTAATCATGGTTTCTTAATGATAAAATTGAATAGTGAATACGACAAAAATAGGTTTTTTTCTGGAAAAGAGGAAACGGACCTATTTGTTATAGATATGAAATTCTGTAATGAAACATCATGTTGAATTACCCGAAATATTGGGTAATAACTTTTATGTGGACAACTTCATAGTAGCTGGCAACGATATAAATGAAATGAAGAATTTATATAAGAAATGTTTTGATAGAATGCAGGTATGTGGCTTCACCTTAAGGTCATGGAATTCCAATTCAAATGAATTAAGAAACTTAATGAAGGCTGAAGGTGGATTGGTAGAACATAACTGTCTGGACGAGAAGGTGGTGGGATATAGATATAACTCTAAAAATATTGTTTAAGCTCAGCACTTTTTACGTTAGAGGAAGCATACACAAAGCGGCTAGTACTTCTTCAGATTTCCAAGATGTACAAACCCTCAATTTTACCTTTCATGTAACCATAAGGGGCAGGGTATTAATAAGGAAAAATAGGAAAGTAAATATAAGATGCAATTTATGATAATGAATCCTATGGTTTACATATATTCTTGGATAGTTAAACAGAAGCTTATGGGTTCGTAATATATGCCTGCCTAAATGGAAAAGCAAGTTCGTTTTTATTTGCTTAATCTAAATTGGCTCCATTAAGGAAAGGTAATGAACATAGTCTCCCCATTTGGAATTAATGCGAATAATAATGGCATTAAAATGTCTTCCAACATAAACTGAAATTTATAAAAACATTTAGTTTCAATTTACTAATATCTGCGTGGATGCTCAGGTAGTTTTTAATGCGTTAATAACAAAAGAATGTAAAGTACAATCTTAATTTGTTCCAAATAAAAATATCAAAAGCAAACTGATTCATTTGATTGGTTGGTTGGTTGGTTGGTTGTTTTTGTTTTACGGCATATCAACCCTTTTCAGGTTATTTAATGCCGAATCCAAAGATTTTGAAGACATTTTATTTAATAGAATATATTTGTTGTTTTCAAGTCAGTTTCTATTTAACCCATAGTTGGAACCCTAACATGGACTACCACTCTGGGTCAGAGTGGACCTGGGAGAAATGGCAATTAAAGGGTGTCTGCACAATCCCCAAAGCCCACAAGCTGGGGCCTCACCACTGTCATATGCAAGACCTTGATTAATTTGAGGATGAATTTAAATTACAATAATGTTTTACGATGATCATACAAATGAAAATCCAGCTGATATTTACATATTTATTAAATATTTAATAAATATTTAATACATATTTAATAAATAAAATTTTGTGGTTAAAAGGAGCAAGTTGGCTTATCAATGAATTTAAAGATTGGCCTTAATAACCTTTAATTAGCATATCCCCTGATCATAAGAAAAGAGTAATTTTTAATCGAAATCAAGTAGTTGAAGCAAAAACTGGTATTTTGGATATTGAAAAAATTCTAATTACAATAAATTGATAGTAACAAGAATGTTATTCAAACTATTTTATAAAAAAAATGGTGGAAATTCATTGAAAAGAGAAAAAATGTACTGGATGAGGCTAATCCAGATTGAACAATTCTCCAAAGAAATTAGCTTTTTGAAATCACAGAAAAAATAATATAAATACCCCCTATTTGGTCTCAGATATAAATTTATTCATAGATTCTGATGGTATTTTGAGATCTAAAGGGAGAATAAAAATGCTTATATGGATACTATGATGTGTATAACCATGTGTTATTACCTAACATATATAAATTTTCTTCCTTATTCATTAATTATTGTCATGCTAAAGTGCAACACATGGGAACAAGTACCACACTAAATTATTAGCGAGAGGAAGGTGTTTGAATTTTCAAAGATGTAACTGTTGTAAAGACAGAAATAAATGATTGTTCAACTGCACAAAGTATAATGCTTTGGCTTATATCCACAAGTAGATGATATGCCTAAGCATCATGACAATTTAGTAAGACCTTCAACCATGTTGGAATTTACAATACAGGTCATTTTTGGGTAAGTGATGAATTGGATGGAGGTACAGTAGAGATACAGTGAAAATGTTTGCTTTGATATTTATTTGCCTTAACACAAAGGCAGCCCATTTTGAACTGTTATTCGATATGTCCTCCCGAAGTTTTGTGTTTAACTTTCAGAGATTTTGCAATATGTAATCTGTACCTGCTCAAGTGCATGTTATCATAAGAAATCTTGACACTGCAAAAGCTTGTAAACCTGATCTCATCCGCCGAAGTAACTCCAGTCATCTCCAAACTTTACAACAAATGCCATAATGAATCTTGCTTTCCTGTCTGCTGGAAAACTGCTTCTGTAGTACCAGTTTTCAAGAATTCTGGCGAAAAAACTGACCCAATAATCAATCTTCGCCAAAATATTTGAGACCATAGTCCATAACCTTACAGATGCTAAACTTTTGACTGACATACAATATGGATTTAGGCAAGTCCGTTCCACAGCAGACATCCTAAATGTAATCTCAGAGCGTATATACCATTCACTGGACAAAGTGGGGGAGGGTAGAGCGGTAGCTCTAGATATATCTAAGGCTTTTGACAGGGTATGGCATGAACGTCTTCTAAGGAAAATCAGATCATATGGTATCACTGGAAAATACTTAACATAATTAAATCCTTAGATAAGAGAAAAATCCAGGTTGTCCTCGACGGTCGTACATCTAAACAATATGATATAAATGCGGAAATGCCTCAAAGGTCCATCCTTGGACCTCTATTATTCCTAATGTTCATAAACGATCTCCCTGACAAAATTGTCTGTGAGATGGGTATATATGCTGATGATATCACGCTCCCAAACACACACGACAGGAAAACAAAGGAACACATATCAAAAGAAATGATAGAAACACAAGAAGATGACCTCCAATCTGTAGTGAGATGGGGACTAAAATAGATGGTCACATTCAATGCTGCCAAGACTAAACTTGTTTCCTTCAATAATTACAAGAAACATGCTCTACCACCAATAGCAATGGCCAATGAATCTTTAGCTGAAAGTACATCTTTTAGGCTCCACGGCCTAACGTCGACAGGAAACATGAGTTAGAACAATTACATTGAGAGTATTACCAGGACCGCTGCGAAGAAGGTAGGTTCTCTCTACTGTGCTAGAAAGCTATTAACATCCGAAAGTATCATGTACCTCTATAAGGCCACCATTCTCCCATGTATGGAGTATTGTTCTCATATTTGGGCTGATGTACCTGCTACTAGTTTCTCACTCCTAACAAGGTTCAAAAGAGAGTCGCCAATCTGATAGGTCCTAAATTTTCATCTAAGCTTCAGCCTCTGTCCCATCGACGAAATGTTGCATCACTCAATTTAAATTTATGAAAGTTATTTGCTTAAAGGAACATGGCAGGAATATTTACCGAAATAAATGGGAAAATAGAATAAAAAGTAGGGGATGTCGTATTGATCAAATCCACAGCTAAATTTAGACTCTTCTGGATGTTGGCCAAGGTATTAGAAAATATACTTGGGTTAGGCAATAAAATATGAGCCGTTAAACTTAAGCAAGGCAATAAGACAATAGGGAATCACTCCATTTCTAACCTATATCCAATGGAAATACCTTGTCCTGGAATGGAAGTATCTACTTAGAAGTTTTCTGAGAGTGATTCCAGTGAAGGAGCAAAGGATAAAACGCTTCAAATAATAAGCAATATTAATATTATTACAGAGGTGTCCATTCAAACGCAAATCCACTGATAAATTCTATCAAATGATGAAGGCTAATATCGATTAGCTATAGTAAGTAAATAATAATAATAATAATAAAAGATAATATATATGCATATATATAAAATATGTATAAAATATTTAAAATAAGTCTCTAATAAAATGAACCATTTAAAATAAACTTTTCTAAAAAGGAAAAGAGTTTATAAACAAATAAACAAATTCAACTTTTCCAAAAAATATAAATTCACTTTTTCATAAAAAATATATGAATACACTCTACCAATAAAATAAGTTTTTAATCGAATTGAAATAAATATATTGAACTCTTCATTGAGCGAGTGTGTTGTAAATATTCTTAACAAGACGTTTAGGGTAATTTGCATAAGTGTCTTATGCAAATTACTCACTATTATTTGAGGAGAGGTTATATATAAATACTAAAAAAGAACCTCGTAGTCGAAAAAAAGAAAAAAAAAAGAAGAATTTACCAAAAGTACGAGAGAAGCTCAAAAAGAATTTATTGAGAGAAATAAAAGCACTTCGCCTCACCTCGTTTACCTAATTTTCTTCAACAAAAGACATCTCCAGGATAACCGTTTTGGAAACTAGTCAAACTTCAAACTGACATAAGTTTTCTTTTTTATTTTATTTGTAATTATAATTGAATATAATTATTTTAATGCAATAAGTTGTTGGTTTTTAATTACCTTCGTCCAAGAAAAACCGAACGTTGTTCTGCTACAAAATATTGTTATTTTCTACAAACTAACAAACAAAAAAATGTTAGAAATGACTCAACATTTCTAACACCTTTTTCTTACCGAGACATCACTTCACACACGTCTTGATCTGAAGGACATGTGCCTAACGTTCTGTCATGGTACACATCCGAGGAACTAGTTATCTCACTCAAAACATAACAACCGATATACAGTTGTCAACAAACGATAGTAACACTCCTGACCTGAAATGAAACACGTACATCAAGTCTATTGCTAAGATCTCTGGAAAATGGTAGGATCCTTCTACCGCTCCAGAAGATATCTCACTGCTGATGCAATTCTCTATCTATATAAAAACTAAGTACGTCCAAGGATGGAGTACTGCTGCCACGTCTGAGCAAGAGCTACTAAAAACAGCCTATCCTGACTTGACAGAGTAAAAATAGGCTTCGTGGCTTAGTGGGGGGTGCTCTTTTCTCTTCCCTTCAACCGTTCTCCCACAGGAGATACGTTGCAAGCCTGTATTTGTTTTATCGTTATTTCCATGCAAGTGTTCGTCTAAACTCCAATCTCTAGTCCCCCCTCGCCAATCTTTCACGAAAAACACCCGTCTAGCTAAAACCACTGTAAAAAACTTTCCCCACTCTTTATCCGTGCCAAAACCAAAACGTAGATTCATGAACAAAGCTTCTTTTTTAGAAGTGCTGGAAAGCACTTCTCCTTAAGGCAATGCTTAAACAGTTTTGTAAGTATGGGGGCAAGTTCTGGTTGGAGCTTTTTCAGCACTATAACTGGAATGCCATCAGGGCCAGTTGCTTTACTGGAATCGCGGCTCTTGATTAGCTTGGCGACCTCAGGCACAGATATTTTTATATTGCATAGCGTGTTGTCTGTTATAGGAGGACATACAGGGAGTTGATGGTCATTGTCGCATAGGGTAGAATTAGCTGCAAACTTCTTGGCAAATAGTCTGGCTTGTCTGATGCTGACGAGATGACCTCAGGTCCATTGATGATAGTTGGGATAGACCGCAATGTTCAAGATCCTGTTTGGTATTTGCCAGAACTGGTGGGAACCAAACCGCTGCTCAACTACTTTGGATTTAACAGACTGAGCATATAGCTCTCTTGCATGTTTTATTACTCTTTTACACTAGTTGCTGACAGTCCTGAAAGCAGCTTTAGTCTCAGTACATCTATTACGTTGTAGCTATTGGAAAAAGTGATTTCTGTGCGCGATGGCAGCAGCATATTAAGGGGAGAACCATGGCTGGCTGGCTGGTAGGTTTTTGGTGGAATTTTTTGGATGGTATGAATCGGTCTATGCCTATAATTTACCATTCGGTTAAGTCTGATACTATAGAGGACACATCCTTTTTAAACATGGAAGGCAGAGGTAGGTCAGATATGAATGTACGGAAGCTATCCCAGTCAGCCATAGAGTATCGATATACAGTACGGTGGAGAGGTATGTCTGAAGACTTATTACATTTCATTTTTATCTTATATATATATATATATATATTTATATATATATATATGTGTGTGTATGTGTGTGTGTGCTATTGTTCTATTAATTAGTTTAAGTTCTTATTGAATAATGTGTAATGTACACATAAGAATATAGTTCTCACGCATTCTCTGTATGTAAACTGACATAAGTGAACATAACCATCGATTAAAAAATAAACAAAAATTCAGCAAAAGTAGCTTTTAGCCCCAGTATGAATTCCAGAGTTTTTGACGCACACCAGAAATAATTGGTATTTTAAAAAATTGTTTTTGAAATATATCGAGAAAAATCACATTTTTGTTTGCTAGCTTAGACCCTGTTAACCATTTATAGATTATGGTATTATTTGAAAAGAAAAAGTAATAAAATGATAATAATATGTAATCGAAGAGAAAGCGTTTTCTTTACAGCTAACCTATTGAAGATGGAAGAAAACTGGATTATTTCTCATTTGTTTTAGATTGACGAGTGCTTGTAAATGTCTTACAAAGAGTCGAAATCGAACATCTACTATAGAAAAAACCTATAAAACAAAAACAAAAAAGAACAATGTAGTTGACTTAGTATTCATCTTAATCAAAAGAGAATACTACAAAGGAATAATTAAATGTAGTGAAAGTCAGAAATAAAGGAAAGAAAAGATAAGGAAAACATTAAATTAACCCATTAGCGTTTTTTAAGACTAGAAAGATTATTAACCATATTTCAGTCTACATTTTTTTTAATATCAATAGTGATTCATAAATATTAGAATGCATTTGAAATATAACATCTAATATCTGATGTATATTGGCAACACTGTTTCAGTTTCCAGTATACGGTGAAAATAAAGAGTGAAATAATACAATCAGTTCCATATATTATTAAATCAAAATGCAGTCATTATACCAACTCGCATTTTATCTATAGTATACAGTAATGGTGTTACTATCCTATAAAGTATAGTAAACATTTGAAAAAAATCTTAGTATTGAATAATATTTTATTTACAAACTGATTTTAATAATAAATCAAGGACAAAAATGAGTTCTAATGGAGCAAAGGATTTATTTTTTCCTTTGTTCTCAATGCATTTCTCGCCCCATGCTCCCTGTTTTTTTTTACTGCACTTACATGGAAGAATTTAAATGTAATGTAAATAAGCATACATAAACACAGTCCTTCTACGCGCATGCGTGCTTATTGGTTTAACAAACGCGTTCCTGCTGCACATGTTGGTTATCGCTGGTGAACAATCAACAAACAGAATTTGATTAAATAAAATGTCATACATACGTTTGTATGGCTTCTTCCCCTCTGTGATATAGACTTTCTCTTTTCCTAACGACAAAACTCCATATATGAAAAACCAAGAGACTTGTTAACGATTTAAAAGCTTATTAGAAGAGAGTTTATTTCAAAAGAAGAGAGATAGGAAAATTACTCCTTATGAAAAATAACACATACTTTTTTTTATTCTTTCTTAATTAACTTTCATACTTGGTTAAAACTTCATCAACGGACAATTTCCTGTAGATTTACTGACGTTCCTTTATTCTCGGCAAGTGTTGTCCCTTAACTTTCCAGAAGTCAAATGTTGCACAAACCTGTTCCAATCCTTTAGACACCTGATTAAATCTTTTATCTAATAAAAATTAAAATAGAAAAAAAAACCTTAGAAATGTATTATATG
This sequence comes from Euprymna scolopes, assembly GCF_053919585.1. NCBI lineage: Eukaryota > Metazoa > Mollusca > Cephalopoda > Sepiida > Sepiolidae > Euprymna > Euprymna scolopes. The sequence continues at coordinate 38,914,126 of NC_136487.1, forward strand.
TAAGTTAGCTGTGTATTTTGTTAATGAAAATTGCTATAGTGAGTAAAATCATTGTGAATATCCTCACTTAAAACACAAAAACATGTAAGTAATTTTAATAAAAAGATATGAATAGACGAACAATAAAAATAAAGTATGTCATAGTATGCTACCTCGATCAGTGCACTCATTATTTGGTTTAGTCTTTACAGACTTAGTTTTGTTAAAAGAAAGCAAACGATATCTACGAAAAGAACAGCGATTAATTCGACACTGATAATGTTACAGATGAATTACGTGGAAAAGCTCAACTGTAAGGCACAGATTGAATGTTTGTGCATCGGAATACGGCTCAAGTTCCTCTAGACTTCTCTCAATTGGTTTCGAGATTTAAGTAACTCGCATATAAATATGAGTGATACAATCAGTGTATAGTAAAACATTTCGCGGACAGCCTTCTTTGATTCAAAAACCTCTCGACGTTACCTATGTCTAAATATGGAGAGACGGTCCTGCAAATCAATTTAAAAATCAGTATTTAAAAATGACTTCAACAAGTGCTAGGCTCTAATATCGATCAGGGTTTATACGTTTGTATGCCATTGCTCGGTGTTAAACGGGAAGAGGTATTTTCCAAATTTGAAATTCTCAATGCTTAAGCAGAGAGACTTCAGTCCCTGAAATTAAAGAGATTTAAAATCAAGATTAAACGACCTTGCTCACAGTTATGCAAGTACACCAATATTTCATTCAAAGCTTAAATGGCGTAAAGAGCATTTTGCATTTATTTAAATTCTACGAGAAAATAAATCGTTAGTCATTACTAGACCGGATAAAGGTTCAGGAGTTGTAGTACTAAATCATTATGATTATGTCGACAAAATTTCTGAATGACACGGCGAGATTTGTAATATTGGACCCTGTTGTAACTCCTTATTCCACAAGCTATTTAGAAACCAAATTCCAAAAGAAATTAGTTAAGTGGGTTAAAAGTGGTGTATTTCCTTTTAGCATAGCTAATGAGATTAGACCCTCAAAACTTATTCAAGGCTATACTGTTCAGGGACCTGTTTAAGGTTTACCTAAAATTCATGAAGCGGGTATAATTTTAAGGCCCATTTTATCTATGATTAGGTCATCACAACATAAGGTTGCAAAATAAATCTGAAATATTTTGCGAGCAGTCTCAGAATATTACAGTAAATACTACCTTAAATATTTATTTTATATTGCGGACGTTATTCAAAAGTCTAAGGTTGTTAATAAATTTATGCGTTCTTATGATATTACTAACCTGTTTACTGTGTTCGGATTTTAGAAAAATAGATATCAGTACAGGTTTTTTATATCGTAGCCAGATATCGCCTCCTCCCATTTCTGAAAGCGTATTTATTGAGCAGATGAAATTTGCTACTACATCTGTTGAATTAAGTTTAAACGATGTAATATATTTGCAAATAGAAGGTGTTGCAATATTTTAACTCCATAATGAAGTATCATCCCGTGCAGTCGGGAGATTCTATTTATAAACGATGCTGTTAGGAACTGACGAATCCAATTAATTCACGTTCTGCTACCAACCAATCAGAAACCAGAATTGTACCATGAATTTTAAACCTTTCTGTGGCAACGGCGCATATGTTTTGCATCGTATCAACACGGGAAGAATCTTTTACTCTGTGGATTCCAACTCGAGAACTGTCTACTTCGAACCAGTTACCTCAAGGACTTGTGTAGAACAACATAGGAGAATGTTCTGAAAATAAACATGGCTTACATTCTGGAGAATGTGTGTACAATGGGTTCAATTCTGGGGCAAATATTTTCGTGGGTTTCCATGAAGAAAAATTACTTTCTTTAGCCATTAAACTCTTAGTCTATTTTAGATATGTGAACGATACATTTTGTTTCTTCAATAACCAAACAGAGGTAAATCATTTTTCTCTTTACTCAATAAAATGCATCGCACGTTAAAGTATACTTATGAACGAGAGTGTAACTCGTTTATAGCTTTCCTTTGTGTATTGGTAACAAAAACACGTTACCTTACATCAATATACCGCAAATCTACATTTACGGGACTGTATACACGCTGTTCACATTCGGTTAAGAAGGCATTCTCTCTGTAAACAGAGGGAATGTCTCTTGTGTTTGAGCGTAATATTTCTCTAGGATATTCGGAAAAACAACATAACGTTGCTTTATTTCAATCGCTTTCTCTTTTTCCCCACCCATAAAAGAACGCAACTTAATCTTATTTTAAATGTACATCTTTTCCATTCCCCATTTTTAAATACCTCGATTTCGAGGGCGAAACAAGTCCTCTGACTCACCTACTTGTTTTTCTTTGCTCTCCTTTGCCTCTTATTTATATATTTAGTTATCCCATACAGTACTGTTTTGTTGTGTCACAACTCATCAGTGCGGCTAAACTTCACCTTTCCGCAGCCGTGCATCAAACCTACAATCATCGAGTTGAGAGCCAGTAGCTCTACCAACAGGACTACGAATCTGTGATGTCTCATCAAGTACTTATAAGTACGCTTCAAAGTGCTCGTACTGCTAGTTTCTTTACAAACAAACGGGCAGTTAGCTTTGTTTAATAACCCAACAAGGCATCGGGTAAAATACATTATTCACAGTGCTCAACTCAAAGAGGGGGATGAATAGATAATAGAAAAATATTTTATGAATTATTGGATGAGAAAACAAAAGATTAGTAAAAAATAAGATACAAACACATCGTACAAGATATTTTGATCAATTCGTAAGATCGTATTAATTTGATACAAATGTATCACTATTAGTTTTTTGCCATGTTTATTCACTATTCTATAAAGTAGTTTCCGATTCGATGAAATTTTCATTTCATATTTTTCCCTCATTTAAATATATATATATATATATATATATATATGTATATATATGTATATATGTGTATATATATGTAATATATGTATATATGTGTATATATAAATGTATATATGTGTATATATATATGTATATGCATGTATATATATATATGCATGTATATATATACATATATGTATGTATATGTATATATACGTATATATATGTATATATATGTATGTATATATATGTATATGTATGTATATATATATGTATATTTATATATGTATATATGTATTGTGCATATGTATGTATATGTGTATATGCATGTATATATGTGTATGTATATATATATATATATATATGTATGTATACATATGTATATGTATGTATATTTATATATATATGCATATATATGTGTATATTTAAATATATATATGTATATATGTGTGTGTGTGTGCATATATACGCGATTATCCGTCTATATATGTTATATATATGTGTATATATATGTTATATATATGTATATATACGCGATTATCCGTCTATATGTTATGTATATATATATATGTGTATGTGTATATGTATATATAGGTATGTATATATATGTGTATATGTATATGTATGTATATATTTGTATGTGTATATGTTTATATATGCATTTATATATATGTATGTGTATATATATATATATGAATGTATACATATGTATGTGTATATGTATATACATGTATATATATGTGTATATGTATATATATGTATGTATATATATGTATATACATGTATATATGTGTGTATATATGTATATACATGTATATATGTGTATATATATGCATATATATATATGTATATATATATATATATATATATATAAGCAGTCGATTTGAAAGAAGTTATTAAGATGAATTTAATTAGTAAAGTAGACAGCCATTCTAAAATCATCAAAAAGAAAACCTACATCAATTCTTAACCTTTTGAGACTTCGCCAACGAATCGTATGACTTTGAGAAGATCAAACCTAGGTAGCAGATCCTCTCAAGAAAGAAAAATCAAAGATCTGCTTGGACGAAACGCCTACAACATTAAAGACTTCAGTTGTTCATCAATGTTAGATCTGCCATCGTGTATGCAAACGCAAAGCTGAACTGACATCTCATTAACATAAATATCAGTTGGTAAGTGCCACCCTCATCTATAAATTATATGACATCATTTCATATATAAACATATATAATAATATAACGAACTTAATAAGAAAATATATTTTTAAATAATAAGAGCAACTTGTCAGGATATAAAAAGCTTTACCCGGTTAAGAGATGCAAATCATTGAATAATTAAAATGCAAAAGGTAATGTTATATAGGGAGTTTATTAGGAGATTTTCTTTCTTTCTCTCTCTCTCTCTCTCTTTTTAATTACATAGGCATCACCACTAATCAAGGCCCAGAGGCCACTCAAGGATAAGGGTTAAAGAATGTACAATAGTAAATTGAACGTCCAAGGATGGAATACTGTTGCCATATCTGGGCAGGAGCTGCTAAAAGCAGTCTATCCTGCCTTGACAGAGTACAAAATAGACTTCATGGCTTAGTGGGGGATGCCCTTTTCTCTACCCTACAACCTCTCTCCCACAGAAGAGAAGTTGCGAGCATATCCTTGTTTTATCGTTATTTCCATGGCAGGTGCTCGTCTGAACTCCAATCTCTGCCCCCCCTCCCCAATCTTTCACGAAAAACACCCGTCTAGCTGAATCCACCGTGAAAAATTTCTCCCACTCTATATCTGTGTCTAAATCAAAACGCGGATTCCATGAACAAACTTCTTTCTTAGAACTGCACGCCCGTGGAACTCTGTTCCGTCTGCCTGCTTCCCACCGGACTACAACTTGGATGTCTTCAAGTCAATGTTAACAAATTCCTTATGAACCGCCCCCTTAAGTAAACACTTCATCAAATCTTCACACTAACGTACTGTACTTGCAATAACCCTTATCCCTGAGTGGCTTCCGGGCCTTGATAAGTGGTGATCACTGTGTAAAAAAAAAATTACATTATCAGGCCCATTAAGGTGGATGTAAGAGTATAAAGGGAAATCACTTTTAAGCTATGGCATTTCGAAGCTACTTCCTCTTCTCAAAAGAAAAAAGCCTAGCTTTCTAGCTGACTACAATATGACCGTCTTCAATTACAATGTAAACAAGTTCTTTATGAGCCGTTCCCCTTATGTAATCCAATTTACAAATTTTACACCACTAAAGATTATTATATTGTCCTTTTGACCACGGTACACTTTTTAACCCTTATCCTCGAGTGACCTCTGGGCCTTGATAAGTGGTGATTCTATTGTAAAAAAACATTATAACGAAAAAAGATACAAAAATGAGGAAAAAAATAAATAAAAGATACAACAAAGTATGTGAGCAAAGTAAAAAAGAGACATTTATGCAAGGGCAAAAAAAAAAAGAAAAGAAAAATGTAAAAGTAATCCAGCTCACGTCCTTAGAGGATTAATCCAAGTAAGATGGAAATACTCTGGTATAAAAGTCTTGAAAATTTATGTCAGGTACAAAATTCGAAGTTAAAATAGTCATAAAAAAATCTCTAATGTTTGTGTTCGATCTAAGAAAAACGCCGAAAATGAAATCCAATCCCGTGTTCGCTAGTTAAAAATATCGAATGCTGCTTTTTGGTCTGCATAAAAATCATATGCGCGCACATCGAATTCCTTTTAAATGTGCAGCAATAATTCAATAAAAGTGCATCTTGTAGATGTTGGAATATTTTAGTCACGAATAATATTGTAAGGATTTCTACTTCCGGTAAATACATACGAAAAAGTACAAAATAAATATACAATGATGTACATACGCAAAGAACGTCATTGCGGGTTATATAAAACAGATAACGCCACAAGATTGATGCATCTGAGTAATGTAAAGTACCAATGACCAAAGACCAAATTAAAGGAATTTAACTTTTGTATATATATATATATATATATATATATATATATATATATATATATATATAAAAATAACTACTTAATATACTCACATAAAATTAATATACGAAAGTATAGATTTATGCGTAAACTTTAAGTATTTACTTCAAAAGTGCTCAATACGTAGGTAGAGCTAGTTAGTAGTTTATAAAATATATATGGCGATTAAGCTACACTAAATATTCGGCGTTTCATCCACTCTAGGACTCCTCAGGCTTATGCGTTTTTATATGCTCCTCTCCTATTGAGATTTTAGTTAGCCAACCAGCTTTCTAGTATCCACCGACCCCTTCCTATCAGCCAAGTGGACTGCATTTTATCGAACAAATGATCTGTTTTAAAACTTGGTTAGTGTTTTTTTATTGTTAGTTTTATTGTTAGTTTATATATAAATATATATATATATATATAAATATATATATATATATGTACATACATATATGCACATATATATACATATATATATATATATATATATATATATATATATACATACATACATGTATGTGTGGTCGTTTATGTATATTTTGTTTATTTAATTTATTTATTTGTTTATTTTCTATTGTTTTTGTTGTATAACTATCCTAGAGTACATTTTATTTTGTGAACACAGTTATTTGCTATTTCTCTTCTACAATTTAATAGATATTGGGGTTCTTTAAAGTACAGGATAGCAAATCTTTCATGAAGGCATAATCTACATGGGTCGTCTAGATGCCTACACGTGGTAGCTTGTCTTATTATTTTCCATTCGACTACCGGCGAATGTCCGCTTTCTTTGAGTTTCCAGTATTTATTCGCTAGTGTTGTTTTTATACGGTGTTTTTTATTGTTGAATGTACTTTTGTGGTCATAGTATCGGGTTTTGAAATCTAATGAAGTCATGCCTACGTAATATTTCTTGTTATTCGGGTTTTCTTTCGCAAATATTGCTGCCTGATAAACTACGCTTTTAGTTAGACATTTATTTTGAACTGGGCAAAGTGTGCGGTGTCTACAGTTGCATTTATCTTGTTCGTTATTAGTATTTTTATTTATAGTATGGTTGTTCTTGTCCGGGGTTGGTTTATTATTTTTATTTTTATTATTATTATTATTATTATTATTATTATTATTATTATTATTATTATTATTATTATTATTATTTCTGCTAGTGTTAGTTTTATTTTTGCCATGGTGTTTACTTTTTTATTGTTTATTTTGTTAATGTTTACATTGCTTTTATTTAATATTTTGTTATTATGTGCTTTAATTCTCATCTCTAAATTTTCGCAACAACTGTAGAATAACCTTAAGGTATTTTTATTGAAATTTTGTGTAAGGGGTTGGTTGCGGGAAAGTGTTTTTCAATAAGATCTAGAAATTTCTTGCCAAGTTTTGTTTTTAACATTTGATTGTATGGGGCCGTATAACAAATAATAGTTCTTGTTTTTTTTCTATTTTTGATTTTATTATAGTTATTGGTGTTTTGTTGCTTATATTTGATATCGATATTTTTGTATCCACTATTTTTAGGGCTGTTGCGTAGATATTGGTTGACCTGTTAAATGCATTTTCATCGCTTCAGTTATTACTGAGTCTACATTCGATCGATATAGGAATCTGTTTTATAATTGATGGTGGGTGATTGGACTTAGGGTTTACTTATATTGGAGTAGCGTTATCTTTTAAGTAGGGTTCATATGTGTTTTTATCTAAATTTAAAGTGACGTCCAGGAAGTTTGTTATTTTTATGTTAGCTGATAAGTCTGCTTTTAGGCCTAATTTTTCTATTTCCTTGTGTATGATTTTCTTAAAGTTATTCGCCTTGACTTTGTTGGAGTTTCTTTTTTCACTATAACTAGTCCGTCATCTCTATATAGTCCGATATCCGTAGTATCGAATATGCATGTGAGGGTATATAGAATGAATCATCCCACACGATCTGATGCCTCTTCAGAGTCTCTGGCACCCATCGCCAAATCAAACGACTTTTTCATTTTAATTTTTAGCCATTGGTTATTATTATTTATTAGAACTGATTTTCTACATTTTTTAATGATGTTGATTTCTTCCGAGGATATATCAGTGTATGCCTCAGCAAATTCTAGGGCAATGCTAAAAAGTTCTTCGGATATCGAAGGATAAAAGTCTATGATGTCAAACTGTATAAACGTACATTTCTCTTTGTTTTCTGTATTTTTGAACCAGGTGATGGCTTCGGTAGTATTTGCCCACTGGTTTACTTCTAGGTCTTGTTTGATTTGTTTGTTTACTCTAGAAAGTATTGTTCTGCTAATCTACCTATTTCTGGTTTAGTTGGGTTTATCAGGTGGGTGCTGGGATTTTTATTAAAGTCCCATTTGTGGTCTTTAAGCAGGATGTATGCCTCTCTAGGTTTCAATTTGCCAACTTTATCGCTAATTTTTAATTTATCGGTAATTTGTTTACTTTCAGTGTTTATTATATCTATGTAATCGCATTCGTTTGTGTCTAGTTTTTTGTAATGTTTTCTGTGATTAGTTTGTTATATTCTTGCTTATCTATTTTATACAAGTTTCTAGTTTTATCTGCTTTTACAAAGATTTTATTAGAGTTGTTTATGTTTCTAACGATTTTGTGTAGTTTCCGTTGGAAATTGTTACATTGATTATCGGCGAAACAAGTGACCCCCTGTAGAAAAGTGCCTAGTTGAAGGGGAAGATATTAATGTTTTTAGCCAATATTTCGATATTCGTCGTATGAAAGGTCGAACTTTAAAACGATACTGATCTTTGTAAAATCCGTCGTCTCTATTGAAAGTTTAAGGAATACATCCAAACAGACATACATACATACATTTATATATTGGTAACTAAAATAATTCCCCCCAAACTGATGAAAAGCTTGCCCTCTATCTGAATACCCTTTATGTAAAATTTCAAATAAGTAATGAGTAATTTGGAAGAGACCGTAGAGGTGATTTTTTAAAACTTTGAACCCTGTTATGAACCCTTTAAATATATTGTTTTGGGCTCAAATCAAGTTATTAAGTTAGATCCATGTCCAAGGAACCTATATCTAAAATTTCAATTGCGTAGACCCAAAATTGTCGGAGGAGTTTGGTAGAGTTCTCAAAGGTCAACTCATTGAATTTGACCCCTTAACAGCCAAATTTCTGGTCGAAAACCGATCACGCCGATTTCCCCAAATCTCAGTACTCTGTATATAAAATTTCGAGTCTGTAGACTAAACATTGACAGAGTTATTGCATAGGGAAATGTACACACACGGACACGTTCACTTTTATAGATATATAGATAGACTAGCATTTCAACTCGGCGTTGATATTGTGAAAAGACATGCAAACATACATACATACATTTATATATTGGTAGCTCAAATTTTCGACCCAAACCGATTAAAACTTGCCCTATCTCTGATTACCCTTTATGTAAAATTTCAAATGTTTAGACCAGAAATTGTCTGAGTAATTTGGTAGAGAATGCAGAGGTCAAATTTTTTAAAACTTTAAACTTGACAGAGGCGACGGATTTTACCAAGATCAGTATCGTTTTTAAGTTCGACTTTACAGACGACAAATATCGAAAAATTGGCTAAAAACACTAATATCTTCACCTTCAATTGGGCACTTTTCTACAGGGGAAGTGTCGCTTTTTTTCGCCAATATTTTTAAAAGTCATCCTCTCCTTTCGGTTGTTTAGCTTTAATTAAAACACGAGTCCCTTCCTGTTTGGCGGTGGTCGTAACAGCAAAGACGTCAGTTCTTTTGTCGTTCTTTTTCTTCGTCGCGGTACCGGTTCGAGTCTACCTTCCTACTAACACTTTTGTTTTTGCTCAACACACACATCCAAACACCCGGGCAACCATGCTAGTATATCTATACTCCTACAAATTTGTTTTGCTTTTGAGTGCATTGATATTCATAGTAAAAACCCTCTTTTCTATTAGTATGTATTTGGTTTCCCACAAAAGCAAAATTTGACACGAGGTCGTTTTTATGTAGGGTTAAACCAGCTCCCCGAAAAAAAGGCAAAAGGGGCACTCTGGTTGGGTCCAAAAATAGTAATTGTCTCAGTATAGAGGGGTTCCCCTCCATTGCCGGAACAAATTACCTTAAGTGCAGCATATGCAGAACAGATACTACACTTTGATCCTAGAACAACAGGGTATTTATTTGCTTCCCCACCGAGCAAATTAGGCACAAGGCGGATTTTTAATGTGAGGAGTGAAGGGGGAATGGGGACCAACTCCCCGGGGAGTGGGGGAGCTGGATAGTGAGAATTGGTATGAAGGGTTGACCCTACAATAACTTATATGTGGGGTTGGTATTTACTTGCTCCCCAACCGAGCAAATTAGGCACAAGGCCGATTTTTAATATGAGGAGTGAAGGAGAGTAGGGGAGCTGGATAGTGACAATTGGTATGAAGAGTTGCCCCTCTATTGATCAAGGTCTTATATGTGGAGTTGCCCCCACATATGGTCTTTGCTTGCAGTATCTGTTCCGGCAGATACTACACTTTGATCCTGGCCTTAAGGCTAAGAACAACAGGCTATTTATTTGTCCCCCCACCGAGCAAATTAGGCACGAGACCGATTTTTAATGTGAGGAGTGAAGAGGGAAATGGGGACCAGCTCCCCGAGGAGTAGGGGAGCTGGATAGTGACAATTGGCATGAAGGGTTGCCCCTTCATTGACCAAGGTCTTATATGTGAGGTTGTCCCCACATATGGTCTTTGCTTGCAGTATCTGCCGGAACATATACTACACTTTGAAATATTAAATCCTTTATTCATGGTAAAAATACAGTGAAAATCAACAATGAGCAAAAAACTTAGGCACATGGCCAACTCAAAACGGGGGATTGTGGGGGTCGTTTGTCATCCTTGTAACTCCAAAACTAAACAAAATCAAGTTTCTTCCAGCTAGTATCCTCTTTCACTATAATACCGCATTCACCCGTTCATACTGAGGGACGTCCTACTTAACTCCCAATTTATAAAACATTTTTATTGACGTGTAAAAACAAAAAAGATAACAATAAAATGGTACAATAATTCATTTGTGTTAAGCGTGGAGGAAGAAAAAACAAAAGGTAATCACCTTTTGTTTTTTCTTCCTCCACCCTTAACACAAATGAATTATTGTACCGTTTTATAGTAAGACCCTCCCAACCCCGTCTAGTTGATAGACTTCCCGTTCCACTAGGTTTGTAAAAGGAACCTCGCTTCTGCGGGTCAGTCTCTAGGTGGAGATGCCCTCTAGATGGGGGTGAATAAAAAAATAAAATTTTGTGGGTAAGTAATGGAGGTTTCTTTGTATTTTTTTTCGCTCCAAGATGGGTTAAATTTAGTGGAGGGGTGAAAACAAAAATTGCAAGTAGGAAGGGGTGGGGATCTTGGAGGTTTCCTTATGGAGGGAGGGATGTAACACGCAGTCAGCTATCTGAGAGGCTACTTGTTTAATTTTGCTTTACGGAACTGCGCGTTCCACACCTAGGCGGGGAACACGTATTCAAATTTGATACACTTTGATCTACACTCCAAATCGAAGCCTCTTTTCTATTTATTTATTTATTTTTTGTTTAGTGTTTGGCCCTGGCCCTGGTATTATATACTGCCAGAGCCTCATTTGGGGTCCAAAGCACAAGGGCACAAGGCCAGTAGGGGCGAAGTTGGGGTTCGAGAGTTATTATTAATTACTAGCTAGTTCTTTGAAAGACTTTATTAAGTTTCCCTACACTAAGACACTATCACCATTCTTACCATGGAGTTTATCTACTTAAAGTCCCCCCAGTGTATGTGTTGGCTTTATTTTGCAAAAAACAATTATTTACGATTTAACAAAAAAAAAAACAAAAACAAAAGTTAAATGTACAAACACAGTTTTTTTAAAATAAATAAATGAGTGATGAGATGATGCGGAGGGAGCAAGCTAAGCTACACCCCAAGAAAGAAAGAAAAAGAAAACAACTAAACAAAATTCTTATGGGGACGGGTTAGTAAAGGATCCTCCCAACCTACTTCTAAATATGGAGCGCCCACTGTCTTCCGGTCCCGAAGGTCGAGAGCAAGCGGGTCGTTCCCTAGTGGGGAGTGGGGGACCTAAGGACAATATTTTGAAAACAAATTAGATAGGTCTGGGTAACGTAAGGAATGGATGGCGTCTTCCAAGATAAATGTACGTATAGGGGCAACAGACCGGGGACAAAACAAAGGGTGGACTGGGCATCTTTGGAAGCTCTCCTAGTGCCGATTAAAAAATAAAATCGGGGACAGGATCAACAATCATACTTGCCGTAGTCTAGTACTTAATAAAGTAGTTTCCACTCGAAGTGGTTAAAACCTAACTAAACCTATTCTATTAAACTTTGTTCGGGGCTGGGTTCCGTAGAACCTTAGCACCGCCTGACCAATACAGCTAGGGTCGGAAAACAAACCTAAACCTAGCGCCTCGTCGGATGCACAAACTAGTGTTGTGCACCCATCTTCTATCAAAGTCTATGCGATGTAATCTTTTCCAATCGCATCTGATCTTCACCTTAAGTTGATGCTTAAACTAAGCGACCACATCCCGATCACAAAACAGATTCAACTCCATAGACAATGTTAAGACATGTAACCCATGTCACTAACCTAGCTACAGCTAGGATCGCGAGAAACACCAACCGTTTCTCCCCAGCAAACGGCGGGTCCATGTTTTCGACAAAGTACGCTAAATCACGTGGCACGAAACGCTCAGGGTCGATGCGAGCTGTTACCTCTCCTACGTACTCCCAGAGCCTCCGAACTCCACTGCAAAGAAAAAAAGCGAGATGCCTGGTTTCATCCTTATCCTCCTTGCAGCGGGAGCAAAAAGGGAACGTATTCATCCCTCTTGCAGTACCTGGCAAGCACACCAAAAAGTGGCAGCGCATTCCGTACAAGCCTCCATGTTATTGAAAACTATGAATTATTTAAAAAGCTTTTAGTATTTTTTTAAAACTTGTCTAGGTGCGAGAGACTAACAGCAGATGCACCAGCCCAAATATGACAGCAATACTCCATACATGGGCGAATGGTGGCCTTATAGATGTACAGGATACTTTCAGGTGTCAGTAGTGTTTTAGCACGGTAGAGAGAGCCTACCTTCTTCGCAGTGGCCCTGGCAATGTTTTCAATATAATTGTTCCGACTCATGTTTCCTGTGATCGTAAGGCCAAGCAGTTTGAAAGATCTACTCTCGGACAAGGAGTCACTGGCCATTGCTATTGGTGGCAGAAAAGGTTTCTCGTAATTATTGAAGGAAACCAGTTTAGTCTTGGCAGCATTGAATGTGACCATCCATTTTTGTCCCCATGCCACGACAGCTTGGAGGTCATCCTCTAGTGTTTTTGCCATTTCTTTAAATATGTGTTCATTTGTTTTCCTGTCATGTCTGTTATAGAGTGTGATGTCATCAGCATATATACCCATCTCAGAGACAGTTTTGTCGGGGAGGTCATTAATAAATATAAGGAACAATAGAGGTACAAGGATAGACCCCTGAGGCACTCCAGCATTTATATCATACTGTTTTGATGTACGGCTGTCGAGGACAACCTAGATTTTTCTCTTATCTAAGAAGGATTTAATTATGTTAAGTATTCTACCAGTGATACCGTATGATTTAATTTTCCTGAGTAGACCCTCATGCCATACCCTGTCAAAAGCCTTAGATATATCTAGAGCCACCGCTCTGCCCTCCCTGGCTTTGCCCAGTGAATGGTATATACGTTCAGAGATTACAGTTAGGATATCTGCTGTGGAACGGGCTTTTCTAAATCCATATTGCTTGTCAGTCAGAAGTTTAGCATCTGTAAGGTGATGGACTAGAGCATTGTTAATTATGATCTCAAATATTTTGGCGAAAAGTGGGAGGAGGCTAATGGGGCGATAATTTGATGGGTCAGTTCTTTTGCCAGAATTCTTGAATACGTGTACCACAGAAGCAGTTTTCCAACAGCCCGGAAATCATGATTCATTAAGGCATTTGTTGTAGAGTTTGGAGAGAACTGGAGCTACTTAGCTGAGTACTTTTTTAATAGCACAGCTGGGAGGAGATCAGGTCCACATGCTTTTGAAATGTCAAGGTTTTTATGATAGCATGTACCTGAGCAGTGATGATATTTAGATCGTCTCGCGTGGCGTCTATCCGCAAAGGAAAGTCAGGTAGAGGGTGGTTGGAAGGGTCCAGTGTGGAGTTTGAGGCAAACCGGCTGGCAAGCATTGTCGGTTGCTGAGCAAACAACCTCGTGATTGTTGGTTAGTGGGGGAATTGTTGATTGCCCATTATTTACTACACTGTTGTAGATTTTCCAGAAGTCGCGATTTTCTAATTTTGGTGCTTCGATGCGTTTATTAGTGGTTTCAGTAAATTCGCTTTTAGCTGTCGCTATTTCTTTCTTAACGTTACTCCTAGCTTCTATATACTTCTGTTTGTTTGAACTGGACTTATGTCGGTTAAATCTGCGGTATGCATAATGCCTTTCAGCAATGGCAGCTGCGCAAGTAGAAGTAAACCATTAGGAAGAGTGGGGCTTGCTATAAAATTTCCGCATGGGAACATGTGCTTCAATTGCTATTTTGAACCATTCACTGGTCTCGTTTGCACACTGTTCAGATGGAAGAGAAAAGATATTTCCCCATAGGGCATCTCTGATAAGATCTCTGATAGTTTACCAGTCAGCCTTTTTATAATACCTCGCTGTTTTGAGCACTGGCTCTTCAGTTTTGGGTCTAGAGTTTAGAGCATTTCGACCATTATCAGTGCATGGTCAGCGTTCCCGAGTGGGCTGTTAGCATTTGTTATAGAATCCTCGGGAACTGTGGTCAGAAACAGATCTAGAAGTGATGCGTGTTGTTCTTCCTGGTCAGGGAAACGGGTTGGAAACGTAACCGTTTGTGATAGGGAGTGAGATATAGCGAAGCTATGTGTTGTGCTGCCCGCTGCATCTGTGTGAGTACAGAATCCAATCCAGTTTTTGTGGTGGATATTAAAGTCATCAAATACATGTACTTGTGCGCTAGTGTCGAGGAAGAGTGCTGTGTTCATGCTGTCAGAGACTTTGTTTATTATGGTGCAGTCCTGGGTCGAGGGAGAGCGGTAGAGAAAGTAAAAGTAGCTAATGTTATGTTGTATGTTTAGTCTAAGGCACATAAAGGCTTGATCGTCTTATTCTAGGTTTATTTCTCTAGTCAAGGGGAGGGTGTTACGAATGTAGACTCCAAGCCTGTGCATATGTCTGTCAGAGTATTTACGGCAAAGTGGGAGATAGCCAGGCATGTTAAAGTAGTTAGAGGGGATTGAGGAGTGTAGGTTAGTCTCGCTTAGTGCTAAGATATCCGGGGTATTTCTTAGGAGAAATGCTTCAACATCAGCTAAATTAGTTCTAAGGCCACGGATGTTAGTGAATACAAGACTTAAGTGAGGAGGCATATTGGATTTGTTTGTCCTTAGGCCTGGTTTAAGCTTATTTTTTTATTGTATTGTCATCATGTTTTTAAAGAGTTTCAGTTAGGTAACGGGGAGCTGAACAAGAGGTTATTCAGGGTATCAGACATGCAGCACAAGTAGACCATTAGCTGACCTTTCTTCAACTAGGACTGTGGCCTCAGGAAATCCCATCGGGGATGAGTGCAGGGTCCCTTTCCATGCGCGACATTGCACTACAATCACCCACATGGCACTAAAAACTATCTATCTATCTATATATATATCTATAAAAGTGACCGTGTCTGTGTGTGTGTATTTGTGTCTGTGTACATTTCCCTACGCAATATATCTGTTAATTTTTTGTCTACAGACTCGAAAGTTGATATACAGGGTACTAAGATTTGGTTTTCGGCCTGAAATTTGGCTGTTAAAGGGTCAAATTCAACGATTTGTCCTTTGAGAATTCTCTCAAACTCCTCCGACAATTTTGTGTATAAACACTTGAAAATTTAGATATAAGTTTCTTGGACATGGATCTAACTTTATAACCTAATTTGAGCCCAAAACCATAAATGTTAAGGGGTCATAAGGGGTGTTTCAAAGTTTAAAAAAATTGACCTTGTTTTATCTCAGCATACACTGTGACGTAATCGACCCGAGAGAGCGATTTGCCCCTCATTAGGGAGCCGGCTTTTCTAAGATATCTTTAATTGATCCCGGGTAATAGCAGATATCCATAGGATTTAAAATAGAGAATATAAATATATATTTTAATCCATTGTAAAAATAGATATATTTGCTTTTTGGTTGGAAAACCTGAGATATTTTGTTATTTGAAAAAACTCAATAACAGGAAATGTGAAGATGTTAGAATAATATATTGTACTGTCTGAGTGATGTGTGGTGACCTTAGGGGTCATGGGATTCTAATATTGAATTGAATCTCAGATCGTAGGCTGAATCGCACACACGCAGTTTGGGGTTTAGCGTGATTTGATTTGCTGAGGAAACTTTCCACCCCAACTACATCGGATCGATATTCTCGAAAATTAGTCAGTTTCCTTTTTGATTCCAATGAGCACAGATCATGGGGGACCCGCCGTTCCCTGAAGACGTTACCCCTCCTCCACCCGTATGATGCTGTCTGTGAAGAGAGATTGGGACTTTTGAAAACTTACTAAGAACTGAACCATATTTGTAAAAACATTGTATATAAATTCATGAATTAATTCTCGTAGAGTAGAATTTTACGGGCCTGTTTTTCTTTCTGCGTGCGGCTTCGATATTCGCTTTCAGCATACAGGATTCAATGTAACAACCCTCGGAGAAGGACCAGACGATTCGAGCCGAGTTTCTAGACTTCATCAGAAAAGAGGTCGCAACACAAACAACCTGGTAACGCCGGACACTCATGCTAGTCTATATATCTATAAAAGTGAACGTGTCTGTGTGTCTGTGTGTGTGCCTGTGTGTGTGTCTGTATGTCTGTATACATTTTCCTTCGCAATAACTCAACTTCGCATTTTGTAATTTTTAGTCTACAGACTCGAAATTTAATGTTTAGTCTAAAGACTGGAAATTTACAGGGTACTAAGATTTAAGAAAATCTATGTGATCGGTTTTCGGCCAGAAATTTCGCTGTTAAGGGGTCAAAGTTCAAAGATTTGACCTTTGAAAACTCTACCAAACTCCTCCGACAATTGTGGGTGGAAACACTTTAAATTTTAGATATTTGCACCTTGGACATGGATCTAACTAAATAACTCTATATGAGCCCAAAACAATAATTTTTAAGGGGTCATCATAGGGGTCAAAGTTTCAAAAAAATTGACCGTGTTCTTTTTTTGCTCAGCATACACTTCCAAACACCCGAGAAACGCCGGGCTGAAATGCTAGTATATCTAAACAAGTGAACGTGTCTGCGTATCTGTGTGTCTGTGTGTCTGTGTGCATTTTACTACGCAATAACTCTGTAAATTTTCAGTTTACAGACTCGAGATTTGATATACAGTGTACTGACATTTGGGAAAATCTTTGTACTCCGTTGTCGGCCAGAAATTTGGATTTTAAGGGATCAAAGTTCCACGATTTGACCTTTGAGAACTCTACCAAACTCCCCGCTAATTTTGGGTATTAGCAATTAAAATTTTAGATATAAGTTCCTTGGACATGGACCTAACTTTGTAACTTGCTTTCAACCCAAAACAGTAAATGTAAAGGGGTCATAATAAGGGTCAAATTAAACAAGAAATGACCGCTTTTTTTTCTCAACATACACATCCAACCACCCGGCCAACGCCGTGCTGAAATGCTAGTATATATATATATATACTAGCATGGGGTTCCGGTGTTTCTCGGGTTTTTGGAGGTGTGTGCTGAGCAAAAACAAAAAACAACAAAAAGCCAATTTTTTTGACTTTGACCCCTTTTATGACCCTTAAAATGTAAATATATATGTAAATATATATGTATATATATATATATATGTATATGTATGTATATATGTATGCATATATATGTATGTATATATACGTATGTATATATATCGATGTATGTATATATATGTATGTATATATATATGTATGTATATATATACAATTATGTATATATATGACTAAGAGAAGCAAATCTCTGATTAAAAAAAACATAAAGCAGGAGACCAGTACCTGCATTAAGCTGGTCTTCAGTTTAATTTGTTGCTGTTTGTTGCTGGCTATCTTGCTCTTGCTTGTTGCTGGATCTCAACATTTTTAACCGAGAGAGAGAGACTTAGCTGTCGTACAAAGCTAATACTCTGAAACATCATCTTTGTATAGATACTCCCTCAGGCATTTGGGCTCATGGATTTTAAAAGTCTGAGGGAGTGGACCTCGTCTGATAAGACGTTGCAATATTCATGTATATATATATGTATGTATATATATGTATGTATATGTATGTATATATGTGTATATATATGTATATATATGTATATTTATATATGTATATATATGTGTATGTATATAATGTATATATATGCATATGAAAGTGTTTATTTAGGAGTGGTATATATATATATATATATATATATATATATATATATATATATATATATACTAGTGTCGCTGTTTGTTAAAAATTGCGACATGCGCTTTTCTAAATTCCATGGCATAATTTAGTGCATCGCAAGAATGTTATTTTAACTACTCAGATTACGTAAGGTTATTCATTAATTATATGTAACGTTACCCAATACGTTGTAGACTCAATCACACAGAAGACAAAGAATAGAAAAGAACTTCAACTCATTTATTTGTTGCAAAACGACATTTATTTCCTCATACTCTCGTTACCGCTATGACATCCCTCACGTGGTCGCTTCGAACGTGCTTTCGAACGTTATCGACCCCCTCTAAGGTGAACGTGCTCAAACGTGATGTCGATCGTGCTCCATGTTTCTAATGTGATCTCGAACGTGTTCTTGAACGTGCTTCCCGTCTCTAACCTCTCTCGAATCTTCTCCGTCATTTTATAATCTTCTTTCTCCTTACCATGGCATCGTTTCAATCAAGCATATAGCGGTCTGCGCTATGTTACATATGCATTGTATAGCTTGGGCATCTAGAAAAATCATATTATATTTTCAGTATGGACTTGGAAAGAGGAAAGAGATGTAGGAGAGACAGAGAGACAAACAAACATGCAAAGGACAGACAGAGTGACAGAAAGGACAGACAGAAAGTGTGAAGTTTTAATATAAAGTATTAGCCTTCTATTTTCAAATATATATATTTTTAATATAAAGATATTATACTTCTATTTTTTATGGATCTGAGCAACGCCTGATAGCCAAGCTAGTTAAAAATAAATTATGTTGAAACTTAAAAACAGTTGAAATATTTTTTTATTCAAGTTAACACCGAACAACATTCGTTACTTAGACGTAAGAGGCTACTATTTGGAACCATGGCGAGAAAAGATTATCAAGATGTTGGATTACGTGACATTTAAATTTCTGCATATCAGTACAGCCAGAGAAGCAGGCAGCAAGAAGGGAATTCCAAATTTTAACTGTTCGAAGGAAGAAACTATAAGAATAGAAAGCTTTCTGTTATTTAGGCACCTCAACAGTAAAGGGGTGAAACTTTGTTGCTAAGCGGGTCATCGGGTATATGTACATCGAAGAAATTGAAGTGCAACGCGTTCATCAGAGCACATTCCATTAAAATGCAGAAGTTCAAGTGTAATGTGAACAAACATCTTTCTACTCATCTCCCTTCATAATGCCCCTGCAAACTAAGTCCCTGACAGTAGCCCCCTGCTTCAAAGTTGCACTGTGCCTTGTTTGGGATGAAAATTGAATTAAAAAAAAAAATATATATTTATAAAACAGGCACAGAGATACAACATTGCAGCGATGCTATAGGGGTTAAAGCTTAGTTGACAAAGTGGGACCAATTAGATTGAAAACTCTTTTTTGGCCCTATCCAAGAGGGAGAGAGAGGCTAGTTGTAGATTCACCAGCTCAGATGTAGCAACAATACTTCATGCCTGGACGAAATCTGGCCTTGTAGAGATATAAGATACTATCATGCGTGAGTAGCCGTCTAGCTCGATAGAGGGAACCCCACTTCTTTGCAGCAGACTTTGCAATGACTTCAATGTATTTCTTACAGCTCATATTGCTCGCAAATGTTAGGTCGAGGAGTTTGACATAATAAACTGGATAGTTAGTTTCTTCCTTCCCTCCTTCGTAGGAGCATTTTTCTATAGCCAAAATTACTTTGGAAGCCTCGTCGACACTCACGGTCAGAGTGTTTCAGTCAGCAAATACTAAACTTATTTCGCCCGAAAGCTGGGAGGCAAGGCCTGGAAGAGTCGATACCCAGGACAGATACCTCAGCCCGACAGCTAAATATTACCAAAATGGTCCAGTTTCTGTAGGACATAGTCGAGAACGAATGTTCAACTTGTATCTACTACCGAACACCTCCAAGTAAACGAAGTATCGACTAGACAACCAACATGATATACTATATAGGCATTTGCTTCCGACTGCAGATGTGACAAAAGGTGGATAAAGTCAAGCCAGCGCGGCTGAAGAATATATGTTTAATAACTGAATTTAACAAATTATATGAAGAATTGTTGCTTCCCTGCTCGCTATTTTCTTCTTTAGTTCTCATATTCTGCAAACGATTTTGCTGGGGTTGGCTGTGGTTTAGTGGCTGCTATTTTTTTTAATTAACTACTGTGAGTTTCGCCAAATCACAGTTATTTAGTGTGTCTTGCATGAGGAATGCTTCAAAAGTTAGATTCGAAATCCGATAAGCAGTGACTTATACTTCCCCATTCTATCGTACATTTTATATACCCACATATTTACAGAATTTCCAAGATATATCCATTTCTGATATAAACACACACACACATCCCTCCACACACATATATATATTGGGTGGGTATGCGTTTGTGTGTGCACTTATGGTTTGTCCGATCCATTTGAGTGTGTTTTATTCTTTCAATTCTCCGAACATTAAAACATTAATCGAATATGATAGCAAGTGATTTCACTAGTAATTGATATTCCGATTGAATGATCGATAGACTTCCGATGCAAAGTAAATAAAATGAAACCGGTGAAATTTGAAAAAGCAAAGACAGTTAATTTCCAATTCTGAAGGTATGTTTGGCAGAATCACAATACATCAATCGATAAATGGAAGTGGAATCGATTAAGAACACACGTAAACATAATATTTTCATGCAACCATCATAAAAAGCACATAAAAATATCATTTTTCTCGAACTTTAGCGTGCAAACACACGTATATTTGAATGCCTACTAGACACTATCCTCGAGTGTCTAAGGTCTCTCTGTACAGGGGTTTGTCAGAACAACCTGGCATGAGGATGCTTTTTCCATAGAAGTAAACCCTGACCAAATATTCAAAATCACATAGTAATCGTTGCACAAATAAGATCTCCTCACTATGGCTAACCCACATTAGCTTTTACGAGGAATGGTGCACCTTCTCCAAGTGATGTTACCTCAAGTAATAGCAAGAAGATGGATACTCCACCAGACTAGATAAATTCTTGTCCTGGAATCCAGTAAGACTAAGAGACCAAAATAAAAGATATACAACAACGTATGAAAATGGTCAATTGGGGAGAGGGAATTATGTTCTCAATTTCTTTCCTAACTCAGTGTTTAAGAACTTAAATGGAACATGCAATTATCTATGTGTCTCATATAGACTTCAACAACAGTGTAATCTTGTTAAAAATTACTCTCTTTCCATAGTTAAGAACATATTAAAGAAAGTTAATTTGCGAGGCTGTGTTGAAAGACGCAAGCCAATGATTTCTGTAAAGAAAAGAAAGTGCTGTCTTCTCTTCCTCAGATGCAATGAAGATCATGACTCTTGATATTGGTCGAAATTGATTTTTAGCGATGAAAGCAAGTTCTTCAATAGGCTAGGCAGTGATGGTAAGCATTACGTCTGCCGAAAAAATAACGAAGTATTTAATCCTAGTTGCATAGTTTCTACGCTACAAGGTGGTAGTGGTTCAGTTTTAGTGTGGGACGTTATTAATACCAATGGTTCAGGGCCTTTAGTTCGCTTGCAAAGTCGAATTAATTCGACCAAGTACATTAAAATGTTAAATGAGCATTTTTTACCCTACTTTGGCCGGAAGTTGGATGATAATCCTGTCTTCACACAGGATAATGCTCCCATTCACACAGCTGACAATGTAAAGTTCCTTGAAGAGCATAAAATTCCGTGTTTGGATTGGCCTGCAAAATTTCCAGACTTCAATCCTATCGTATGGCATAACATCAAGCAACAGCTACGCTATGATAAAATTTTAGACCTGGAAGAACTTGGTAAAATGAAATGAAGAAAAGTGGAACGCTGTTTAATCGGAATATTGCCGCAGACTAATTCAAGGAATTCCCAAAAGATTCCAATCTCTCAAATTGCAGAAGGACTATCATACTAAATATTAAGTAGCTCATTCTATTTCTGTAGTATTTGTGTTGAATTAATGCATCAATTTACATTTCAATAGTAACAATTTTCCATTGTGCAGAGTTTCCTTTTGTCTTCTCGATTTGAAGTAATTTTTTTAATTGACATGGACACTAGGATAATTCAATTACAAGTCAAAGATGCACAAGTAACATTATAGAGAAGTTAAAAGCGAATAAAAAAGGTATACGTTGTTTAAACAGTTACATTCAATTAAGCTTAAATTTTCGGTTTTTCAAACAATGACAAGTGCCAATATTCTTTTTGGCGCCATTATATATATATATATGTAGATTTTTTTTTTACACAGTGATCACCACTTATCAAGGCCCGGAAGCCACTCAGGGATAAGGGTTATTGCAAGTACATTACGTTAGAGTGGAGATTTGATGAAGTGTTTACTTAAGGGGGCGGTTCATTAGGAATTTGTTAACATTAGACTTGAAGACATCCAAGTTGTAGTCCGGAGGGAAGCAGGCAGACGGAACAGAGTTCCACAGGCGTGCAGTTCTAAGAAAGAAGCTTTGTTCATGGAATCCGCGTTTTGATTTAGGCACAGATATAGAGTGGGGGAAATTTTTCACAGTGGATTCAGCTAGACGGGTGTTTTTCGTGAAAGATTGGCGAGGGGGGACCAGAGATTGGAGTTCAGACGAGCACCTGCCATGAAAATAACGATAAAACAAGGATAGGCTCGCAACGTCTCTTCTGTGCGAGAGGGGTTGCAGGGTAGAGAAAAGGGCATCCCCCACTAAACCACGAAGTCTATTTTGTACTCTGTCAAGGCATGATAGGCTGTTTTTGGCAGCTCCTGCCCAGATATGGCAACAGTATTCCATCCTTGGCCGTACTTGGCTTTTATATAGATAGAGAATTGCATCAGTAGTGAGATATCTTCTGGAGCGGTAGAAGGATCCCACCATCTTTCCAGCGACCTTGGCAACAGACTTGATGTACGTGTTCCATTTCAGATCAGGAGTAAAGGTCAACCCAGAAGCTTGTCAAAACACGGGGCCTCACCCAGACGAGAGCAATCCATTACAATTGATGCCAGCTAGGGATCAAAGCGTTGATGATGTAAGGATAGGAGTTTGGTTTTGGATGCATTAAAGGTAACTAGCCACATCTTCCCCCACTGAACCACGCGCTCGAGATCAGAGGAGAGAGAATCAGAGAGAACTTTGTCATTTACAGCCTTTGATGTGTTGCCGTAGATGGTCGTGTCATCAGCATAGATGTCAACGAATGATTTAAGTATGTGTTTAGGGAGGTCATTGATGTAGATCAGGAAGAGAGTTAGGCCCAGGATTGACCCCTGAGGGACTCCAGCATTTATATTGCAGGCCTCCGATTTTTGTCCATCTACCACTACTCTTATGAGCCTATCTCTTATGACTGTAAACACTTCATCAAGATATATATATATATATATATATATATATACATATACACATACACACACACACACACACACACACACACATATATATATATATATATATATATATATATACTCGTGGGTCAGTCCGACATTGCTCGGGCTCTATGTACTGTTTATCACTGTATGTACATATCTATTTATATATATTAAAAAGTTTGACTCATGTCAAATTTCAAGTTCTTAAACCCAAAATTGACGGAGGAGTTTGGTAGAGTCTGCAAAGGTAAACTCCTTCAACTTTGACCTCTTGGCAACCAAATTTTCGTCCAAAAGCTGATTAAAAAGCTTGTTGTATATTTGAATACACTTCATGTAAGATTTAAAATGTGTAGATCCAAAATTGGCTGAATAGTTTGCTAGAGACCACAAAGATTTAATCTTTTAAACTTTGACCCCTTGAAAGCCAAATTCTCGGCCAAAAGCTTGTTCTATGTCTGAATACACTTCATGTAACATTTCAAATGTTTAGACAAAAAATTGGCTGAGTAATTTGGTAGAAACCACGGAGGTTAAATGTTTTTTTAACCGATACCCCGATTTTAGCTCCATAACTTTTATTGTTTAGGCATTGAATCAAATTAAAAGGTTGATCCATGTCCAAGTAACCGACATCTAAAATTTCAAGTGTTTAGACTCCAAATTGGTGGAGGAGTTTGGAAGAGTTTTCAAAGGTAAAATCACTGAACTTAACCCCTTGACAGGTAAATATCTAGTTAAAAACCAATTAAAAATTTCCCAAATCTCAATACCCCTTATGTAATATCTCGAGTCTGTAGACTTAAAATCGACAATCGTTTGGTAGGAAAATGTACACACACAGAAACGCCTCAAGACTCTATCTATCTATCTATCTATCTATATAATATTGATTGTGTATGTGTGTGCGGAACAATTTTTACAAACAGACTACTCAGTTTTTGGTCTGCAAGCTTTAAACCTAATATATAGTTTTGATAAGCATATCACTTTTACTCAGATGGTAGCGAATAACGCGGGAAGATAAAATGTTTTGGTTTCGATTGTAGCTGATGGCACCCAAGTTCTATTTTTAAATTTACGAAATTAGTACTATATATTTGGTAAATTTTATGAAATTTTCTGCTGTGCTAAATATTCTGTACGACAGGGATAAGAATTTATAAAATTTTTTCATCTGTGTGCTATAATGAAGAAGCACGTTCTCTCTGATATTGTTGCGGTGGCACACATTCATTTGCATAAGTGGATAGTAATTACACATAAATAGGAAGACTCAGTTAGTCTGGGTGTGTGTTCACCAGAAGTCACCGAAGGCCACCGAGAGCAGATGTTTCTCCAGCAAAGACTCTCTTATTTGACACCATTATGTAAATATCCTGCAAATATACTTTTTCCTGATACACTTCTTATTTGATCTACCTTTGTTTGTTGAGTCGTCATTTGTATTGCTTGCTACGTTACTTGTTTCAACCTGCAAACTTAACAGTGACGACGAGGATGAACGTCAAATATAACAGTTTGACGAAGAAATGTAAAGAACTCACTAAAAAAAGTACAACGCAACGGTTGACCTTTCTAAGGAATACAAGTTTTGACGAACGAAATAGTCGTAAAAACGGATTTTACGCTAAAGAGAAGTTCGACTCAAGCGGAAAAAAATGAATAATTCAGCGAACATTGGAAAACTGTAAAATATTTTCCTCGCGAAGTACAACACTAAAAGAAAGAAACGGTTGTTTCCTAAATTCCAAGAACAAAAACTACATTCAGGTTCAAAAAAAGTAACCTCGATTAATAGTATTTTATTTACTAAAATACTAGACGGGAAAAAAGCGACAAACCAAAACCTTTAATTGCAGTCTCAAAGAAGAAAAAAAACTCGAACGTAGCAAAAAAAAAAAAAAAAAAAAAGCGACGATTTACGCTGTTTCCCGTGGAATCCATTTTAAAAGAATTAAAAAAATAACAAACTGTAAAAGTGAATTTTTTAAAAACGACAAACAGATTCGTATTACTAAATTACGAAGAACAGATTCGTATTACTAAATTACAAGGAAGTAACATACGAAGAAAAAAAAAGTTCACCAGTTGATTTCCTAAATTGCTGTAAATACCAACTAGAGACTTTTTGGTAAACCAAATTTTTCTCTTCGGTATTTTAAAAAAAATAGCACAGTTAAACTAAAATCAAGGAAAGATTTTTTTTTTAAACTAAAGTTGTCACTGGATAACGGATATGAGACAGTAAAACGTCACGTAAAAAAAAAATTAAATATAGTTCATACATTTTATTTTTTTCAATTGTGACTCGAGTTTAAAAACTTTTTTTTCTATGGAAAGAGTTGTACTTAAGTTCGGCTGTTATTTATTAGGAAATGCCGAAAACGGAAAAGTAAATCGTATTTTGTGGTTTCAGCAAAAGCCTCAGTTCTTATGTTGTGGTTGGATGAGCTTGACTCGCTAGCGAAGTGAGAAAATATTATTCGAGCAGCGATATTACTATTGAAAACAAGAAATATGAACACCTTTTTTTTGAAACACAAGCCATTTTATATGGTACGGATATTGTGTTGCATGTGAAATTGTACAATTTTTCTTCGTAACTGCATTACTGCTACTGAAGGATACAAAAGAAAATGGAAGATTTATCTAGAATGTTAATGCAATTTTTGCAGACGCAGCAAAAGGCGCAATCCGATCTAGATGCACGTAGAGAGGAGAAATTATTGAAATGGCAAATGAAACAAGAAGAAAGGCAGAAGAAATTACAATTAGAATATGAAGAAAGGCAAAATGAACGTTTTGCTAAAACACTGGAACTATTAAAGACTAATCGAGAAAATGTCGACAGCACTAATTTCTGTCATACAACTATATTTAATAGCATGGACACATTTAATTATGTGCCGGGGGAAGAAAAGACTTTTGAGGCATACTATACAAGATACGAGGATGTTTTTCAACTGGACTGCAAAAGTTGGCCAAATAGCCAGAAAGTGAGCCTTTTACTCAGGAAGTTGGGTGTAAGAGAACACAGCAAGTTCGTAGATTATATACTACCTAAAGAAATTACGGAATTAGATTTTATGGAAGGTGTAAAATTACTAAAAGAATTATTTAATCCGAATATATCTCTTTTTCATAAGAGATGGTTGTGTATGAATCTAAGGAAGATGGACAACCAAGATTATTTGACATACGCATCAGTTGTCAATAAAAACTGTAATAATTTTAAGCTAGCGGAACTAACAGTAGAAGATTTCAAATGCCTAATCTTCGCACAAGGGTTAGTTTCCACGAAAAATACAGAACTACGCAAACGAGTATTGTCTAAGCTGGAATCTGAGCAAGATTTAACACTTCAGAAATTAGCAGAGGATTGTGAAAGGGCCATTACACTAAAAAAGGATTCAAGGAAGATAGCAGAATCCGGAGTGGCATATGTAAGAAAGGTTAGAAAACCATACACACCAACCAAGAACTATACAAATAAAAGCAGTCAAAATGATACGAGATATTCCAAATATAATAATTATAATTATAGTAAAGAATATAACAAGTCTCTTCCTAGATATAACTGTAAGAGATGCGCAGAAAGACATTGGGAATCGGATTGCCCTTATAAGAAGAAAAAATGCTACATTTGCAAGAAAGTCGAACACAAAAGCGACTGTTGCAGATATAAATATTTCACCAGAGAGTACAGCAAACAAAATCAAATGAAAAATTAGACAAAAATCGGCGAAAATACATAAAAGCGGAAATATTTAAAACGCCAATAAAATTACAACTGGATTCAGGATCCGATATTTCTATAATAAACTTGAATACATGGAAAAAGTTGGGTAAACCAACTATGATGAAAACAAGTAAATCAGCTCGGACGGTAACTGGTGGTGAGATAAAATTTGAAAGAGAAGTTATCCTTCCGAAAAATTAAAAGGGATTACGAAGAAATTAAAAATGTTCGTATTGAAAAATAACGAAAACCTGTTTGGAATAGATTTACGAAAATAAAAAAAAACATACCAGCACATAATAACGTAACAACCTTGCAGAGTTAATTAGGACTCGCAAATTATTACCAATATTTTATTGAAGGGATGCATAATTTGCGAGCTCCCTTAAATGAGCTGCTAAAAAAGGACACACCTTGGAACTGGACGCAAGAATGTCAAATCGCTTTTGACAAAATAAAGAGCGCACTAACATCTGAATTATTTCTAACTCACTATGACACAAAATTAAATATAGTTGTCGCTAGTGACGCTAGTTCCTACGGCATAGGAGCATGCATTCAACATATCATGCCTAATGGATCTAGACAGCCGATAGCGTACGCTTCGAGAACGCTGCTTCCAGCAGAGAAGGCGTATTCACAGATTGAAAAAGAAGCGTTGAGTATAATCTTTGCAGTGACTAAATTCCACCGATATTTATATGGTAGACAATTCATACTTGAATCCGACCATAAACCATTAGTCACAATCTACGGATAAAAAAAAAAGGATTGCCTGTATACACCGCAAATAGAGTGCTGCGCTGGGGTACGATCCTACTGAATTACGATTTTCTGCTACAACATCTAGCATCGAAAAAAATTTGCCATGCGAATGGACTTTCAAGACTGATACCACAGAAACATAATTTCGAACCGCCACAATATACACCTGAACCCCGAAGATCAGGTAGAAAAAGAAAGTTTAATGAACCATT
Source organism: Euprymna scolopes (assembly GCF_053919585.1). NCBI lineage: Eukaryota > Metazoa > Mollusca > Cephalopoda > Sepiida > Sepiolidae > Euprymna > Euprymna scolopes. The sequence continues at coordinate 38,942,542 of NC_136487.1, forward strand.
AATGTTAAATCCCAATAGAAAAAAGATATTGAAATCTGTGCGACTTCAAATCTTGGGAGGAGGGTGTTGTGGTGGCACAAATTCATTTGCATATGTGGATAGTAATTACACATAAATAGGAAGACTCAGTTAGTCTGGGTGTGTGTTCACCAGAAGCCACCGAAGGCCACCGAGAGCAGATATGTTTCTCCCGCAAAGACTCTCTTATTTGACACCATTATGTAAATATCCCGTAAATATACTTTTTCCTAATACACTTCTTATTTGGTCTACTTTTGTTTGTTGAGTCGTCATTTGTATTGCTTGCTACGTTACTTGTTTAAACCTGCAAACTTAACAGATATGTAAGTCATACTACTCGAATATTAACGTGATTTACGGTTTGAATAACTTATGTACGGCACAGAAAATATTTTCTGTTTTTCATATACCATACTGCACAAGTACCTTATTACTTGGATAAGATTTCTTGTGCACATACAAGAGATACATTAAAACGTAAGTGATCATTGTATGTGATTTTTGGAATATGACATCTACACAATATACAAATACACAATACATAAAATGCATAATGATTAGTTAATTAGTTTGGGAGTGAATCCAGTACATATAAATATATAATCATATACACATACTAAACATTCATAATGATCGGTTAATTAGTTTAGAGGTGAATCCAATAGATGCAAATATATAAATATATGCGCATAATTAAAATCCATAATGATCGGTTAATTAGTTTATGAGCGGGTCCAATAAATAGAAATAACCATATACACATAATTAAAATTCATAATGATCGATTAATTAGTTTAGGAATGTATCCAATACACAGAAATATATAATAATATATACATAATCAAAATTCGTAATAATCGGTTAATTAGTTTAGGAGTGAATCCAATACATATAAATATAAAAAAAAAACATATACACATAATTGAAATTCACAATGATCAGTTAATTAGTTTAGGTGTGAATCCAATATATAGAAATATATAATAATATACACATAATTAAAATTTATAATGATCGGTTAATTAGTTTAGGAGTGAATCCAACACATAGAAATATATAAACTTATACACATAATTGAAATTCATAATGATCGGTTAATTAGTTTATGACTTGACCCAATGCATACAAATATATAAACATATACACATAATTAAAATTCATAATGATCAGTTAGTTAGTTAAAAAGTGAATCCAATACAAAATGCCATTACTTGATCCATTTATGTGATTTTTGGAATATAACAAATAAGCGATATACAATATATCAGATATATTTGGAATATGACATTTTCGTTACGTACATCAGGAACATTCTTCTGTATTTTTTAAAAAAAATAAAAGTGTTTTTTTACATAGGCATTGCCACTTATCAAAGCCAAATGGCCACTTGAGGATAAGGGTTAAAGAGTGTACAGTAGAAATTGGACAATATAGTAATCGTTAGTAAATGGAAATTCGGTAAATTTGTTAACAAGTGGAATGGCTAATCAAGAACTTGTTTACGTTAAACTTGAAGACAACCATATTATAGTCAGCTGGAAAGCAGGAAAACGGAAGACAATTCCACAGGCGTGCAGTTCTAAAAAAGAAGCTTTGTTCATGGTCTAGAAGTGTAAGCCATGTTTAGTTTCAGAACAGTTTCCGATGGTTCGTTGTTCTAAACAAGTCTTGAGAGGTGACTGATTTGCATTAGACAGAACAGTTTCCGATGGTTCGTTGTTACACATAAGTCCTGAGAGGTGACTGATTTGCAGTAGACAGTTCCACCGAGTAAAATATTCTTACCGTGTCGAGACGGAAAAAAACATGCGAAATTGCTACAGAAAAGGTTTAATATTTATAGAGCAAATCTGGTTGGTAGCAGAACGTGAATTAATTTGATTCGTCAGTTCTTAGCAGCATCGTTTATAAATAGAATCGTTCGACTGTGTGTGATCATACCCCATTATAATTCCAGTGTGATAGGATGTCTCCTAGCGGCTTCGGCTGCATGGAGACAGGGTAGTACAAGTCAAGGATTCGTCACTTGACACTCAGCCCAACAGGTGATGGGCCGGGAACCGGCCCAGCACCTGTTGGACTGAGGTACACCGCCTGGGTAATACCTAGGAGGTCCACCCTCCCAGGCCATGCCACCGGGCTTTCCGGTGGGGCAAGTTTATTGCTTGCTGCCTGAGGCGCCCCGACCGGGGAATGCCGACGGGGTTACTCAGGCAATTTTTAAAATTGCAGGAGTGCCCCTTCTTTAGGGGAGCCTGCGAGGTCCCCACTTTCCGGCCTTGTGCCACATTTTGCTGAGGTGGGCAGCAAATAAATATCTACCCCATTATAGCTCCAGTGTGATAGGATGTCTCCTAGCGGCTTCGGCTGCATGGAGACAGGGTAGTACATGTCAAGGATTCGTCACTTGACACTCAGCCCAACAGGTGAGGGGCCGGGAACCGGCCCAGCACCTGTTGGACTGATGTACGTCGCCTAGGTAATACCTACGAGGTCCACCCTCCCAGGCCTTGCCACCGGGCTTTCCGGTGGGGCAAGTTTATTGCTTGCTGCCTGAGGCGCCCCGACCAGGGAATGCCGACGGGGTTACTCAGGCAATTTTTAAAATTGCAGGAGTGCCCCTCCTTTAGGGGAGCCTGCGGGGTTCCCACTTTCCGGCCTTGTGCCACATTTTGCTGAGGTGGGCAGCAAATAAATATCTACCCCATTATAGCTCCAGTGTGATAGGATGTCTCCTAGCGGCTTCGGCTGCAAGGAGGCAGGGTAGTACATGTCAAGGATTCGTCACTTAACACTCAGCCCAACAGGTGAGGGGCCGGGAACCGGCCCAGCACCTGTTGGACTGAGGTACACCGCCTGGGTAATACCTAGGAGGTCCACCCTCCCAGGCCTTGCCACCGGGCTTTCTGGTGGGGCAAGTTTATTGCTTGCTGCCTGAGGCGCCCCGACCGTGGAATGCCGATGGGGTTACTCAGGCAATTTTTAAAATTGCAGGAGTGCCCCCTCCTTTTGGGGAGCCTGCGGGTATCCCACTTTCCAGGACTTGTGCCAAATATTGCCGATGTGGGCGGCAATTAAGTATATACCCCATTATACTTCCAGTGTGTTGGGATGTGTCTCCTAGCGGCTTCGGCTGCAGGGAGACGAGGTAGTACACGTCAAGGATTCGTCACTTAACACTCAGCCCAACAGGTGAGGGGCCGGGAACCAGCCCAGCACCTGTTGGACTGATGTACGCCGCCTGGGTAATACCTACGAGGTCCACCCTCCCAGGCCTTGCCACCGGGCTTTCTGGTGGGGCAAGTTTATTGCTTGCTGCCTGAGGCGCCCCGACCGGGGAATGCCGACGGGGTTACTCAGGCAATTTTTAAATTACAGGAGTGCCCCTTCTTTAGAGGAGTCTGCGGGGTTCCCACTTTCCGGCCTTATCCCACATTTTGCCGATGTGGGCGGCAATTAAATAATTACCCCATTATACGTCCAAAATATTGCAACATCCTCCCTATTTTTTATAATGGGGAAGTCCCTTGTGTTCGTCCTACTCAAAAAAAAAAAATATTTTTTTATATTCAATTATACATAACAAAAATTAGAAATCATTCGGATTTTGGAATTTTAGCATGTTAAAAGACGCCATTTTTAATTGTGTTCAAATGTCAAAACAGATATATGTGTACAGAGAAGAGACATAAAAGAAATGGAGGGTATTTTAACCTTAAAAAGAGGTGGGTATGTGAAAAAAGAAGCCATTTCTTGAATTTGATTATGCAGTTTTGTAAAAAAAAGAAAAGAAAAAGCGCATACATATAAATAAATATGCATAAACATAAACATACATGCAATATGTACCCGTTTAAAGAGATTTTTTTGTTAATGAATACAATGCAAAAAAAGATAGAACATTTTTGAAAAATAAGAAAGAAAACTAATGGGCACAAAAAAAAATAAATAAAAGTCGATGGTAATTTCTGCGCGCCTTAAAATAAGCATGCAAAAAGTATTTTGTCGAAAAAGAAAATTACAAAGAGTATTTTTTTTTAAGTGTCTTTTTAATTTTTTTGTTTATTTCAAGAAAGTATTAGTTACGCATTAGTAGGTTAAAGTGTTAATACAAATAAAATGGATACAGTTTAACGTCTTGTCCAGGACTATTTTTTTGATATATAGAAATGTATATACACAGGGCCGTGAAAAAAATATTCAATCGAATCCCCCAACAAGTTTTGAGAAAAAACGCTTTAACTTTCTTCTTGTTGCGGGTTTCGTGAATACATCAGCGATATTTTGTTTTGATGATATGTAATTCAAAATAATGGATTCCTTTTTTACCTCGTTTTTTATGAAATGGTATTTTATATCTATATGCTTAGATCTTTGGTTGATTATCGTGTTCTATGCTAAGACTATACTGCCTTGATTATCACAATTAATTACTACGGGGCTTTTAGTTAATTCTGGCTCTAAAATAGTCTTTAGGATATTTTTAAGGTAGAGTGCTTCCTGGGTCGTGTGTGTGATCGCGATAAATTCTGCTTCTGTAGAGAGAGATACAATCTGTTGCTTTTTAGATTTCTATGAAATAATAGGCCTATTTTCTGAGAGTCTGAAACAATATCCAGATATACTCTTTCGATGTTCATCGTTTCCCCAGTCTGAATCCGAAAAACTTCTAATTTTAGGTGACTTCTTGATTTTCTAAATACTAACTTCTGTTCTTTAGTTTCTTTTAAATAACGCAGGACTTCTGTAGCTCTGTTTAAATCCTTCATTGTCGGTCGTGATAATTTTTCTGACAGTTTTGTTTCTGTATAGCATATGTCGGGCCTGGTTGCAGTCATTAAATATATAAGACTACCTATAATTTCGCGGTATTGTTTGTCATTTATTATTTCAGATTCTGTGTGTATATTTTTATTAATATCATTTTCGACCGGTGTAGAGCGTTTCTTGCACTCTCCCATTCCAAATTTTAATAGTATTTTGTCGCTGTATCTCGATTTAATCATCGTAACAAGTCCTTTGCTTTAAGTAAATTCTATCCCCAGAAAACAGGATATTTTTTCTAGATCGGTCATTTTGAATCTTTTACTTAATTTGTTCTTAATATCGGTTAACATTATGTCACAATTTGATGCGATTAAAATATCATCGACCCACAAAACCAAAATCAGTAGTTTATCGTCTTTGTGTTGGGTATATAAACAGGGGTCTACAGTGCATTGTCTAAATTGTTGTTTAATAATATAATCATGAAATACTGTATTCCAACACTGAGCACTCTGCTTGAGACCATATAATGACTTGTTAAGTCGTCACACGCTATTTTTATTTTTCATTATAAATCCCTCTGGAGGGGTAATATAAATTTCATAGTCTATTGGGGCATTCAAGTAATCATTTTTTTACGTCCATTTAATGGATGTTTAGGTCAGATTGCGATGAGATTTGCAGTAGAATTCTGATTGTCGTTAGGTTTGTGGTCGGTGAAAACGTAGAAAAATATTCTATACCGTAAATTTGAGAGTAGCCGTTAGCAACAAATCTAGCTTTGTACTGTTCTGCGCCTGATGCTGTAGTCTTTATTGTAAAGACCCATCTTGTAGAAATAACATGTTTATCTTTTGGGAGAGACACCGCCGGATAGGTATCATTTTCGGTTAAGGCATCTATTTCTTTTTTCATGGCAATTTTCCATTCATCACAATGTTCTGAATTAATTGCTTCGTTAAAGCTTTTTGGCGCATTTTCCATTGAATAGCAATAGTCGATTTGATAATCTTTTATATTGTCGACCACAAAAAATCGGGTCGCCTTCTATTTCTTTTGGGATATCTTTCGACTTCATCATCGTCATCATCATCATCATCATCATCATCATCATCATCATGGACACTCTTGTCTCTGTCAATTGTATTGTCTTCGTTTGTTTTAATTATTTGAGGGAATATAATTTCATCTCCTTCATATGACGGGGTTTCGTCTGTAAAATTAAACGTGTCTGTGAATTTTACACATCGGATTCTTTTTATTTTATTTTTTTCTGGGAAAAATACTAAATTGGCTGGACTGTTTTTATCGTATCCAAGAAATATACTTCTGTCGGCTTTAATATTCAATTTACTTTTTTATCTATATATGCGAAGCAAGTTGAACCAAATATATGCATTCTGCTTAAATTTGTTTCTTTTTACCACAGAAAGATTCATATGGAGTTTTAGATAGTGTTTTGTTAAATCACCTGCTGCATATATAGGCTGCCGCCATAAGTGCGTACATCCAGAGGTTTTTAGTGAGTTTTGATTCAATGAGTAGGCATCTTACCATTTCAAAAAGTGCCCGCCACGCACGTTCAGCAGTCCCGTTTTGGTGTGGTGATCTAGGAGCTGATTTTTCATACCTGATATGATGGTTAACTAGTAAAAGTTCAAAGTCTTTATTGGTGAATTCCGTACCGTTGTCAGATCGAATACATTTGCCTTCACCGTAGATAGCCATGTCGGCTAGATATTTTTTTAGTTGCTAGCAGGGTATCAGATTTGTTCTTTAAAAAGTAAACCATTATTAAACCTGAATGGTCATCTATGAAATTCAAAACATATCTATAATATTATCTGGCCATCGGTTCTACAGGACCGTTCAAGTCTCAATGCAAATTGATAGGATTTTATTGGGCTCTTGTCTGGTATCTTGCCTTTATAGTTTGTCATTTTTCCTTGCGTAGAGACGTCGCAGTTGAAGTTTTTTGATGTTTGTATTTTCATTCCATCAACTACAGTCGGCAACTTTTTGATATCAGGAATATTGCAGTGTCCAAAAATGTTATGCCATGTCTGTAGATCATGGCAGGCGGTTTTCGATGGGACTACGCTATTTAAATAATATTGTCTTCCACTTTCTTTAATATCGAATACAGTTCCATTCGGGTATATCAGTTTTGATTTATTGGGGCTAAGGTTTATATTTTCACATTGTTTTGTGGCAGCTTGTACAGAAAATATATTTTGTTTAAATTTTGGGATTAGAAGGGCGTTTTCTAGAATACAGAAATTAAGTTCACCTTTATTGTTCTTCAGCGAGATTTTAGCATCGCCTCTTTTCAAAACGATATCATTTACTCGACTTCCGTCTGCTAGTTCTACAAAATGATTTTGTGGCTTAAAGTTGGGATCAAAATTGATAAAATCAGATTTCTTTGTAATCACATTGCCGTGGCCCCACAATCGGCAAGAAAATTATTATTGTTTATTGAAGCATTAAACGTACACGAAAATAAAAATGTATGTTCGCTAACAGAGCTCTCCACATTTTTAATGGATTCGCCATTTTGAGTCCTGTATCTTCATTGGAAACTCTTGTGATTAGGTCGTTAACAATTATAGCAAATAATTATTGTACTTTTCTTAGGAGAAAAATTGTTTTTGGCAAAGTTGCGGTTTTTATTCCTGGCATGGTTATAATTTAATTTTGGTGTTTTTATGTGTGTATTTTTAAATTTCATGATATTTGTGGATTCGTTTTTTTTTTTTCTGTGATCATTTTTTCAGTTTCTTTATAATTTCTGAGTGCTACCTTTAATTGGCTAAAGGTCATGGGGTTTTCTTTCTGGGTTATCACGGCGGTAAATGGCTTGAAATCACTCGGTTATCCCTTAAGTACCATGGAAATTAACAGACTGTCACTTATAACTTCACCAGGCATTTTTAAAGAATTTGCAGTCGTTTCGGCTCTTATAATATAATCAGTAATAGTTTCGGCTTCCATTCGTTTTAGAGAGGTCAGTTCAGTGTATAAAGAAATACTTTTGGGTTTTCCTTTCGATAAATAATGCTCTCTCAATATGTTCAATGCTTTGCAGCCATCGGCCACGGCTTCTTTCATTACCAGTGATAGACTTCGGTCATCTAAACACTGTATTAATTCCGCAAAGACAGTTGCGTTCTTTTCAATGAAGTCGCGGTCGTTTCTGTTTTCAGGTTGTGTTTTAAGTACTTTGTGTAGCTTTTGGATTCGTAGATATCCTAGAAATTTTACTTGCCACAATTCGAATTTTGATTCGGATCCATCGAAATTAAGACGACACTGGGCCCATAACCTCTAGAAGTGTAAGCCATGTTTAGTTTCAGAACAGTTTCTGATGGTTCGTTGTTCTAAACAAGTCTTGAGAGGTGACTGGTTTGCAGTAGACAGAACAGTTTCCGATGGTTCGTTGTTCTAAACAAGTCTTGAGAGGTGACTGGTTTGCAGTAGACAGAACAGTTTCCGATGGTTCGTTGTTCTAAACAAGTCCTGAGAGATGACTAATTTGCAGTAGACAGTTCCACAGAGCAAAATATTCTTACCGTGTCGAGACGGAAAAAACATGTGAAATTTCTACAGAAAAGGTTTAATATTTATGGAACAATTCTGGTTTCTGATTGGTTGGTAGCAGAACGTGAATTAATTCGATTCGTCAGTTCCTAGCAGCGTCGTTTATAAATAGAATCGTCCGACTGTATGTGATCATACCCAATTATACGTCTTGTATGATGGGATGTGTCTCCTAGCGGCTTCGGCTGCAGGGAGACAGGGTAGTAGTACTCGTCAAGGATTCGTCACTTGACACTCAGCCCAACAGGTGAGGGACCGGAAACCGGCCCAGCATCTGTTGGACTGATGTACGTCGCCTAGGTAATACCTACGAGGTCCACCCTCCCAGGCCTTTCCACTGGGCTTTCCGGTGGAGTAAGTTCATTGCTTACTGCCTGAGGCACCACTACCGGGGAATGCCGACGGGATTACTTTTTTCAATTGCAGGAGTGCCCCTCATTTAAGGGAGCCTGCTGGATCCCCACTTTCCGGCCTTGTCTCACATTTTGCCGAGGTGGGCGGCAATTAAATAACTACCCCATTATACGTTCAAAATATTGTAATACATGTAATCTACGTTTAGGTTTAGGCACAGATAGAAAGTGGGGGAATTATTAATACGGTTTTTCAGCTAAACGAGTGTTCCTTGTGAAAGTTTTTTCGAAATGGGCGACCAGACACTGAAGCTCAGTCGAACACTTTCATGAAAATAACGATACAGCAGAGACAAACTCGCAACATCTCTTCTGTGAGATAGAGGTTGCAGGGAAGAGAAAAGGACATCTCCTACGAGGCTACGAAGTCTATTTTGAACTCAAGGCAGGACAAGTCCTTTCTAGCAGCTCCTGTCCAGATGAGGCCACAGTATTCCATCCTTGGACGTACCTGGCTCTTATATAGGTAAAGAATTGCATCAACAGTGAGATATCTACTGGATTGAGAGAATGATTTCACCATTTTTCCATTACTCCTTGATTTTTAAGTTCTTTTGTTATCTCTTCAGTAGTACACATTGAGAGGTCTTTCAATTTTACTATACCTTTGGATGCATTCAGATTCTTGTGTGGATGAGTTTTGATATTTATGTTGTGGAAAGTTTTCATTCCTAGGAGAAAAGTGGCATGTTTTTTCTCTTTCCAATTCCACCAGTAGGGTTTTATTTTTTTAAGTTTTTACATTTTTGGGGGTAATATATGGCAATATAATTTATGTATAATAAACGGTGATAAGTCAGCTATTTTGGTTTCTTCGGTGAATTCCAATACAATAAATTTTGAGGATGTTTGATGTAGTTCATTATCTGAACTATCCGAGTCGACGTCTTCGCGCTTGGAGTTTTTATATTTGGCCATATATATATATATATATATATATATATATATATATATATATATATATATATATATATATATATATATCATATTGAATTCTCTGCAGAGGGAGAGCAAATGAAGACCATTTTCAATCATTATACCAATGCCATGATGCCCCAGATCCCCTTTCCATGATTGGAAGTCAGAACCGACCCGAGCATTAAAGTCGCCCATCAAAATGAGTTTGTCCTTATGGCGAATACCACCGATTACTTCTCGCAGTTGTTGGTAGAATTCATCTCTCTCCTCATCCGGTCTGCTCATTGTTGGTGCATAGCAGCTTACAAGTGTAACCCGAGTTTCAAGTTCCAACTCAAGGGTCAAAGTAATAATGCGGTCCGATAGACCTTTGGGAAGAGATTTCAGTGATTTGGCTAGTTCTGATTTCACGGCAAATCCCACACCAGAGAGGCGAGGCTCATCAGGCCCGCTACCCTTGGAGAAAAAGACATAACCACCCTTTTCCTCCTTAAATTGAGAGACACCAGCAAGGCATGTTTCACTGAGTGCCGCAATATCGATCTTATATTTCTAAAGTTCACGAGATATCAACGCTGTTTTACGTTCTGGTGCATTAGGATTGTCCTGGAGGGTGCGAATATTCCACGATCCAATATTAAATTTCTTACTTAATTTATAATTATTTCGACTGCACACTGGATACCCAGACAGCTGCAGCTCACTGTCAAGGTGAATGTGTACGAGCAATGTTTAGGGCTCCTTTTATCGCCCCTTCCCCATACATGGGGAAAGCAGTGCTATCCCTAAATAGGGCTGCTTTGCCACCAATGGAGGACACGAGCTGCGCAATTGCACACATATTTGCACAGAACGGCCATCACCCATTGGCCGCCACAGTGAAGACATTCGGCTAAGGACTTCCAGTGATACCCTTCACCTATCCCCGTCACCTTCAACCTTACGCCCATGGACTTTGTTGGTGCAGGACCATGTAAAACCTAGACCACATCAAAGTTGTCAGAGAACTAACACATAGGTCTTGATTATAGTGGTGAAAGCCCGTGTAAAACTATCCACACTTTTTGGAGCTGCTGATAGCACTAAATCGGTGCAAAGATTTGCCACAGAGGAAGCGAACAACAGACCTCATTTTCTGAATTTGATCCTGGGCTTCTATATCCTGGTCATCAAACCAATCCTGGTGATTCCGTAAGGATCAAATTCAGAAAATGCATCAAGCTCACAAAGCATGGATTGACGACCAAAACTCTACTGAAAAAAGATTTGCATACAAAACCTGTAAAGGGAAAGTGCAGAGGACACTACGACAGATGAAAGAGAGATGGTGGACCGCACACGCAGAAGCTGTTCAGTCAGCATTCAACAGAAAGGACACGAAAGCCTTTTATGAAGGTATAAGGAAGGTTTTCGGTCCTCAAGAATCAGGAGTTTCGCCAATTTTAGCAGAAGACAGGACATTACTGACAGACAAGGACGGTATCTTGAGACGCTGGAAGGAACATTTTGAAACAGTGTTAAATTCTTCTTCGGTAACAGACGATGAGATTATAAACTCAATTGAGCAGGTTCCCGAGAGATCAGAACTATCCGTGTTACCAACTCTCCCAGAAGTCCTTGCAGCAGTTGAACAGATATCGTTGGGTAAAGCATCAGGAAATGACGGTATACTTGGGAAGTGTGGTTGATTCAAGTGCATCTCTTGACCATGAAGTTATCAACCGTATCTCCCGAGCAAGCAGCGCCTTTGGCAAGCTGCACACAAGATTATGAAATGTTCGGGGTTTAAGCCTGAAGACAAATATTCATGTATATAAGGCTGTGGTACTGTCCACATTTTTGTATGCCTTGGAGACGTGGACCTCGTACCGAAAACAAATTTCGCAACTTGACGTCTTCCATAAGAGAGGTCTACGTGCCATTTGCGGTTTTACTTTGAAAGACAAAATATCAAATGCGAAATTATTCACACTTTGTAAAATCAGCAACATCGAAAGCTTCTTAATCCAGTCGCAGCTTCGATGGGCGGGTCATGTGATGCGAATGGATGATGATAGGATACCGAAGCAACTCCTGTATGGCTAATTAGACAGAGGCCGTCGAAACGTGGGACGACCATGGTTGCGTTACAAAGACAAAATAAAGTCTAATTTGCAGGTTCTAAATATTGAATATAACAATATTGAGCTAACTGCAAAAGACAGAAGGAAGTGGATAGAAATGTGTGACAGAAAAATCCAGGAGTTCTCGGCGTTTTGCATCGAAAAACTAAAAGAAGCCAGAGTCAAGTCAAAAAATAATACTGAGCAGTGTGGAGCTAAATTCTCGCATTTATATGTCTGTCACCAATGCGGTTGCCATTGCAAGTCTCTAGCAGAACTAAAGTGCCACATACGTCTAAGTGAATGTCGACACGCTGAGTTCTAGACCTTCAGGTCAATTGTCGGAGTCTCATTCGTCGAAAATCGACGGAGAGTCCATCACACACACACACACACACACACACACACACATATATATATATATATATATATATATATATATATATATATATATATATATATACATTAAATTCATTATTTATGCTCCCCACCCACCTATGTGTCCAATATTGGGGCATATAAAGGGGGAACCCATTCACCTTGTCATACATAAACAGTATACACGTTCCAAATGGGAGCGATGAGCACCCATAATCCTTTAGTTACACAATCCAAGTCATTTGTGGTAACTTCCGGCACTATATAGCCATGTCATGACTTTAATCATTTCGCACATTTGACCATAGCCACCGCCTTCTAACACATGGAAAAGAGGGGAAATATGTATATGTTTATAGTGGTGCAGGGTAGAACTATATTTGTTATGGTTTAGATTGATAAAAAAAAAGATTGATAGAAAAATAGAAGATATCTTAGTGCTTGGCGTAACTAGCCGATTGATCGGATCGGGCCACTCCGACCGCCCGTCTAGCCTTGTACGAGTCAAATGTGGAGTGTTGAAACTGGTATCTTTAATTCCCCTAGATATCAGTTGCTCAGCCACCAGGATCCTTTTCCGAGTCATTACGGGTCGCCACCCACGGTCAACAGGTGGCCCCTTTGAGAGGCTTTTACTCTCTGCAGGAGAATAGTCGGTGTATTCTAATGCCCCACCGACGGGGTTGAGAAGTAGGGAAGGAAAAAAGGAAGGGAAAAACATTTAAAAATCAAGAATATCGGCATGTAAAAAAAAAAGAAGAAAGAAACCGTGCAGTTCGAAACCGTAACAGTGTTAGTAATAAGACACGCTATACACTGCACCAAAGGGACAACTATTTTAAGAACGTTATTGAATCTCTCCATAAGTACGAATGTACGCATGCGCACAACGACGCCATTGTGCTAGGCTCGTCAAGTTGTCATTTAAGTCAAGTTTGAACCCATTTTTAGAATCACTTAGCGATTGTCTTAACCCATTAAACGCCTCTAATAAAATTCTAAACCAAAAATGCAATCTTTTGAGGTATTGTACGCCGTCCAACGACCATCCGTCTAGAATACAATTTTAAAAACGGAGAAAGACACACACAGACAAAGTGACATTTATATATTAGATTATGGATAATAACGAATACCAGTTGTCAAAATTTCAGCTTTTAACAGTTGTTATTTCTAACAAATATTAGGTTTTAAAATTGTGTCCCTTAGTTTTGGACGCTACTGCATATACAGGGTGATCCCAAAAAACGGGCCCCCAACTGTAATTAGGTCCTGTTTCTTAGTGCTTTGTCCGAATGAAATGAAACTTTGGCCATAACTAGTGTATTATATTCAAAACATCACATCAAAACACTAGGGCCTTTGGCCTTTTTTCTCCGTTGACTGTAAAATGCTCAGAAAAACAATTGAATGCTCTCTGTTTTTTTGGGGGTCACCATATATATATATATATATATATATATATATATATATATATATAAGGAATAAAAGTGAAGTTTACAAGCCAAACACTACCGTATATTTAAAGCGAATATAAATATTAATATTTATATAATAATCTCACCTTCATAAACAAGCTCAATACAACCGAATATGGAAGCAAAGATTTTTATGAAAGAACAGAAACTTAGGACTGTAAACTATTATTTACAAGGGTTTATTGTTAGACAGGATACAAAAATATTTATATTTCTTTAATCCGCGGAATTTCAAATATCAAAAATATTTATATTTCTTTAATCCGCGGAATTTCATCAATGGAAAGATATTTGAAAATAAATATTATAGCGAAGCTATGAATTCTCTGGTACTGGCATAAATTGAACTGGATTATATAAAAACTAGCTATATATGCAAAAAAATTTTTTTAGCGTAAACAGTCTATAATACGAAAGAAAGAAAAGTGAAATGAAAAAAAAAATCACAATGAAATATGAAAAATCCAGATGAAAGGATATGGAGTGGTTAGATAGTTCTCATAGCGAAATGGTTATAAAAGTCAATGTTCCTACAAGAAGTACCCGAGTTTACATTGTTACAAGTAAGTCCAGATTAAAAATCCAAAAATGTGCGTAATCCAAATCTAAAGAGAGATTTTGTTTGCAAGCGGCCGAGGAAGAAAGATTATTTCGAAGCGTTATAGTTTTTTCTATTAAGGGAAGAATGTAACAGTACTTCCATAGAACGCATTCTTTGAAACTCCGCTGATTAAGGATACCTTTATATTTGTTTTTTGAGTATCCCCTCGAACAATAAACCCTTTTTTGAAATTCAATTTTCACCCCAAACAAGGCACAGTGCCACTTTGAAGTAGAGGTTACTATTGGGGACATAAGTTGCAGGAATATTATGAAGAGAGATGAGTAGAAATGTATCTGTTCACATTGCACGGGAACTTCTGCATCTCAGTACAGTTGGGAAAACAGAACCCCGGAATGGAGTTCCAAAGTATAACAGTTCTGGGAACTCACACCTAGGGATCTCTACTGTGAAGGGGTGGGATTTAGCTGCTTGTCGAGTTTGTCGGGGGGTATTCACGTCGAGATGGGTACAAGTGCGTGTAGTTCGTCAGAGCATTCACCATTAAAGCACTTGTAAAACAAGCAGAGGGATGTTGCATTTCATCGATGGGACAGAGGCTGAAGCCTAGATGACAGCTATCAGGTTCGAGACTCTCTTTTGAGCCTTTATTAATTATAATTTAAAGTCTTAAATTGTTTATATATATATATATATATATATATATATATATATATGTGCTTAATTATATTTTAATTCATGCAGATTTCGTAAATATTATTACATTATTTTCTATTGAATATTTTGTTGTACCTAATATAAAGTACTGATTTCAAAAGTTATAAATATAATTTGGATACCATCAGCTAAAATCGAAACAAAACATTTAGCGTTTCAGCTTCGTCCCCTACTGTTTGAGCTATCTATTGATTGATAAAAAGGTTTTTCAATTAAACCTCCTCCTAGTTTTGAATGCATGTATGCATGCGCAGAGTAGTAGAAACATGTAAGCAAGTTGATATAAAAATTTGTATTTCAACTTGCCGACATATTTCTGTATTCGCTATTCATCCATTCGAAACAAAGATTTTATTCGTTATAAATCACTGTTATTATATGATTATCATTTATTCCTGATTTCATTTCTATGTCTCAAGTAGTTTACAGGTCTATCAGTGAAATATTTACAACCACGCGCACCTACATACATCTACTATTTTATTTATATAGATACTCATGTTTACGATTTTTCTTTTGAAAAATGTAAAAGTAACATTTGCAATACGAGGTCAAGTAATAAAAAAACTATTATAGTGGTTGCGTTTTTAAAGATAAAACAATTTGCAGATGCTAGGTTTCTTCCAGACAGATGGTAAACTTCAGAAGAGTTAATACAATCCAAAAATATTATGCGTTTTTCAATTAAAACTTCACATGCTAATAGAAAATTTCTGCTTTAAATATTGAAACTTTTTATTACATACATTATACACTGAGATAAACTCTCTATTTTTTTTTTATAAAGCGAATACTTTTTTAATCATTATCATTTCTTTACGTTCTAATATATTCAATGAAATCTATTTCTTATTTTTTTAACAGCTAATTGTCTCTAGTTATCCAAGATGAAGTCTGAGGTAAATTTTAATTTGGGATTTCGATTCTATGACATATGTCATATTGTACATTATGCATATTGCACATTGTACATTATATAGATATTATAACTATTATTATACTGACCCTTAGAGTACAAAAACATTGCATGTATATATATATATCTATGTGTGTATATAAATGTATATATATGTATATATATATGAACATATATATGTATGTATATATATATGTATGTATACATACATGTATGTATATATATATGTATGTATATATATGCATATATATGTATATATATGTCTGTATATGTATAAGTATATGTATGTATATGTATACATATGTATACGCATATGCATATGTATATATATGTATATGTATATATATGTATATATATATGTATATATATGTATATGTATATATATATGTATATATATGTATATGTATATATATCGTCTTTAATATATGTCGGTTGGACTGTTTACATTTTGACTATCCGTCGCTGAGTTTATTTGTGAAACAATGTGTGAATTTGTTTATATTATCGTAAGTTACTATTCCAAAAGTGTTTGTCTCAACCAAACTTTTTATTTAAAAAATAGTAAGCGTATTTAATATATGTCGGTTGGATTGTTTACATTTTGACTATCCGTCGCTGAGTTTATTTGTGAAAAAATGTGTGAATTTGTTTATATCATCGTCAGTTACTATTCCAAAAGTGTTTGTCTCGACCAAACTTTTTATTAAAAAAAAAAACAAAGCGGAAGACCAGTACCCGCATTAAGCTCGTCTACAGTTTGACTTGTTGCTGGCTATCTTGCTCTTGCTTGTTGCTGGATGTCAACATTTTGAACCGAGAGAGAGATTTAGCTGTCGTACAAAGCTAACACTCTGTAACGTCATCTTTGTATAGATACTCTCTCAAGCATTTTTGTATTATAAAAATAAAAGAAAAAAAAGTGATGTGGCGATAAAAAAGGTGTGACGTGTGTACGCCTGTAATGCTGGATGCATGTAAAAATTATTCTGTCATCATTATATGTATCTATGTATGTATTGTGTATGCATATTTATATATGTATGTGTGTGTATATTTATATATGTACATGTGAGTTTATATGTATTTATATCTATGTGTATATGTATGTATATGTGTCTATGTGTATATATGTTTGCGTGTGTACATAAATACATTTATAAATATTTGTATGCATGTATGTTTGTATGAATGTATGTGTATGTATGCAGGTGTGTATCTATATGTATGTGTGTGTGCATGTATGTGTGTATGTATATGAATGCATATATATGGATGTGTATGTATATGTAGGTAAATGTATGTATATATATATATATGCATATGTGTACGTATATGTATGTGTAAGTATATGTGTGTATGTATTTGTATATGTGGATGAATATGTATGTATATGTGTATGTATGAATGTGGGTATGTATATGTATGTTTGTGTATTATGCATTGTGTATGTATATGGGTATATATGAGCGTATGCTTATAGACATACGTATGTATGTATGCATGTATATATTTATATGTATGTATACTAATGACCGTCTTGTTTATGTTTGCATGTGTGTGTATGCATATGTATGTGTGCGTATTGTGTATGTACGCATGTATATATGTGTGTGATATGTGTACATATGTATGTGTGTGCGTGTATATATATGTATGTATAATAATGACCGTCTTTAGTGTAATGTCTGCTTGAGCACGTGAATTCGCTGGCAGGACTATATGTCATTTTTCGGGCTCATGCACTTTCAGTGTCTGAGGGAGTGGCACTCGTCTGACAAGACGTTGCAATCATCATATATATATATATGTATATGTATAAATGTATATATGTATATGTATATATATATGTGTGTATATATATGTATATGTATATATATGCATATATGTGTATATATATGTATATATGTGTGTATATATATATATGTATATATATTTATATATGTATATATATGTATATGTGTATATATATTTATATATATGTGTATATATATGTATATATATGGTTGTATATATGTATATATATTTATATATATGTGTATATATGTATATATGTGCATGTATATATATGCATATATATGTATATATGCATATATATGTATATATATGTATATGTATATATATGCATATGTATATGTATATATATGTATATATATGTATATATCTATATGTACATATATGTATCTATGTACATGTGAGTATATGTATATATATGTATATGTACATATATATGTTTTTGTGCGCGTAAATATGTATAAATGTATTTGATCACTGGCATATAATTGTGACCATCGTCTCACTTACTTTTACATACTGTTATCTATGCTGAAATTTAAAATTAGATGTGCAGCCAGATACTCTCCATCATATTGTTCTATTTTATCGCTATTTCTAAACCTGAATTTCATGCTTCATCCCTAATGAAGTCAATTTCTACTGCCTTTTACTCTTGATCGAATAAATTATTGTATCCGACATTTGCAAAAGTTTACCAAATGTAAAAGATTGTCTTGGAGGGACTAACGGTACAGTAGGCTAATCATAACAATGAAGACAGCATCCACAGGAAATTATCTCATACATGAACTGCGCGACTTATCAGATATATACCCTGGTAGATTGAACCGTCGTTGCACACTCCAGGAGCTGAAATTAGTGCAAGTGAGGTTAGCGAATGAGGGATAGAAATACATCATGTATGAAATCGTGGCTGTTGATTGGGTAAATGGCGAGAAGCTAACGCTTTCTGAAATCCAAACAGTTTCTTCCACTAGGTGTGATTTTAAAGCTGGCAGCGGTTTATTTGATATTATCGTTTACAAATCAGCTGCCTTTGTACAATGGATATAAATTATTCAGATTTTGGCGGTTTGATTTGAATCTAAATATACGAGACGAAATCAATTATAGCACACATATTATTTGTATGATCTATCTATCTATCAATCCAATCTGCCAATATATCGTCTCTTTCTTTCTCTGGCTCTCTCTCTCTCTCTCTCTCTCTCTCTCTCTCTCTCTCTCTCTCTCTCTATATATATATATATATATATATATACATATATATGTATATGTGTAATGAATGGACGAAAAAAACTATATTACAAAGTTCATGATGTTGACCATCTTCCAATTTATTCCTTTAGTTCAGTTGACATTAACAATTCTTTACAGTATCTTTTTCGTAGCACAAGATAATTCACTTAATTATTATATCAATCAGATGATCATTTTGCCCTTAATGCATCAGAAGAAATAGCAACAATACCTCATAATATTACATTACGCCATTCTGATTAAAATGGCGTATTGTAAACATATTTTTACGTATGTACAGCTTATCTTCTAATTTTCGGATTTTAAAACATGTCAAAACACACTTAAACTCTTTTTGATAAATATGGATTCCCGTATGCGAGTTAAGAAAAATGACCAAGAGACAAAAAAAAGATAAAACCAAACCACAAATATTAGATAATAATACAAATAAACAACAAACCAAAACCCGTAAACGTAAGAATAGACATAAGGAGACCCTATGGTTCAACCCTCCATATTCCAAAAACCTAGAGACAAACATAGCCAGAGAATTTTTTAAAATATTAGATAAGAACTTTAAAGCCCCCATAGATATAATAAAATTTTCAATAAGAACACAATCAAAGTCTCTTACTCTACTATGCCTAACCTTCATAAAAATAATTATCTCTAATAGTAAGAAAATTAATAAGCTACAAAATACAACTAGACAAAATATATCAGACTGTAACTGTAGAAGAAAAAATTAATGTCCCCTACAAGGCTCATGTAAAATTAAAAATGTTATCTATAGCTGCACAGTATCAAAAACCCCAAATCTACATGTATCTATTAACAGCCATAACTCAACTACCAGATTAAATAATGACACCAACTTAAACCAATATACCGATCAATTACAAACCAACCCACCATATAATAATCCAGCACCAGACCTAACGGAAAATAATCACAATAAGCAAGAGGCAATATATTTTGGTTCCACATCTGGCCTAATAAAACATAGAATTTAAACGCACAAATATTCTTTTAAAAATAACTCTCTGTCAAACCAAACTACTCTATTCAACTATATTTGGCAACTCAAAAGTTGCAATATTTCTTTCAACTTGAAATGGCGAGTAATTGAATCTTGCAAACCATATAAACCAGGAGATAAATTCTGGCCACTATGTTCAAAAGAGACCCTAAAAATTTTAAAACATGAAGATATAACAAATGCAACCACCCTATTAAATTCAAGACAGGAACTAAGATTCACATGCAGTCATAAACGTTGGTTTTAATTTAATAAATATAAACCACCTTAAATCATTAAAAATTACTTATTAGTAAAAATAGATTACAATTTTTTCCTGTAATAAATTAAGTTAGACTAATTATCCCCCTTGCACCGTTTAATTAAAGAAAATATGACTAATTATCCCCCTTGCATTATGTAATTATACAAACAACATTCGAATTATAAACTGTGGCGTCTTTAAATCAAAAGCATGCTAACGGAAATAATTTATTGCACGGTCGTCCCTTTTTAAAAATTCATCATTCGATGAGGTGAAAAGCTATAGCAAACATCTATATGAGTACTTTAACCATAGTTCCTGATTTCAAAAGGCGAAAAATTAAAAGGTAAATTTTTATACCTATATCTTTGTGTATATACCTGTATATCCATGTATATCTATATATGTGTCTATTTTTGATATGTATGCATGTATATATTTGTGTGTGTGTGTGTATGTATAATATTGTACTTAAACCAAATTTATAATTTAAATTCAAATTTATATTTTACTCTATTTTTTCTATCTCTAACCCATATTAATTTTCTTATCAATTTTAAATCCAGACAGTTATTTCAATGTTTTCCAGATACACCTGCCTTACTTTTAATGCTAGGTTTATTTATGGTGTCTTTTAAATTTAATAAAAACCTTTCAGAATTTGCTGACGAGGAAACCTTGTTTATTAAAAAAACTATATGTAATAATTATTGTCCGTAACTTGATGTCTACCACAATAAAAACACTGTTTTCCGAAAAGATCGTACAAATAATTGATTTTGTTGTTGTTCGTTCTTATGAAACGGATTTTTAATTTAATAATAATTTGATTTTTATATTTAAATTAGCAATCACATTACTAAATATTAAATTAGCTCTAGGATATTTACCTATCGAGCTTATTATATATCAAAATATAGCACTTTTTCTTTCCTGTATATAAATTAAACTAGTAATTTCACTATTACATTAAAATACACTCAGCTCTTTAGACTATTGTTCTAATCTCCTTTAAATATATATATATATATATATATATATATATATTTATATATACACACACACATAAGAAGACCGCCCGACATTACCCGGCCATAAATTCCGTCTAAATATATTTTGATTAATACAGATTTTTGTTTATTATTATATTATGTTGCAGAATACCAGATACATGTATTGCATATCTGGTATTCTGCATAACCACTTATTCAGCACCCCTTACCTAAACTGAAACTCCTAAATATATCACAGTAGAATAAAAAATTATGCGTAAACCAGGACAAAATTCAAACAAAACCAATTTACCTCCTACCTTGAGACTTGCATTTACGAACATCTGTAGGCTTAGAACTAGTTTAGATGATGTGGAAGCATTTCTCCTAACAAACACCTCGGATATCTTAGCACTAAGTGAGACAAACCTACATTCTTCCAAACCCTCTAACTACTTTAACATGCCTGGATATCTCCCACTCTGCCGTAAGGACTTTGACAGACATATACACGGGCTTGGAGTCTATATTCGTAACATCCTCCCTTTGACTCGAGAAACAAAACTAGAATCTAACGATCAAGCTTTTATGTGCTTTAAACTTATCATGCAACACAACATTAGTTACTTCTTCTACACTCCCGCTCTTCCTCGACCCAGGACAAGCTTCTTTAATATATGTAGGTTGGACTGTTTATATTTTGACTATCCGTCGCTGAGTTTATTTGTGAAACAATGTGTGAATTTGTTTATATCATCGTCAGTTACTATTCCAAAAGTGTTTGTCTCAACCAAACTTTTTATTTAAAAAAAAAAGTAAGCGTCTTTAATATATGTCGGTTGGACTGTTTACATTTTTACTATCCGTCGTGGAGTTTATTTGTGAAAAAATGTGTGGATTTGTTTATATCATCGTAAGTTACCATTCCAAAACTGTTTGTCTCAACCAAACTGTTTATTTTAAAAATAGTAAGCGTCTTTAATATATGTCGGTGGGACTGTTTACAGGTTGACTATCCGTCGCTGAGTTTATTTGTGAACAAATGTGTGAATTTGTTTATATCATCGTCAGTTACTGTTCCAAAAGTGTTTGTCTCAACCAAACTTTTTATTTAAAAAAAAAATAGTAAGCGTATTTAATATGTGTCGGTTGGATTGTTTACATTTTGACTATCCGTCGCTGAGTTTATTTGTGAAAAAATGTGTGAATTTGTTTATATAATCGTAAGTTACTATTCCAAAAGTGTTTGTCTCTACTAAACTTTTTTATTTAAAAAAAAAAAAATAATCGTCTTTAATATATGTCGGTTGGACTGTTTACATTTTGACTATCGGTCGCTGCGTGTATTTGTGAAAAAATGAGTGAGTTTTTATATCATCGTCAGTTACTATTCCAAAAGTGTTTGTCTCAATCAAAATTTTTATTAAAAAAAAAAAGTAATCGTCTTTAATATATGTCGGTTGGACTGTTTACATTTTGACTATCCGTCGCTGAGTGTATTTGTGAAAAAAATGTGTGTATTTGTTTATATCATCGTCAGTTACTATTCCAAAAGTGTTTGTTTCAACCCAACTTTTTATTAAAAAAAACAAAGCGGGAGACCAGTACCCGCATTAAGCTCGTCTACAGTTTGACTTGTTGCTGGCTATCTTGCTCTTGCTTGTTGCTGGATGTCAACATTTTGAACCGAGAGAGAGATTTAGCTGTCGGACAAAGCTAAAACTCTTTAATGTCATCTTTGTATAGATACTCCCTCAGGCATTTTTGTATTATAAAAATAAAAGAAAAAAAGTGATGTGGCGATAAAAAAGGTGTGACGTGTGTACGCCTGTAATGCTGGATGCATGTAAAAATTATTCTGTCATCATTATATGTATCTATGTATGTATTGTGTATGCATATTTATATATGTATGTGTGTGTATATTTATATATTTACATGTGAGTTTATATGTATTTATATCTATGTGTATATGTATGTATATGTGTCTATGTGTATATATGTTTGTGTGTGTACATATATACATTTATAAATATTTGTATGCATGTATGTTTGTATGCATGTGTGTGTATGTATGCAGGTGTGTATCTATATGTATGTGTGTGTGCATGTATGTGTGTATGTATATGAATGCATATATATGGATGTGTATGTATATGTAGGTAAGTATATGTATATATATGTGCATATGTGTACGTATATATATGTGTAAGTATATGTGTGTATGCATTTGTATATGTGGCTGTATATGTATGCATATGTGTATGTATGAATGTGGGTATGTATATGTATGTTTGTGTATTATGCATTGTGTATGTATATGGGTATATATGAGCGTATGCTTATAGACATATGTATGTATGTATGTATGTATCCATGTATATATTTATATGTATGTATACTAATGACCGTCTAGTTTATGTTTGCATGTGTGTATGCATATGTATGTGTGCGTATTGTGTATTGTGTATGTACGCATGTATATATGTGTGTGATATGTGTACATATGTATGTGTGTGCGTGTATATATATGTATGTATATCAATGACCGTCTTTAGTGTCATGTCTCTTGAGCATGTGAATTCGCTGGCAGGACTATATGTCATTTTTCGGGCTCATGCACTTTCAGTGTCTGAGGGAGTGGCACTCGTCTGACAAGACGTTGCAATCATCATATATATATGTGTATGTATATATATGTATATATATGTAAATGTATATATATATGTATATATATATATGTATATATATCTATATGTATATATATGTATATATGTGTATATATGTGTGTATATATATATGTATATATGTATATATATGTATATGTGTATATATATTTATATATATGTTTATATATATGTATATATATATGGTTGTATATATGTACATATATGTATATATATATATATATATGTATATATGTGTATGTATATATATGCGTATATATGTATATATACACATATATATATGTATATATATGTATATGTATATATATGCATATGCATATGTATATATATATATGTATATATATATATATGTATATATCTATATGTACATATATGTATCTATGTACATGTATGTATATGTATATATATGTATATATATATATATGTTTTTGTGCGCCTAAATATGTATAAATATATGTGATCACTGGCGTATAATTGTGACCATCGTCACACTTATTTTTACATACTGTTATCTATGCTGACATTTAAAATTAGATGTGCAGCCCGATACTCTCCATCATATTGTTCTATTTTATCGCTATTTCTTAACCTTAATCTCATGCTTCATCGCTAATGAAGTCAATTTCTACTACCTTTTACTCTTGATCGAATAAATTATTGTATCCGACATTTGCAAAAGTTTACCAAATGTAAAAGATTGTCTTGGAGGGACTAACGGTACAGTAGGCTAATCATAACGATGAAGACAGCATCCACAGGAAATTATCTCATACATGAACTGCGCGACTTATCAGATATATACCCTGGTAGATTGAACCGTCGTTGCACACTCCAGGAGCTGAAATTAGTGCAAGTGAGGTTAGCAAATGAGGGATAGAAATACATCGTGTGTGAAATCGTGGCTGTTGATTGGATAAATGGCGAGAAGCTAACGCTTTCTGAAATCCAAACAGTTTCTTCCACTTGGTGTGTTTTTAAAGCTGGCAGCGGTTTATTTGATATTATCGTTTACAAATCAGCTGCCTTTGTACAATGGATATAAATTATTCAGATTTTGGCGGTTTGATTTGAATCTCAATATACGAGACGAAATCAACTATAGTACACATATTATTTGTATTATCTATCTTTCTATCTATCTATCCCATCTGCCAATACTTCGCTCTTTCTTTCTCTGTCTCTCTCTCTCTCTTTCTCTGTCTCTCTCTCTCTTTCTCTCTCTCTCTCTCTCTATATATATATATATATGTATATATATATATATATATATATGTATATGTATAATGAATGGACGAAAAAAACTATATTACAAAGTTCACGATGTTGACCATCTTACAATTTATTCCTGTAGTTCAGTTGACATTAACAATTCTTTACAGTATCTTTTTCGTAGCACAAAATTATTCACTTAATTATTATATCAATCAGATGATCATTTTGCCCAAATGCATCAGAGGAAATAGCAACAATACCTAATAATATGTTTACATTTCGCCATTCTTATTAAAAATGGCGTATTGTAAACATATTTTAATGTATGTACAGCTTCTCTTCTAATTTTCGGATTTTAAAACATGTCAAAACACACTTAATCTCCTTTTTGATGGATTGGATGTTGCTATTACCTATTTACTCATAATTTAAGGGCAAAATAGATTTTTTTTATTGATATAATCAGTTATTGATTTTGTGCCACGAAACAGATACTGTCAAGAATTGTAAATGCCAACTGAACTAAATGGATAAATTGTAAGATGGTTAACATCATGAACTTTCGAATGTAGTCTTTTGTCATTCATTCATTATATTGCTCTGTAATTATATTGAGCTTCTTAAATAAAGATTGGTATATGTTATAAGGAAATAAAGTATATTTCCACAGATATATATATATACACATATATATATATATATATATATATATATATATATATATATATATATATATATTTAGTAATGTGATTGATAATTTAAAATTTAAAACTCAAATTATAATTAAATTAAAAATCCGTTTCATAAGAAGGAACGACAACAAAATCAATTATTTGTACGATAGTTTCGGAAAACAGTGTTTTTATTGTAGTAGACATCAAGTTACGGACAAGCATTATTACATATAGTTTTTTAATAAACAAGGTTTCCTCGTCAGCAAATTGTGAAGGGTTTTTATTAAATTTAAAAGACACCATAAATAAACCTAGCATTAAAAGTAAGGCAGATGTATCTGGAAAAAATTGAAATAAAGGTCTGGATTTAAAATTGATAAGAAAATTAATATGGGTTAGAGATAGAAAAAATAGAGTAAAATATAAATTTGAATTTAAATTATAAATTTGGTTTAAGTACAATATTATACATACACACATACACAAATATATACATGCATACATATCAAAAATAGACACATATAAACATATACATAGATATACAGGTATATACATAAAGATATAGGTACAAAAATTTACCTTTTAATTTTTCGCCTTTTGAAATCAGGAACTATGGTTAAAGTACTCATATAGATGTTTGCTATAGCTTTTCACCTCATCGAATGATGAATGTTTAAAAAGGGACGCCCGTGCAATAAATCATTTCCGTTAGCATACTTTTGATTTAAAGACGCCACAGTTTATAATTCGAATGTTGTTTGTATAATTACATAATTCAAGGGGGATAATTAGTCATATTTTCTTTAATTAAACGGTGCAAGGGGGATAATAAGTCTAACTTAATTTATTACAAAAAAATTTGTAATCTATATTTAGTAATAAGTAATTTTTAATGATTTAAGGTGGTTTATATTGATTAAATTTAAACCAACGTTTATGACTGCATGTGAATCTTAGTTCCTGTCTTGAATTTAATAGGGTAGTTGCATTTTTTATATCTTCATGTTTTAAAATTTTTAGGGTCTCTTTTGAACATAGTGGCCAGAATTTATCTCCTGGTTTATATGGTTTGCAAGATTCAATTACTCGCCATTTCAAGTTGAAAGAAATATTGCTATTTTTTAGTTGCCAAATATAGTTGGATAGAGTAGTTTGGTTTGACAGAGAGTTATTTTTAAAAGAATATTTGTGCGTTTAAATTCTATGTTTTATTAGGCCAGATGTGGAACCAAAATATATTGCCTCTTGCTTATTGTAATTATTTTCCGTTAGGTCTGGTGCTGGATTATTATATGGTGGGTTGGTTTGTAATTGATCGGTAGATTGGTATAAGTTGGTGTCATTATTTAATCTGGTAGTTGAGTTATGGCTGTTAATAGATTCATGTAGATTTGGGGTTTTTGATACTGTGCAGCTATAGATAACATTTTTAATTTTACATGAGCCTTGTAGGGGACATTAATTTTTTCTTCTACAATTACAGTCTGATATATTTTGTTTAGTTGTATTTTGTAGCTTATTAATTTTCTTACAATTAGAGCTAATTATTTTTTGATGAAGGTTAGGCATAGTAGAGTAAGAGACTTTGATTGTGTTCTTATTGAAAATTATATTATATCTATGGGGGGCTTTAAAGTTCTTATCTAATATTTTAAAAAATTCTCTGGCTATGTTTGTCTCTAAGTTTTTGGAATATGGAGGGTTGAACCATAGGGTCTCCTTGTGTCTATTCTTACGTGTACGGGTTTTGGTTTGTTGTTTATTTGTATTATTATCTAATATTTGTGGTTTGGTTTTATCTTTTTTAGTGTCTTGGTCATTTTTCTTAACTCGCATACGAGAATCCATATTTATCAAAAATAAAAAATATTACAACGAAACCCTTAACAGCTCAGGATACAATTCGCAAATTAAATTCATAAATAAAAATGATAAAAACATAAACTGCATTGAAAATAAACCTATTAAGAGCTTAATAACATATAATATGGCAATGTCTTCCCGCAAAAATATTCTTTTAAAAACAATTTCAACGCACAAATATTCTTTTAAAAATAATACTCTGTCAAACCAAACTACTCTATCCAACTATATTTGGCAACTAAAAAATAGCAATATTTCTTTCAACTTGAAATGGCGAGTAATTGAATCTTGCAAACCATATAAACCAGGAGATAAATTCTGTGCACTATGAACAAAAGAGACCCTAAAAATTTTAAAACATGAAGATATAAAATATGCAACCACCCTATTAAATTCAAGACAGGAACTAATATTCACCTGCAGTCATAAACGTTGGTTTAAATTTAATCAATATAAACCACCTTAAATCATTAAAAATTACTTATTAGTAAAAATAGATTACAATTGTTTTTTGTAATAAATTAAGTTAGACTTATTATCCCCCTTGCACCGTTTAATTAAAGAAAATATGACTAATTATCCCCCGTGCATTATGTAATTATACAAACAACATTCGAATTATAAACCGTGGCGTCTTTAAATCAAAAGTATGCTAACAGAAATAATTTATTGCACAGGCGTCCCTTTTTAAAAATTCATCATTCGATAAGGTGAAAAGCTATAGCAAACATCTATATGAGTACTTTAACCATAGTTCCTGATTTCAAAAGGCGAAAATTTAAAAGGTAAATTTTTGTACCTATATCTTTATGTATATACCTGTATATCTATGTATATGTATATATGTATCTATTTTTCATATATATGCATGTATATATTTGTGTATGTCTGTATGTGTAATATTGTACGTAAACCAAATTTATAATTTAAATTCAAATTTATATTTTACTCTATTTTTTCTATCTCTAACCCATATTAATTTTCTTATCAATTTTAAATCCAGACCTTTATTTCAATTTTTTCCAGATACATCTGCCTTACTTTTAATGCTAGGTTTATTTATGGTGTCTTTTAAATTTAATAAAAACCTTTCACAATTTGCTAACGAGGAAACCTTGTTTATTAAAATTATATGTAATAATTATTGTCCGTAACTTGATGTCTACCACAATAAAAACAGTTTTCCGTAACGCTCGTACAAATAATTGATTTTGTTGTTGTTCGTTCTCATGAAACGGATTTTTAATTTAATTATAATTTGATTTTAAAATTTTAAATTATCAATCACATTACTAAATATTACATTAGCTCTAGGATATTTACCTATCGAGCTTATTATATATCTTAATTACAACGAACTCTTTTTCTGTCCTGTATTTTAATTAAACTAGTAATTTCACTATTACATTAGAATACACTCAGCTCTTTAGACTATTGTTCTAATCTCCTTTAAATATATATATATATATATATATATATATATATATATATATATATATATATATATATATATATATATATACATAAGAAGACCGCCCGACATTACCCGGCCATAAATTCCGTCTAAATATATTTTGATTAATGCAGATTTTTATTTATTATTATATTATGTTGCAGAATACCAGATACAAATGTTGCATGTCTGGTATTCTGCATAACATCTTATTCAGCACCCCTTACTTAAACTGAAACTCCTAAATATATCACAGTACCATAAAAAATTACGCGTAAACCAGGACAAAATTCAAACAAAACCAATTTACCTCCTACCTTGAGACTTGCATTTACGAACATGTGTAGGCTTAGAACAAGTTTAGATGATGTTGAAGAATTTCTCCTAACAAACACCTCGGATATCTTAGCACTACGTTAGACTAACCAACACTCCTCCATCCCCTCTAACTACTTTAACATGCCTGGATATCTCCCACTCTGCCGTAAGGACTTTGACAGACATATGCACGGGCTTGGAGTCTATATTCGTAACACCCTCCCTTTGACTAGAGAAACAAAACTAGAATCGAACGATCAAGCTTTTATGTGCTTTAAACTTATCATGCAACACAACATTAGTTACTTCTTCTACTCTCCCGCTCTCCCTCGACCCAGGACTGTACTCTAATAAACACAATCTCTGACAGCATAGATGCAGCACTTTCCCTCGACACTAGCGCGCAAGTTCATATATTTGGTGACTTCAATTTCCACCACAACAACTGGCTTGGATTTTCTACTCACACAGACGCAGCTGGAACCACAACACATAGTTTCTCTATATCTCACTCCCTATTAGACGGTTACGTTTCCTACATGTTTCCCAGATCAGCAAGATCAACATGCCTCACTTCTAGATCTATTTCTGACAACAGTTCCCGATGATTCTGTAACAAATGCCAACAGCCCACTCGGGAACGCCGATCATGCACTGATAATGGTTGAAATGTCTCTAAACTCTAGAGCCAAAACCGAAGAGGCACTGCTCAAAACAACGAGATATTATAAAAAAAATCTGACTGGGAAGCTTTCAGGTATCTCCTTAGAGACGCCTCATGGCGAAATATCTTTTCACTTCCTGCTGAACAGTGCGCATATGAGACAACTGAATGGTTCAAAACGACTACTGAAGCAAATGTTCCAGAGCGGAAATTTTATAGCAAGCTCCACTCCCCCAAATGATTTACTTCTACTTGTGCAGCTGCCATTGCGCAAAGGCAGAAGCATACCACAGATTTGACCGACATGTCCAGTTCAAACAGATAGAAGTATATAGAAGCCAGAAGTAACTGTACGAAAGAAATAGCGACAGCTAAGAGAGAATTTACTGAAACCACTAAAAAGCGCATCGAAGCACAGAAACTAAGAACCCGTGACTTCTTGAAAATCTACAACAGTGTAGTAAATAATGGGCAATCAACTATTCCCCCACTATCCAACAATCATGAGCTTGTTTGCTCAGCAACCGAGAAGGCTAACATGCTTGCCAGTCGGTTTGCCTCCAACTTCACACTGGACCCTGCTAACAACCCCTTCCCTGACTTCCTTAGCGGACAGATGCTACACTAGACAATTTGAAAATCACCCCTTCTCAGGTACATGCTATCATAAAAATCTTGACACTTCAAAAGCATGTGGATCTGATCTCATCCCAGTTGTGCTATCAAAAAAATGCTCCGCCGAAGTAGCTCCAGTTCTCTCCAAACTTTACAACAAATGCCTAAAAGAATCTTGCTTTCCTGCCTGCTGAAAAATGCTTCTGTGGTACCAGTTTTCAAGAATTCTGGCGATAGAACCGACCCAGTAAATTACCGCCCCATTAGCCACCTCCCACTTTTTGCCAAAATATTTGGGACAATAATTAACCAGGCTCTTGTCCACCACCTTACAGATACTAAACTTCTGACCGACCAACAATATGGATTTAGGCAGGCCCGGTCCACCGCAGACATCCTAACTGTAATCTCTGAGCGTATATACCATTCACTGGATAAAGCAGGGTAGGGTAGAGTGGTAGCTCTAGATATATCTAAGGCTTTTGACAGAGTATGGCACGAAGGTCTTCTAAGGAGAATCAGATCATACGGCATCACTGGAAAAATACTTAACATAATTAAATCCTTCTTAGATAAGAGAAAAATCCAGGTTGTCCTTGACGGTCTTACATCTAAACAATATGATATAAATGCGGGTGTGCCTCAGGGGTCTATCCTTGGACCTCTATTATTCCTAATATTCATAAATGACCTACCTGACAAAATTGTTTGTGAGATGGGTATATATGCTGATGACACCATGCTCTATAACAGCCATGACAGGAAAACAAATGAACACATATCTAAAGAAATGGAAGAAACACTAGAGGATGACCTCCAATCTGTAGTGGAATGGGGACAAAAATGGATGGTCACATTCAATGCTGCCAAGACTAAACTTGTTTCCTTCAATAATTACAAGAAACCTTCTCTACCAACAATAGCAATGGCCAATGACTCTTTATCCGAAAGCACGTCTTTTAAACTCCTCGGCCTAACATTCACAGGAAACATGAGTTGGAACAATTACATTGAGGGTATTGCCAGGATTGCTGCGAAGAAGATAGGCTTTCTCTACCGTGCTAGAAAGCTACTAACGCCCGAAAGTATCATGTACCTCTATAAGGCCACCATTCGCCCATGTATGGAGTATTGTTGTCATATTTGGGCTGGTGCATCTTCTACTAGTCTCTTGCTCATGGACAAGGTCCAAAAGAGAGTCGCCAACCTAATAGGTCCGAACTGTCATCTAAGCTTCAGCCTCTGTCTCATCGACGAAATGTTACATCCCTCTGCCTGCTCTACAAATATTTTAATGGTGAATGCTCTAACGAACTGCAAGCACTTGTACCCCCTCGATGTAAATACCCCGGACAAACCCGACAAGCAGCTAAATCCCACCCTTTCACAGTAGAGATCCCTAGATGTAAGAGAGCCTTCTACTCCAGTAGTTTCTTCCCCAGAAACCGCTAGACTTTAGAACTCCCTTCCGGAATCCTGCTTCCCCCACTGTACTTACATGCAGAAGTTCAAGTGTAACGTGAACCGACATCTTGCTGCCCAACGCCCTATATAGTAGCCCTGTAGCTTATTTACCTGATAGTAGCCCCTTACTTCAAAGTTGCAATGTTCCTTGTTTG
The DNA here is from genome assembly GCF_053919585.1 of Euprymna scolopes. Taxonomy (NCBI): domain Eukaryota; kingdom Metazoa; phylum Mollusca; class Cephalopoda; order Sepiida; family Sepiolidae; genus Euprymna; species Euprymna scolopes. The sequence goes on from NC_136487.1 coordinate 38,974,830, forward strand.
GGGTGAAAATATTATAAAAAAACAAAACAATATATAGTAATTATTAAACAGTTTAAAAAATGACTCGTATGCAACGACCGAACACGAAACGAAAACATTTATCTTACGATTCACTTTTCTATGACGTTAATACCTGAGCTATGAAAAAATGTTTGCTGCAAGGATAAAAATTAAAACATGAACAAATAGCTATTACGTTACGCATGCATATGGTTCGACCATCACCTCCATCACCTAGCAAATTCTATTTCTTTAATTTTCACACTTTTGCACAGATTTTCCCTGGCTAAAATCCAGATATAAAGTTTTGCATGGGTTCCAATACCTTATATATGAAGTTTCATGTCTGTGGACCAAAAACTGGCAAAAGAGTATGGTAGGCAATTTTCTAAACGCATATATATATATATATATATATATATATATATATATATATATATATATATATATACGCATACATACATGGATATAGAAATAGGTTTGTGTTCACTATAAGCTTTTTACGCAAATATTACGCAAGTATAAATCATGTAGAATATCTGCATGAATGTAATTACACGTAATAGTTAACTAAAGATGATCATCCCATGAGATAACCAAAAAAAAACCTAATAGAAATTAATTAAAATGTATGTTTAAAAGAATATGCAAATTAGGTAGATCTTTTGCAGATGAATGCAATTCCATGACCCATCTATAACAAAGTTGTATTTTCGTTTGAAATAAATCAAAAAAAGGTTTTTAATGTGAATATCAATGCACACACACAAAAAGAAATTATAGGAGTATAGAAGAGAAATGTCTCTTTATTCTTATCTTCTTCAATATATATATATATATATATATATATATATATATATATATATATATATATAAAGAGGTACATTTAGTAAAAACAGGGACATATATATATATATATATATATATATATATATATATAACTATTTATATATATGTCCTGTTGTTATATTTAACATACACGCAGCTTCTAAGCAAAATGGTTAGTATGCACAAAAAGTGAAATACAATAGAACAATTGAAGCATGTATGGTCCCCCATGAGTGCACAGTGAACGAAGCATAAAAATGACTAAGTTCAGCATCTCCCCCCACCCAGTTTAGCCCCAAATATTCCCAGGGGGCGTCAAAAAAATCAACAAACGGTGCAGTTTTAGGCCTTAAGTAAATTTGTAGGCCTTATGTAAATTTTAATTCTGCACTATGCAAAAAAAAAAAAAAGAAGTGACTAAGTTCATCATTTGCATCTCCTTTAGCCCCCAAAGTCCCAAAGGTCTTAGCATACATTTGAGTTCAGCACCATGCAAAACTGCTAAATAGAAATACACACAAAATTTTAGTCAAATATGGTAAGATAGTCTCAAAAATGGAGTGTTTTTATTAACCCTAAAAGAGCCCCTGGGGCACACCCAGGAGTTATTGCGAAGTATAGACAAACGAAATTATATAGAAATCAGTTAGTTACAACTTGTCAAAAAAGTTTTATATAAATCCAAGGCATCATTTTTTTAAATAATTACAGAAGTGTCACTTCTCGCTATTTTCAGCCGAAAGGCACCCCTAGGGGAGCAACCTGTATTTTCCCTTGTAAATTTTATTACTTTTTATTCATATCATGTTTAATGTTTGTGCAACATTTCAACAAAAAATTCCAAGGCGTAGTTATTGAGAAAATTGCGGACAGACGAACGGGCGAACGAACAGGTCCACTATTCTTTTTGTCGGGAGACCAATAAGCATCATTTACCAAAAAAACAAACAAAATCAAAAAACAAAAAAAAAACACAGAAATATACATACATACATACATACATACATACATACATACATACACGTGTTTGTAGAAAATGTTGTTAATGAAATTAGTGACTACCATTAGCGATAATGCAAAACACTTCTTAAACTTAAATGAAGACTATAAATATTTAGATTTCTTATCCTGTATTATATATACTTATACCACTCTTAAAGGAAATGCAATATCTTACAAGAAACAGTCAATGAAAATACATGCACATTTAAAAAGTGTATTGCTGGTCGTTTATCGTTGCACGGGTTATCTAATTAAGGACACTGCCGACTTAGAAGTTACACATGCTCCCTAAAATAAGGACGAAAACAAAGGCAACAGTTGAAGATAAGAAGAGGTTTATCCGTCTGGTGTCGTCTGTTTTTAATCACGAACCAGCATAAACTCACTGAAATTAACCAAGCATAGACACATATATCAAATGTTCTTCTAACCCAAAAATAAAAATGGTGAATGAATATCACACCAAATGTTTGCTCCAGCAGACCTCAACTACAAAGCTCGGGAAAATTTCAGTGGTAACAAACTGGATAACACAATAGAAGAATATGACAGCCCAGCAGCCCTTATTGCCCGAAAGAAAAGAAAGGAGTATATAAAAAGGGAAACTGAAGACAAGACTAGAAGGATGCCAACAATATAAGAGAGCAGGCAGGTTCATGGAAGAACTGAACTAGAACTACATTGACAAGGAGGCCTCACTACAATGGCTTAAAAGTGACAAATTTCCATTTGATGAAGAACGATTAATTATGGCTGCACAAGACACATGTTTACTCACAAATGGATTTGAAAAATGGCTGGTCTACAAAAAACCGACCAATGAATATTTTGCTGAAAGCCTAAGCCACCTAATGTCTGGATGCAAGATCCTTTTAACCGATGGTCATTATACTGCCCGTCACAACAAAGTATGTAGATACTTACATTGGAAGATTTGCGGAGAGATGCAACTAGATTGTTCGTCGAACATCTGGGAACATGAACCACCACCGATAACATCAAATGGGAAAGTGACAGTGTTCTACGACAAAGACATACAGGCGGGCAGATACATAAAACGAATTTGGTCTTAATAGAGCAGAACAGGAAAAGATAACAAAATATCAGGACCTAAAGAATGATTTAAAAACAACATGGTCTCTGAAAGAAATAAAGATTTATACCAGTTGTGACAGAAGCAACTGGCCTTATAAGAAAGAACCTTCAGAAATACTTAGAAGCAATCCCTGGAAAACCAAGCTATAGGGAAATACAGATGGCAGCCATAAAGGGAACTGTGTCTATTCTTAAAAGAACCCTCGGATATAAATTTAAACTGTAATAGAGTCAAGTGTTAGCCCTAGGTAAGAGCCCCTTGATCTCTTCAAACTAACAAAAGTAAAATAAAAAAGGGAAGCAGAAAGACACTAAGAGTTACTATCTAATCATATCTTCTCGGGAGAATTTCTAAAAGTTCCTGTTCGCATTTTGAGGTGTTTAGCCGAATTAATGATACTTCTCCCCCTATATCTCGTACTATCTATCTCTTTTGAGTCATGTGACGTCCGATCGTTTATGGCAACAAGGGTCGAGCTGACATTCGAGTACACTGAATTATATATGAGATTATTCTCAGTATAAAATGTGATTATCTATTAAAAATAATTAAAGATTTTTAATACGGTTCCTTATGGATATTTTATCGCCTGACAAGCTAATCAAATTAACTAAGATGTTGACTTTCGAAGCCAGGAATGACATTCGCTTCCTCGCTATTTATATATCTCTTAATGAAATAACTCAATATCTTCTTTCCTCTAACGGTATATTGTATGTGTGTGTGTATGTATGTATGCATGTATGACTATAAGTGTATATGTATGTGCGTATGCATATAAATCTATCTATATGTTTAAAAGTGTTATCAGAATGTTTTTGTTAATTTTCTTATAATTTCCATCTAGCTGGAAATAGGACATCCTATATTAATCCGCTACCTTATACATTCCAACTGAATGAGCTTTAAAAGGTTCTAACCATCCATTTAAGTAAAATTGTTTGAATCTTCCTTTGCACTTGATTCAACGGGTATATTTGCCAAGCAGTTTTGGAAATAGTTTTCATGAGTCTGTTTACTTCTATATTACTTGAATAGTGGTGATCTTCCTAAGATTCCAGTTGTTTTTTCATGTCATACATAACAACTTGGTATTTTGTTATCACTCCCATCTCATTTCTGTTTAACCCAGCATCATTATGGACAACATCTTCTATTAAGGTTTCTTCTTTATCCTTTGTGTCCCACATCAATATTTCAAGTTTAATAGCTCTATCTTCTAGGTTTGTAGCTGTGGAAATTGCATAGTCATAGTGAATGGTGTATGACATATTTCCAATGTTAATTTCTTGTATATGTTATGCTCTATTATGCTGTTTAAATGTAACCAGAGATAAGCATATCAAACAGTCTCTGAAAAGTGTTATTCAGTTCTCTCTTGGCGGAAATTTATGAACGGATAGGAGAAAAATTGTAAGCTTCGTGACTGGCGCTTTAGTTTTCTTCGTGTGTATAACTCCTTAGAAGTCTACAATCACAAATTAAGAAGTTATGATTGTAGACAAATGCGATCATCTGGAAAACTAATTGTAAACATTTAGTTAATAACCATATGTATGCAAATACCTCTCTATATAATTCTCCTCGCTTTGATTCACTTTACATCAGTCGAAGTTCTCAGAAATCAAGCGTTCATGATGCTAACACTTGATAAATTGAGACCTTTGTTCTGTATTCTTTTGTGAAACCACAGAACAACACTTTATATTTTTAAAATAGAAATTTATTTCAGCTCTCTCAAATGGTTTTCACAGGTCTTCATTACATGTCCACATGCTCGTTCTACCCAGCATCGCTTCCTAGCCGTGACCAAGCTCCAACTCTCCTGTCTGTTTATTCTCGTGATCAAACTCCAACTTGAATAACATGTTTTGGACTAAGTTACTACATGAATGCATGTCAAACTTCCTCCCAGGCGATTTCACGGATTTCGAGGATAATAAAAATATAGGAGTGTGAAATATTCGTTGATCATCATTTAATCCCTGGCAACGCCGTTCTCCCTGCTAATGTACTATATAATAATATTGGTAGAAATTATCGCCTGCTTATGGAAATAGATTGGTTATGACTGATTAAGTTCCGTTTTAGCAAGTTGTGGCTCTCTCTTTCGGATGATAATTATCGGTTGGCAAGTGTTAGTCGTTCTGCCTGATAAACCTAGGTTTTCCCACATGTATCGATCTTTAACATTATCCGGCTGGTTGAATCGGATCTCCATAGTCTATCAAACTTAATATTTAATCAACAAAAATTGAGTAATTTATAGAAATCGCTTGTTCTTTCATCTTCTGCTTTTGTTGCTATTGTTGTTCTTTACTTGTTGCTGCTTTTGTTGTTTTTTTTTTCATTCAGTATTAGGGGTAAACATAATACGTATTAGGGGGAAAGATAATAGCCCGGAATAAGATATTGTCAATATTTGAGCAACAATTTGATACCTGGAATTGCAATCAAATTGTACTTCTGTGTGAGAAAAATAATGATTATACCCATATTTATCACATCTTGATGACGGTATCGTGGGAAGGCACTAATGAAAGTCTATATTGTGCCCGGTGATGAATAACCTACACTGATATTCTGATTGATTAAACAAACACAACACGTCGACAATATAGAAGACAGTTCCATGCAATCAAAGATTTTGCTAGACATTTGTGGAAGGAATGTTATTAACCTGAATCTTGACATATTTATCCTGAAAGCAGATGTGGTAGAATGTTCTATATTTCGGATCACAAAAAATTCAATCCACCTGCACATAAACTAAGTACAGACTATTCTAGACTTTTTAAAACTAATAGTTTGGTCTTACGTGTAAAATTCTATGTCACCTTTCCTAAGCAGGAACTTATTTGTAAACTGACAGCATTTGGAAATGACATAAAGGCATTAAAAACTCCAAACAGACTTGTTGCATTACTTTGCTCTCTGAAACTCGACTCACTGTATTCAATCCACTTTTTCATTTGAACTATTTCTTTTCCACACATGCAAACTAGGTTCTTCTGTAAAAATGTACATTTCTTAAGAGAAGATCATATGTTCTCTAGCAGATGGACACGAACGACATACAAAGTGTCTCATTTCGTTTTTCAACTGGCAAGTTTTCGAATTTATTGCAACATTTTCTTTTTATATGATCATACACGTAACAGTCGATGGCCAGTCGTTTTAAGCAAGCACTTATTCGTAGTTGCATATGCATTTTTCTTCTCGGGTGAAGGCGTCAGATCTACTATAATATATAAATTTTAATTGATTAAAATAGATTAACTTGAATTAGTTCGGACTTCCCCCCCCCTAAAACATAGAATCATTGCTATTAGTATCGAAGTTTGTTTTTGTCGCCGCAATTGTCCATTATTGAGCTGATATGAGACGTGAACTTCGTGTCGATACGTTTCTTTTACAATCACCCACTGCGAATTTATCACGCATGTGATACGACCTCATTTGAATTAAGATGTGCAACTTGCATGTGATATTTTACCAAAATTGTCTTATTCTTAATAAACAGATCTGTTCATATCAACAGTCGGTTCAGTGATTCCGACAAGCTTTACCACAACCACGAGTGCTTCAGTCAATGGAATATTATCTTTCATCAATGCTCGACCTCTAGCAAACAGATCAGTTTATTTACTATAGAGAATTCATGCAACAGTTTTTATACAATGTTGGGAAACTCCCGCACAACAAGGCATAACATCATATTATCTGGTACTTCTTCAAATAAGACTAATAGCTTCTAGAAATCTGCCAAATAAATGGTTTGACCCATAGCTAACACATGTGCTTCAAACTTCTCATAAACTGTAGATCAGTCATCGTAAACGCATTAAATAGTGCTTAAAATTTACGATGTATTGTATTTCTATTCTTTAGTTAATTGCTGTTAAACGGAAAACGTTTTCTCGGTTAATGCTCATGGGATCACATGATGAAGACGTTTAACTTCAGATAAGTTACCCACTATTTATAATTTCTCAATTTATTCAATGACTGCATCAGTCACATCAGAACCAGTGATTATTTTAAAGTCTACACACCTATCCATTTAAGTTTTAAAACGTTTGTAAACTGACCTAAAAAGTGACACACTCATTCCAATATTTAAACAGATTTCCAGTACAACCCTTTTTTTCTGCTCTTTGATGACTGACACCTCGCTATCAATTCACCCTTTGATTTTAAGAAAATTGGTCACTATACTTGAAATTTAGTTATTAATTGTCAAGGACACACGTTCGAATTTTGTCCAAATTTCATTTTTCATTTTGCTGTTAATACGTTGAATAAATAACCGTCTGTTTAGTAATATTATTTTTAAAAATTTTATTTGAAAGTGTTTATATTGAACTTTAGAGATAAGCTTGAAGATACAGTGCTGTAAATCGCACTTCTACAAACTTAGATCTTCATCTATATACCGCCAGTATTAGCAAGTAGAGCTGTATTATTGCATAATGTCTTCTTTTATACAGACATGATTTGTTATATACACACATATTTCAGCTGTGATTTCTTTCGAAATCTTAATTCTTCAGGATATATATATATATATATATATATATATATGTATATATATATATATATATGTTTTAAGAAAAATAGAAAAACCGAATGAAATTATTAAAAAATCAACGTTTCGTCCTTATTTCAGAGGACATCTTCAGGATAATTGAAATAAAAATGTAAGAAAAGAAAAAGTCATAGATCGTGCGAAAAAGACAGTTTTTGAATCCTACCCATGTCGGGAAGGACAAATATGTGTGCGTATGAGAAGGTTGGGTTGTTCGATGTCTATATATACACTTTTAAAAATGCATTAAAATAAATATGTACATTTTTTTTCTCTTCTGCAAAACTACTCATTTTCCTGAAACATTCAAGGAAAAACGGCTAGCCAGGATCCACCCTGATACCTTGCTCTTTGATTATTATTTTCCCTATGCTAGGGGTTAAATGGTAGAAGCCTTTTCTTTGCGTAATAGTATTAGTATTCAATATTAGTGCTGATTCTAAAAGTCTTCTTTTAGCTCTATCTATCACGTATTTAATAATTTTCGCTTGATCTAAATTAAATGAGTGATCGTGTTCTGCACAATGGCAAAAGAGTGCATTTAGGGCGTTACCATTCCTTATATCTCTTCTATGCTCGTTAAGTCTTAATTTCAATTTTCGTTGTGTTTCACCTATGTACGCTTGTTGACAGTTGTTCCATGGGATGGAATATATACCGGCATCGGATGTGAGGGTTTTGGGAGAGTGATTGGTAGTTTTTAATGTCTGTTTTATGGTTGAGGAAGTTGTTTGTATCAGGTGAAAACCAATTCTATTAAGAGTGTCGTAGATTTTTGTATTTTTGATGTGGGTGGGAATGAAAAGATGTCCGTTTAATAGTGAGGTATTTGTTTTATTTTTCTGTGTGTTTATGTTATAGTGTATTTTCGTAGCTTTTTTCTTTGCGTAAGAAATGAAATAAGATGGATACTGTAGTTTTCTTACAACATTCGTAATATATTGAAATTCATCATTAAGATATTGGGGACTGCATATTCTAAAGGCACGCAAGAAAAAAACCAATAATCATGCCCGTCTTTATTTTATCATTGTGGTGCGAGTAGTAATGAATATAGTCGTTTTTGTGTGTGGTCTTTCTATGTACTTTGAAACTCAGATCGGTTCTATCAGTGATGAGTTTTATGATTTGTATTAGTGTATCTGAGGAAAAAGGTAGGTCGGCTTTAATTTTGATTAAGTGCTTGTGGAGTAGATTAAGGCATTTTTTGATTGGAATATTGGTGTAGAGGGAAATTATGTCTAAACTATGCATGGTTTTATTTTGTATGTCCATATTTTTTATTCTATTTAGGAGGTCACCAGAGTTTTTGATATGTGAAGTGCTGATGGTGCCCATTAGTGGAGTTAAAATTTGGGCAATAGCTCGTGCTAATTTATGGGTGACGCTTCCAATGTTTGATACTATAGGTCTCATAGGGACGCTCTCTTTATGTATTTTTGGGAGGCCGTATAATATAGGAATAGTGGGGTGGTATTCTATGTTATTTATCCATTTTTTATCATTTCCGATAAGTTTCTTTACGGATTTATTAAAAGTTTCGAAATCTTTTTCTATTGATTTTAAATCTATCGGAGTATATATATCTCCGTCTGCCAATAGTGTGTGCATTTTCTTTAGATATAGGTCTTTATCTATTATAACTATACAACCTCCTTTATCGGTTTGTGAAATGATAATGTCTTTACTTTTTGTTAAAAGTTTTAAGGCATCAATGTATCTTTTTGGTAGTGCTAATTCTTGAGGTTGGGTAGTTGTTAAAGCTATTATCCCTTGTATGAAGCCTTTAGTAAAATCAGAGTCCTCTTGTCTATAATTTTTTAGGGTTGTGTTAGTGGTGATTTTTGAATGCTTGCCGGTAGCGAATTTAAGACCGAAACTGAGAGCTTCAGTTTCAATGTCCGAGAGTGGTTTGGAAGTAAGGTTTAGAATAAGGTCTGGATGTCCTAAAGTTTTCCATTTGCTGTTTTTTATCAATTGCGCAAGTTTGTTATCCAATTTAAATTATGGCGTGTGTTAAATTTTTTTATAGATCTGTTAATATTCTTAGTTGATCTGGGTGTTTTCTTGTAATTTTGTTGATAATCAGCAATTAATGTCCTGGCTTTCCGAAAAAGATGAGAGCTTTGGTGCTTTAAATATATTATAGATGAGAGAAGATATTTCTCAATGTAATCCGGGAAAATATGGTCTGATGTTTTAAAAGATTTAGGTATGCATGCAGGTATGACTCCTAAATAGAATAAAAAATATAGACATACAAAATAAAAACATGCATAGTTTAGACATAATTTCCCTCTACACCAATATTCCAATCAAAAAATGCCTTAATCTACTCCACAAGCACTTAATCAAAATTAAAGCCGACCTACCTTTTTCATCAAATACACTAATACAAATCATAAAACTCATCACTGATAGAACCTACTTCCAATTTAATTATTCTTACTACAGACAGAAATTTGGACTCCCTATGGGTAAGCCCCTTAGTGGTGTACTAGCCTGCTTATTCTTAGAATTCTTAGAAACCAACTCTTTTAAACACAGACTTCCTAAAAACTCCACATATTTTAGATATATAGATGACATTCTTATTTTTCTCCCTAAAAACACACAAATAGAACAAATTAGAAATAAATTAAATTCAGTGGAACCATCTATAAAATTTACACATGAATCCGAACAAGACCACTCCCTAGCTTTTCTAGACATACTCCTCATCAGATCAGAAACCGATCTGAGTTTCAAAGTACATAGAAAGACCACACACAAAAACGACTATATTCATTACTACTCGCACCACAATGATAAAATAAAGACGGGCATGATTATTGGTTTTTTTCTTGCGTGCCTTTAGAATATGCAGTCCCCAATATTATAATGATGAATTTCAATATATTACGAATGTTGTAAGAAAACTACAGTATCCATCTTATTTCATTTCTTACGCAAAGAAAAAAGCTACGAAAATACACTATAACATAAACACACAGAAAAATAAAACAAATACCTCACTATTAAACAGACATCTTTTCATTCCCACCCACATCAAAAATACAAAAATCTACGACACTCTTAATAGACTTGGTTTTCACCTGATACAAACAACTTCCTCAACCATAAAACAGACATTAAAAACTACCAATCACTCTCCCAAAACCCTCACATCCGATGCCGGTATATATTCCATCCCATGTAACAACTGTCAACAAGCGTACATAGGTGAAACACAACGAAAATTGAAATTAAGACTTAACGAGCACAGAAGAGATATAAGGAATGGTAACGCCCTAAATGCACTCTTTTGCCATTGTGCAGAACACGATCACTCATTTAATTTAGATCAAGCGAAAATTATTAAATACGTGATAGATAGAGCTAAAAGAAGACTTTTAGAATCAGCACTAATATTGAATACTAATACTATTACGCAAAGAAAAGGCTTCTACCATTTAACCCCTAGCATAGGGAAAATAATAATCAAAGAGCAAGGTATCAGGGTGGATCCTGGCTAGCCGTTTTTCCTTGAATGTTTCAGGAAAATGAGTAGTTTTGCAGAAGAGAAAAAAAATGTACATATTTATTTTAATGCATTTTTAAAAGTGTATATATAGACATCGAACAACCCAACCTTCCCATACGCACACATATTTGTCCTTCCCGACATGGGTAGGATTCAAAAACTGTCTTTTTCGCACGATCTATGACTTTTTCTTTTCTTACATTTTTATTTCAATTATCCTGAAGATGTCCTCTGAAATAAGGACGAAACGTTGATTTTTTAATAATTTCATTCGGTTTTTCTATTTTTCTTAAAACATAACGTCAACAACCGCTGGTATTTTTTCATTCCTTATACATACATATATATATATATATATATATATATATATATATATATATATATATATATATATATATATATGGGAGAATTAAAAACAATCTTAAACAGGAGACTTATCCAGATGATAAAATATCAACAAGAGAGAAAATGGGGTATAAAAATTATATATATATATATATATATATATATATATATATATATATATTCATTCATTTAATAAGGGTATACATAAATTAGGGGCGTTGGTTAAGTAAATACTTTTTATCCTATGATATTTTGAGGCCTAATGCTTATCACAAGAGTAAAGAAGATGCTGGGTAACATAATAGGCATGTGATGTTAAGCGATAGTTACATTATGAACGAAATAATTAATTACCTAGCATCTTCTGATGAGAAGAATTAGGCTTCGAAATACCATGGTATAAAGAGTTCACACTTACTCAGCACCCTTAATTGATATATACTCTTATTAAATGAACGAATAAACACATATATATTACTGTATGGATTTTATACTATCGTTTTCACTCTTTATCGACTATATATATATATATATATATATATATATATATATATATATATATATATATATATATATATATATTGCCAACCCACTAATAAAATAGCTGCAATGGAAAAATCCAGGAAATAAACGAAGGTTATTAAAAAGAAAACGCGAGTCTTTGAATTTTCAACAAAATTTTACACTATATATATATATATATATATATATATACGTATCGATGCATTTATTGTTTGATATATAGCCATGTAATAATAAACGTATAGATACGTTTATTGTTTAATATATAGCCATGTAATATAGAACGCATCAATCATACACTACTATCGTATCTTATAAAATACATAAGATGTACGTAATTTATTTATTTGCACTTTGCCTACTGAAAGTCATCATTTGTCTTTTAACAGAGAGAGAGAGAGAGAGAGAGAGAGAGAGAGAGGGATAGAGAGAGGTAGAGAGATAGAGAGAGAGTAAACGAGGTGGAGAAAGAGAGACGATCATTCCATTATTTACTATCAAAGAATGACTTGTGGAAAATAAAGAAAACAAAAAAAAATTAATAAAAGAAAGCATTAAATAAGAACTTCAAAGTAAAGAAGAAGTCTCTTGTATTTTTTTCTCTATGAACAACTTCAAAGAACCTATGATATTGTCCGTTTTCATAAAGACGTTATGCTAAGAATATATACCAGATTTCTAATTGTGGCTAAAAAACATAAAAACGCAATCATATATAAAAATTACTATTCATTAAGTCTTATATTTTTTAATCGTAAGTTAAATGGTACATTTTCCGGTCGATGATTACGGAATTCATAACATTATTTGACCATGTTATATTTTGCATTAGTATTATCTTAATTCCCTGTTAATAAAATATTTGCTAATACATGGTGGAACAATAAAATTATCGCCCTAGAAAAGACGACATGATTTCATTTCCGTATGATGGGAACCGGTTTTCTTTTTTCTTGCAGACCATCTACTAGTTGGCCAGTTGTACACGCATTCCTAGAACAATATGGGCATTCTATCATGAACGTAACACAATGTTCACGGTTATGGCATTTGGTGTGGTTTCAAGAGAAGGTCACATCATGCCACCTCACATCTTCGTAGTCGGTTGAAAGTCAACAACAAAAATATACCTGAATGTAATGAAGAGTGTGGTAATCGCATGATGCAATCAAGTAGCTTCTGGCAAGACCTGGGTGTGGCAGCGGAACTCAGCGTCATTTCTCAAGTCCAAAGCGACCCCGGCCTGGCTTCAGCAGGAGTGCTACGACTTCATATCCCTCTCTCACTGGTCCCCCTCCTCTCTCGACCTCAACCCGCTTGACTACTTCGTTTGGTCATACGTAGAAAACATCACAAACATGACCTCCCACTACACCAAAGCCAGCCTGATCGCCACCATCCGCCGAGTATTCAACGAGCTCCAGCCGACACTTGTGAAAAAGGTATGCTCTCAGTTCCGGACTAGTATCGAGGTGGTGATGTAGGCTGAAGGCCGCTACATTGAATAGATGTCAGCTCTACTACATAAGTAAGTTACCTGAATTGTTTCTTTTTAGTTTAAAATAATGAGTTTTTTAAAATAATGTATTTTCTTTAGAGCGACAATTTTATCGTTCCATTCTCTAGTATAAAATATGTGACCATTTCGAAATAGCAGCTCCTTACGATGACATTATTTCCTGTTGTCTCGGACTTCTTGTCATCTTAATGATCTAGTACAGACTAAGGAGGGTATGGTTAACTATTGCGCAACCTTTTATTCATAATCACACGTGCAGCTATTTTACAGAATATATCCATTGTCTCTCAAAACTGAACGGAGGCCATGAAATCAAGTATTTATTCAAGCGACACACGTAATAATCTTAAATAGAAGGATTTTATTAAACCATCAAAGTATTGAACGCACCAAAATGTTTTTTTTTAATAAACAAGACAACTGTTTTAATCTATTATTAATAAATAGATTAAAAGAAGCAATTAACAGATTATATTTTTAAACAAAGACATCGAGAATATTGTTAAAGCTGCTGCTGCAAAAAAAAAGGTAGTCATCTTCTACCGTGCTCAAAAATTTCTCACACCAAAGAGTATCCTATTTCTTAAAAAAAAAACGTCATGCAGTCATGCATAGGGTATCGTTGCCACATTTGGGCTGGTGTATCTACCAGTAATCTCTCACTCTTAGACACGGTGCAATACCTTTTTAGCCTCTCCCGAAGATAGAAACTCCTAACTAGAAGTTTTCTATGTCTGTTTTTTTTTTAATACAGATTTACCAATAAATTAAAATAATTACGCATTCTAACTTTATCTACTGTTTAAGTACAAGCTTCGAATTTACTTTAACTGTCCAATACCACTTTCGGACCCGTTAACCTCTCGACCTACACCCTTAAAATAATCGTCTACAATAAAACACCTGAAAAGTTTCTAGTTCATAATACACCTGGTTAAACCCCTCAAGCCCTTTTGTCACCCCACACCCTCGGGCATTAGTATATCTCTTTCCCGCCATTCCATATACAATTTTCATCGATTTTACTTTGCTTCCCGATACTTCACATCTTCCGTGTATGTTAATCCATTGAAAAGCTAATATTTGATTTTCTTTCAATTCCGAGCCCTCAGGCGCGTCTCAACCATCACTTTGGTATTCATTTATATATTCATGGTATTATTCTTCGAAGTAGAAAAAAAATAACAGGCCATTGACTCTTCTAAACCATAACCCGTATCAAGACTCCGTAAATCATCCATCACAAAGTAGCCACTCCGGACGTGTGAAATTTGGACAAATTATACCACATTTTGACTTTAACTATATTCTGTGGTGAGAAGGGGACTCCTTTCTCTATTACTCCGACATAACTGCATTATAAAGAATCGAATATCCTATAACCAGCTGCCCACTTTTACTCTGAATCTCTTTGTGAATTGGATTATAGAAATTCAACATCCCTCATTTACTACGAAGATTCTGTTGACATACAATACCGTAATAATGACAGGTATTTCTCTGGATTCATTCGCGTTCAAGTTGAACTTCATGACAACTGAGTTCATCTCTATTCCTAAAGTATGTTTTTTATTATAACTTTTTTTCTCTTTTGTATTTTTATTTTTATTTTACTCTGTATATTATTATACGGGCATCTACCTTTACTCCATTCCCTTATTATCTCCCTGATATTAAAGACGCATGTCCGCATATAAACACATATATTGAACACATAACATAATTTACCATAGCAAACTCCGTAAGCAATTTACATACAATCTATAACCACTATGTGATATCAACAATTTTCTTCCTCTATCGCATTAATCACTGTAGTTCATCTATTTCTTTCACTCCTCAGTTTTAATGTATTACCACTTTCTCTTTTCGCCTCATTATTTCGCTCTTTATGCAGTTATCGCTAGACGTCAAATCTCGAATATGCCACCTAGCATCTTCTCTCTTCTTCTGATGAGAAGCATAAGGCTTTGAAACACCTTGGTATAAACAGTTTACATATTATACACCCCTATTTGATGTAACATCTATATTGAATAAACGATTAAATATGTATGCACTAGTATATATTTATTTTTACATTGTCGTAATTTTATTCTTTATCGTTTATCTTATAACCCCATATATATATATATATATATATATATATATATATATATATATATATATATATATATATATAAAATTAAATTAAAATATAAATAAATTCAAATATATGGATAAAATGAACTACAAGTCGGATATCTTTAAAAAGTGCTCAATATTGAGTAGAGCTTTATAAATAAAATGATATACATATTAGGATCAACTTACGCGAATGGACCTACATTTCGACATTAAGACGTCTCGTTGGGGTTCAAATACAACTCTTTCAATCAGAAAAGAGAATTAAAATAAGATATTCCGAAATAGTGTGTAAAAACATTCGCAGCTGAATAAAGTTAACGTTAGTAAACATGTCATTTATTTCTCCGCCAAATTGACAACCCCCTCACTCTAACATATTTGCTGCGCGCACGTGCACATACTATTTACATTTTCCTCCTTCTTCCAGAACGTATGGATACTTAGTTCTACCGGAAACAATGCAGAGTAACCTGAGGTATATATATATATTCCTCTATTTTAGACAAAAAATAAAAAAATCCACATACAAACACTATTCAACGTGCATTAAATATCGATATGCATATATCTTAAAAGCAGTATACACATTCGTTTCATGCGGTTACATTTTTTTTAATATACAAGAAAATAACACATAAACAAATAATTTGAATTTAATTTACAAATAACTGTATACCTAGACAGCAATTAGTTATTTCTCGATTAACAAAAAACAGAAAGTCATAACTTTATCAAAGAACAAACACTTTACGTCAATTAGAAAAAATAGAATTAATAGAAACTCATACATTTATAAGGTTTAAGATAAAACACCCTCTAATTTTTATTATTTAGTCAGGGCAACATCGATTAAGAAACTACCGACTTTGTCTGTATTTGTTTTATTGTTTTTGACTTTTAGCTGGACATAAAAACGTACATGAATATACACAGACATTTATCTTTCATATAATAGATGGCCTAAATTGGCTATATTTGAAGTCTCAAGGGCGGGGGAGGTCTGTCTTCATGGGTCATTTAGAAATGGAGGGGGGCACACATATATTCATTACATAAAAGGTAACTGTTTCAGAACCATTTTCACCCCCCCCAAGAATTTTATTGATATGAGATGTCTTCAATAAATTTCCAGACTTTTTTCAAATGGGCACTTTTATTGATAGTTTCTCTTCAAAGTAATCTCCTCTGGCTGCAATGCACTTGATAGACAACTTAGTACTAAACTCTGTAAATTAAGAAAAATAATCTGCATTTACTAACCTACCACAATGTGTGTGTACGTTCGGGCGCAGTGCATGTTGTGGTTTTTGTTTAGTAAAATTATATTATTATGAAACTGATATTCTTCAGGGTAGTGGTAAAAATAAGTTTTGGAACAGAAACCCAATAACACGAAGCAAAAATGGGTTTATTAACATTTCTATGAAAAAAGTGTCCATTGTATTTTAAATATACAACTGACCCAAGTGAGATAAAGTAAGAAGTAATAATAGATACTCAGAAAGTAATATTGTGCTACACTAGTTCAATACAAATAAAAAAAATCACATTGTAAGAGACAATCTTTAATTTCCTCCTTTAGTCTAGCACCTATCTGCCGACAATGTTCTTTTTTGCTCCGTTTCATTTGAATGTTCTCTTTTTTTTTACGGAAAATAAATTCTGGAGTACAAAATGGCCGCTCAATGTTAGTAATCCCACATTTTCGTAGCTCTTTAAATTTTGAGTTTAAAATAATAGATTTTACCATGGGAACGACCCTTGTATGACAAAGCGCTTTCAAGACGCACATACACAGTCATCATTTATCGCTGGGAAAAGTACATTGAGAGGTTGTTTACTAAGTATAAAATGAATTCTGAAGCACAAAAGCCAATCGTTTGCATTGTACCACTCCTGTTTTCGTAGCTCCTCAACATTTTGGGTCACAAAATAGGTGGCCTTTCATTTGGAAAGACCCGTAAAAATCTTTCTATGATGTATTCTCTTAGTGATATCCAACAAATTAGTTAACGGCCGCGAGGCAAAAAGTAAAAAGAAATAAAATCGATTTTCTGTTTCTAAGCAGATATTTTGCTCTCTGTAAACGTCAACGCGTCTGCGATTCATATGAAGAGTTCAAGAATAAAAAGATCAGAACCGAATGTTTTTCTTTGAAACTCGATACCAAATAAGAATTTATCGTTTGAAATAGAACTATTATCATTCAAAGCACTAACCGTTTTGTTGCCAGACTCATATCCACTCTCTGTTTGTGACCCGGTCTTTATTCTTCCACCTCGATAAAATCGAGACAATTATTATTCAAGGTACTATTATTTATTCTTTGATTTTGGCTATTTTATGGTTAGATACCGTCTTACAATGCTCTTTATTGAACTAATGTTCAATTTGTTGGCTCTCTTTCATCTCCAGCGTATTTTAAAGTTCCGAAATCAGCATTTGCAATTTTTTGCATTTTATCGCGAGACAACGATCGGGCCCTGAAACGTTAGAATAAGTATGAGGAAAATTGTCTTGCAGGTCATTCATTATGACACCAGTTGTACGTTGGTGTTTTACAATGTCTGCTGTAATATCATGGAGAGTTTTTTTTGTTGTTGTTGTAAATATTCTATCTTCGTCAGGATTCAACAGCTAAAAACTTTGATAAAACTACTTTACTCTAGATTAGTATAAGCACACACGCACACACACACATACACACACATGCACACACAATCGCTCGCATAGTCATATATTAAGAATTTATAACCAGTGTTAACAAAACACTGCAATTTGTTTTGGAGCCCAGGAAATTATTTAAAATGGACGTATTTTCATGTAAGTTAGAGAAATAGAAGGGAAAGAAAATAAAGAAACTCACTTTTATAATAATACCTTAAATGCTCGAGAGCAAATAATTTCTAACAAATAGAAATCTTATTTTATGAAATATTCTTTTAGATCGATTTTCGAAAACCATCTGTGAATTTATTTCAAAACCGATTCCATATTTGATTTAACCAGAAAAAGACATTAAATAATAAACGATTGTTTCCTTTATATGCGTGTGCAAGACAAAGTACAAAATATGCATAGCTCATATAAAAATAATACTAAGGGCGCTCAAAAAGTAATGCCCTCTACTTTTTATTCTACCTGAAAGGATTAGAGGGTGTGACACTCTAAAAAAAAGTAACCGGTGTGTCATAAACAGAGGTGCGCCATTTCTGGCAAAAGGGCATTGACAATGGAGGTGACTATATAAAAAAATTGATTTGGGCGCACAAAAGTTCGATCCTTTTATGTAGTATTTAAAACATCTTTTAAAATTAAACAAATAAACGGCTTTACTTTTGGAACGACCCTCATTTGACAAAGTCCGCTCCGAAATCCCATCGCCAGCTATCATTCATCGCTGGGTAATAGGGCATTGTGCATAGTGGTGACTGTAGAAGAATAAGTTCTAGAGCACAAAAGATCGCTCGTTTTAATGTTATCACTCCCGTCTTTGTAGCTCTTCAAGAAAAACTAGGGAGGCTTTAATTTTGAAACTCAGCTTGTAGTTAATAGCTAGCGTATCATAAGGAGTTTATAATGTCAAAGAACATTTAATAAGTGTGACTTACTGAGCAAACTGTGTGAGAGTAGGTTACATTACTGTATTTATATAATTAGCACATCTTTTTCTTTACATTTGTGGCAATAAGATGCTATCTTAGAAATTTTAAAATATAAAGATATTAAAATAATTAAAATTTGCTTACATTTCGTGAATCTGTAGAATTTTGTAAAATCTATATAATAAAAGGGAAAGTGTGTATATCCGACGCGCATAACTAATTATACATACAAATTCAGTCTTATGAGAAAAGCACCGGCTTAATCTTAATCATATCTGTGTTGGATATGGAGACTTAGTGACGCACATTTGAAAGCAGGAATGTGCACACACGAATATTCCGTCTGGTGTGATCTACATACTTGTGTCCCATAAAAATAACCGGACTTATACTTATGACGAAAACAAAGAAATGTGTACATTTCAAGGTCAGAAGTTACGAATTGCGCAGTGCAAAATAGAAAAATAAAATAATGTAATATCTTGATGTTTAAAATTCCAGGAATGTTAATTTGCGACTGTTTAAGAGAAAAATAAACAACAGGAAAGAAAGGAAAGCAAACTGACAGCTGAGATCGTGATTGAAATGTTGACACATCTCTCGTCGAGCTACACACTAACCAACCCCTTACAACTAACATCTCCCTCTTTTTTTGTCAATGAACAAGAAGCTAAATTGTAATTACATTTATACGTTTATAAATTCGTCTCTCTGTTGATTTTGAGAATATCGACAAAATGGTCAGGTTTATATATTATATAAATTATTTAAACATTCAACAACGTGAGAATCTGCTAATAATACAAAAAGAACGAGTGATTACAAATAAAGAGCATGCTACCCCCGTGAATGAATAAAAGGGTTCACTCGAAATTCCGTTCAAATTTCCAGTTCTGACCGAAACATTCCCTAGTTCGGCAAGATACACATGAAAAAGGTCAGAGGTTACATCGACTGAAACGTTGTGAAGATCACACCGAAGATGAAAAGAGTA
This sequence comes from Euprymna scolopes, assembly GCF_053919585.1. Lineage (NCBI taxonomy): Eukaryota > Metazoa > Mollusca > Cephalopoda > Sepiida > Sepiolidae > Euprymna > Euprymna scolopes. The sequence continues at coordinate 38,994,979 of NC_136487.1, forward strand.
GTCCGATGAATCTAAATAACGCGTTAGTAGTATAAATTGTAAAAATTTGATTAATTTGAATAATGCATTGGCAGCCATTTTAAATTTATAATTGATATAATTAAAAATTGACACTTTCTCATGCACATATTTGTCAATTGAGTTATATGTTGTACATATTTGTCGTATTTTACATTGTAAAACATATCATTTTATGTAGTATCGTCTTATTAGAGGTGGTAGTGCTAAAACGGTTAAGTTTGAAACTACATATTAAGCATTAAACGTTTGCGTTTAAACGTTTAATCTGTCACGGATACGTTTTGAAGGGCATCTCCCACTAGGCTACGAAGTCTATTTTGTACTCTGTCAAGGCAGGATAGGCTGTTTTAGCAGCTCCTGCCCATATATGGCAGAAGTACTCCATCCTTGGACGTACTTGGCTTTTATAGAGATAGAGAATTGCATCAGCAGTGGGATATGTTCTGGTTCGGTAGAAGGATTCCACCATTTTTCCAGCGACCTTGGCAACAGATTTGATGTACGTGTTCCATTTCAGATCAGGAGTAAAAGTCAGTCCTAGAAGCTTGTTAAAACATGGAGCCTCCCCATGAAGAGAGCCATCCATTTCAATTGATGCCAGATGGGGATCAGAGAGTTGATGATGTAAAGATAGAAGCTTGGTTTTAGATGCATTAAAAGTAACCACTCACCTCTTCTCCCATTGTACACGCAATCAGAGGAGAGAGAATCTGAGAGAACTTACATTTACGGACTTTGATGTGTTGCCATAGATGGTCGTGTCATCAGCATAGATGTCAACGAATGATTTAAGTATGTGTTTTTGGAGATCATTGATGTATATCTGGAAGAGAGTTGGGCCTAGGATTGACCCCCTGATGGACTCCAGCATAAATACCGTGGGCTTCTGATCCGCCTATCAACCACTACTCTTATGAGCCTATCAGACAGAAATCATTGTGTGAGAAAACATTTCCAGTTAAACCGTAGCTGGAAATGTTGTGAAACTGACCTTCATGCCATACTTTAGCGAACGCCTTTGATATGTCAAGAGCAATTGTTCTAGAAAGGAAGCCTTTGTCAAAAGATTCACTAATCCTATGAGATATAACCGTAAGCACATCTGCTGTAGATCTAGCAGAACGGAAACCATATTGCATGTCACTAAGACACTAAGAAGATTATTTCTGATGAAGTGGTTGACTACTTCTCTATTTAATATGGATTCCTGCAACTTACTCATGTCACACAGGAGACTTATTGGTCTGTACTGAGAGGGAGATAACTTATCACTTGAATTCTTAATACAGGGCATACTGATGAGTTTTTCCAGGCAGTTGTTAAGCACTTCTCGTTAAACAGTTTTGTAAGTATATTCATCAAAACTTGTGGGAACTAAGAAACAAAGTATATTAAATTTCCATTCGCACAAGTAAAATCCAAGGAAATCGCGTAATTTAAGGTGGTCCAAAATAATTCAAAAGGCCGAAATCCGCGGAATAATTCACAAATATGTACAAGGAAAAGAGGAAAAAAATCCCAAAATATAGATAAAAGAAAAATAAGATATGCGTTTAACACGGCTGCCGAGACAAAGTGTAATTAAGAAAAATCAGTGAAAAGGAAGAGACAAAAAAGATTCAATTGTGAGAGAATTAAATATAAAATAGAAAAGCAAATATCAAAATGACTCAGACAAGATGATGTTAAAAGACGCGAAAATGTAAGGCAAAAAAGAGGGCAACTGAAATGTACAGGTTATTACTTAAGAAAATGTAAGCAAGAGTTATTAAAACACTAAATGGAAAAAATAAATAAATGAATAAATGAATAAAAAATAAATAAAAAAATAAAAAAATTAAAATATAAAATGAAAAAATAAAAAAAATAAGGGGAGAGGATGGCCGGTATCTGAAAATTCCGGATAAAACAAGTAAGTATGTAAGTAAACGCATATAGTAAAATATAAGTAAATATACATGCAGGATATGAATGTGTCGGTGGATTGATATATTTGATAGATAGAAATATTTAAAGACTAAAACGGAAATTGCAGATAAAAATCGGCCAAGCAAAGAAGAAATAAATAATTAAAATGGTAATAAAATAATAAAACATATATATATATATGCATATATATATATATATATATATATATATATATATATATATATAGAGAGAGAGAGAGAGAGAGAGAGAGAGAGAGAAATAAAAATACTATTCTCTTTATTCTCATCATATATATATATATATAAACTTAGCGAAGTGTTTTTTTAATTTCAATTTTCGCTCCCTCTCCCCAATTTTCTATTTTCTTTTATTGTTAAGTTATTCTTTATTAGGTAGTATTACTGTTGAGTGACCACCACCAGCCTAAATATAAAACAGCAGCTACTCCGAGTTGTAATTCTGTTTTCCTGCCCTTTAATTATATTAAAAATGGAAATCATCTTAATAATTTTATCCCACGATTGACTATTTTGTAAGTGAAGAAAAACTGAAATTCTCATTTTATATTGTTTTTTTTTTACATATATTTTGAATCGGTTTTATACTCATGCGTTTTGTTATATAATATGTCGGTTATATTGTCATGAAAAATTTCATAAACATCTGATTAAAATATGATTTTTTTTTTCATTTTTATAAAGATACCCAAATAGATAAACTTGCTTGTTACTATGAAAACAGTAACAATATCGTTCAGATATTGTTACTGATAAGAGTAATACAAGAAGAAGAGATATTTTAAAATATTCATTAAAAGAATAGCGCCGAAGATTCCGGCGACATTTCAGAATTAACAATGCTAGACATTTCATCTCTTAAGGTAAATGCACACCAAGATATAAAAATGTAAATAAAAGTAGACCATACAAAGTTTTTTAAAAAAAACAAACTATTATCTAAATGGAATCCAAATGAATCCAATAAAGTTAATAAATGACTTTTGTAAAAATACTATATATTTCTGTAGTAGAAATACGAATATATTTAAACAGTGCACGTTTTCGTCAATAGTACCATTTTTAAATTGCAGATAATATTTAGAACTAGGATTAATGAGGCAATAAAATAAATTTGTGAACATGTATAGCTGTAAATAAACCGCAGCGATGACAGTGGCTTTATGGACGGCTCTACATAAGCCGCCACGCCCGATTTCGGCTAATTTCAATTAAATTAAAAAGCAAACCGTTTTATTTCAATATTTCATGTGATATAAGTGTGATATAGCGGTCTCTCTATATAAATGTGTACATATACTGACATTATCAGCCTCTTTAACATATGTACAGAATTTTAACATATTTACAAACTTGTAACATATGTACAAACTTGTAAATTTTTCTTAACCGAAATATATATATATATATATATATATATATATATATATATATATATATGTGTGTGTGTGTGTGTTTGTGTGTGTATATATACATAACTATAACCAGGTTCTAATAACGTACACACACACACACATATATATATATATATAATATGTATATATAAATAGGTTCTAATAACGTACATATAAACTAGCTTGTATGTATATTATAAACGTGGGTGAATAAAATTGGCTGAATAAAATTATGTTGTTCATAATAATCTATACACAGACTTCATATACATTAACATTTAATGATCATACTGCGGCATGTGTCGCTTGAAATTATGGAGAATAAAGTGTAGTTTTGTCAACTTGTGTGTGTGCGTAATTGTAACACCTTAAACACCTTCTTGTCTGTGTGGCGCCCAGACAGAGGCACACACTTTATTTTTCATCTGATTGTACCATCTGGTTGAGATTTTTTTCAACGAAATACTTCCCTCTTACAAGTACATCATCACAATTCTGATTATATTTTATAATTTTATTTCCTTGGCGTTCCCCGTAACGCCTCTAGATTTCTACATCATGAATAAATGCACACTTTGAAGCACTCGAAACGCAACAGAAAAAATTCTCCAGAGCCAACCTCTCCCGTAACTGGAACACACTTTCTCTCTGACATCTCAATCTAGATGCTACAAAACTGTTGTTTCTGTTTACGTCACCCTTATGTAAATGATCAATTTTTTTTATTGTTAAGTGTACAGATACTAACTTAAAAACTGTTTGTATAGTGACAATCTATTTCAACATTTCTGCTTAGGCAATTTTAAAGTCCTTTGTTTACTGTGAACACTCTTTTTCTATTGTAATATTCAGTCCATTGTATTGTAAATATTTTAAACAGGCTTTAAAATATTTGACCCATTGCAACGTCCTAATATGTTATTGTTTTTTATAATTAATTTTTGCCATTCTTTCTGATTATGAGATATTAGCTATTATTTGTTACAGCATTTATTTCTTTTAGTATCTACTAGTAAACGTATGTGTTTTTTTTTCATTTATAAGACCCTTATCTGTAACATAAGTTTAGTGAAAGGAATTTGTGTGTTGATAAGATTTGGTTGAATCAAAAATTCAAGGCTAGTTTGTTTTGACAAGTTGTAATATAGAAAAGATAAATAAAAAACAGATGTTGAGAAATATGTTTATTTTACCGGGAAATGGGCGGGAAGCAAATTGTTATTTCTCCCTCACTGGAACCTATGTTTATGAAGACACTCGATATATGTGAGATAAATAAAATAAAAGATAACGCAAAATCATTTCGTTTTGAATCTACCTTTTGTTTATGAAAAAAAATGCGACCCGGTAGATCCCAAGTAAATGTGAATTTCCAGACCATAGTTGATATGTGGCACTTTGACTTGTTAAATGCGATTCCCCCAACAAGGATAACGGTCATCGTATATATAACTAGAAGAATACATTGCCGGCATAAATACTAAAAGAATTACCATTTTTAATTTACATGTTAACAACTATAAAACTTTACGAATCTTTATAATCAATAATGATAAAATAAAATAAAATTCAAAACTATTCAATAATTTTGTATGATATCATATTTCCTTTTTTTTTGTTCGAGAAAACTTAAAGCTGATCTTATTAATTGTAATATATTGCCGACAAAGTGTATATTATAATTTAATAAAAATATTTTCCTTCTTGAGGACATTCCCCTGCAAAGTTTGCATTCGACAGAAGGCTGAATGAGGCAAAGAGTGTCATTATTTATTCAGGAATTGAATTAGATTCATCCTAAAAAAAAAAAAAATGGAAGGAATTTATCTAATAAGGAAAATGGTCGAATAATATTCGGCAATTCCCGGTCCGCGTTGTTATTCTATAACATAATTAAAATAATGAATGCAGCTAAACTTAATTTTAATAATTGGTTTTCGAAATTGTTAGTTCGATGCGCAGGACAACGATCAGCCAATGAATATGTTTGACTGATGTTAAGATGCGTCAATTCAATTTTCTCATTTAGCGATACAACATAAAGCGTGACAGGTCGACCAAAAATCTTTTTTAAAGCTTAAAAGTTAGAGATCAACCAAAAACGATTTTACATCTTGAAAGTGACATATAAAATTCTTTTTTTAAACTTCAGAGTGACAAATCGGACCAAACCATTATTTAATTCGCAGTGATAGATTAATCAAAAACTGATTTACAACTTGAGTGTGACAAATAAACAAAAGTGCTCAATCAAAAAACTTATTTAAAACTTGAGCATCACAAATAAACTAAACGTTATTTTGTTACTTAAGAGTAAGAGATCAACAAAAAACCTGATTTAAAACTTGAACTTGACAGATATAAAAAAAAGTTTGTTTTTATAAACTTAGGAGCGACAGATCAACCAAAAGTCTATTTCAAACCTAAGCGCGAAACGTTTTTTAACTTAAAAGTAAGGAATAAATAAGTATGTTTCAAACTTAAACGTGGCAGACCAATCAAAAAGTTTATAACAAGCCTCAGATCGACAAATATCTATGTCAAACGTAAAAGTGGCATATTAAACTAAATTTTGATAGGTAAACGAACATTTTCTTTCCATCTTAAACGTAACAAATGAAGAATATTGCAATTTTGAACTTAAGCACAAAAAGCATACGAAAATCATATTATTTGAAACTCCATTGTGACAAACCAAAAGAAATCCTGTTTTTAACTCAGGCATGACAGACCAACCAAAGGTTTATTTCATATATAAATGCTACACGCTTACAGAATCGATATTTGAAAGGGGAATTCTATTCAAACTACAGTGCTTCAATGAGCGACTCGAGAAATTGTCTCACATAAATTCTAAAACGCATCTGTAATAAGATGCGTTCATTTAGTGCGCACGTTTACTGAGGAAAATAGTGTTTAAAAATAATGCATAAAAGAAAAAACCGACCGTGCTTGTGAACAACAGCGCGACGACGGACAATATCCCACCGTGATGCAAAGACCCATCCCCAAAACAAGAAGAAATACGTAAAGAAAATAAAAAGATTAGACAAAAAAAAAAAAAAAAAATGGGGGAACATATATAACTGAACAATTTTGATCAAGGCAGGATGATATGTGTCATGGCCATCGGCAGGGGATGACTAAAAAAAAAAAAAAAAAAAAAAAGAATTACGATTAAAGTTGTTTGCTGTGCACATAAATGTATTGAATGAAAGCAAGAATTACAAATTCCTTTGTCAAAACTTTAACAAGATATTCAGCTACGCGTATTGGAAGAAAGCTGATGGAAAATTGTAAAATGGCTCATGGCTTGCAGTTCTACTATTCTAATTAGATTGGTGCAATATATATATATATATTTATATTTATATATATATATATATATATTTATATATAAAATTACATATATCATCGCTATATATATATATATGTATATATATATATATACATATACATATATATATATATATATATATATATATATATATATAGCGATGATATATGTAATTTTGAAGCTGTTGTTTCGCTCTATAAAATCGTGTTATTCGTTACCGCTCTCGATATCTTCATTCATGTTTTGGAAGGCTTTCCGACAGCATGGACAAAATTCAGATCTGCACGATTTTCTTGTTCCAGTTCAAATTAGGCCGAGAAGCTGCAGAGGCAGCTCGTGATATCAATGATACGCTTGGCCTAGGAACAACTAACGAATGTGTGGCACAACGGTGGTTCAAGAAATTTCGCAATGGTGACGAGAGCTTCGAAGATGAAGACGATCACGGCCAGCCGACTGCGGTTGATAATGAACATTTGAAAGTCTTAATTGAAGTCGATCTCCGCAAAACCACACGAGAAGTTACTGTTGAACTGGAGGCCAACCACTCAACAGTGGTTCGCCATTTAAAGCAATAAAGGAAGTAAAAAAAAAAAAGGATAAATGGGTGCCGCATGAATTGAATGATAATAAAAAATCGTCATTTTGAGTTGTCTTCTATGCTCTTTCTGTGCAACAAAAACGACCCATTTCTCGAGTAGATTATGACGTGTGATGAGAAGTAGATCCTCTACAACAATCGGTGACATTCGGCACAGTGGTTTGATGCCGGAAAAACTCCACAACACTTCCCGCTCCCGATATTGCACTAAAAACGGGTATGTTGACTGTTTGGTGGTCTGCGGCCGGTCTCATCCACCACACCTTCTTGAATCCGGACGAAACGATTACGCCGACAAATTGACGAAATGCACCAGAAGCTCCAACATATGTGCCTGAGATTGGTAAATATGAAGGGACCAATTCTCCTTCATGACAACGCCTGCCTGCATATTGCTCATGCTGAACGAATTGGCCTATGGAACACTGCCTCCTCCACCATATTCACTGTACCTCTCGCCCACCGATTATCACTTTTTACAGCATTTCAACAACTTCCTACACGAAAAATGTTTAAAAAGCCGAGATGATGCTGAATCGGCCTTTAATAAGTTCATCGCCTTCAGAACTCTAGATTTCTATGCTAATTTGATAAATAAATTTGTTTCTTGTTGGCAAAAATGTGTCGACTCTAATGGTTTTCATTTCGGTAAATAAGGTTAATAAATTATGAAAGGAATTATGATATTTTGAAGTTGAACGTCAAAAACGATATTATTTTTGCACCAACCAAATAACCTATAGAGCTTTGTCATGTGCTTATATTTCTTGAGAACTTTTCTATGATAGTTTATAATTGATACATATTGTTGTAATGAGTAACATCTTCAGTCACCGCCGCAAGTCACTCCAATTCTATTTTACCTTTGTGCCGACTTATGAGAACACATTTTGTGGTCTATGCACAATTACCTTTTGTGTAATTATACGTTAAAAAAATTCCTTGTGACCACGTAATCTGGTGTCAAGTAATTATTGTTATCTTGCCTCCTTCATGCTCTACAACTTATCGATAATTTATTCATTAAGAAGGTCATATATTGCCTCGAACTAATTACTGGATGCAATTATATATTCCTGCGTATCTGATCCCTTGTGAGATGGAAGCTCACATTAATTTCTAGTATTCGTCAATGTTATCAATCTATTTTTCTGAATTCCATCTTCATACTACAAACCGTGAAATGATAACATGGTCGATTTTGTTTTCTGTTGACAGATATGGTCATACTCCAGTAGCCTTATATGTTCTTCTATTTATTTGTTTTTCCACAACGACTGGATTTCCAAACAAGTTTAACGCTCTGATCCCCATCTGGCATCAATTGAAATAGATGGCTCTCGTCTAGGAGAAGCCCCATGTTTTGACAAGCTTCTGGGTTTGTCCTTTACTCCTGATCTGAAACACGTACATTAAGTCTGTTGCCAAGGTCGCTGGAAAGATGGTGGGATCCTTCTACCGCTCCAGAAGATATCTCACTACTGATGCAATTCTCTATCTATATAAAAGCCAAGTACGTCCTAGGATGGAATACTGCTGCCATATCTGGGCAGGAACTGCTAAAACAGCCTATCCTGCCTTGACAGAGTACAAAATAGACTTCGTGGCTTAGTGGGGGACGCCCTTTTCTCTACCCTGCAACCTCTCTCCCACAGAAGAGACGTTGCGAGTCTATCCTTGTTTTATCGTTATTTCCATGTCAGGTGCTCGTCTGAACTCCAATCTCTGGTCCCCCCTCGCCAATCCTTCACGAAAAACACCCGTCTAGCTGAATCCACTGTGAAAAATTTTCCCCACTCTTTATCTGTGCATAAATCAAAGCGTAGATTCCATGAACAAAGCTTCTTTCTTAGAACTGCACGCCTGTGGAACTCTGTTCTGTCTGCCTGCTTCCCACCTGACTACAACTTGGATGTCTTAAAGTCCTACGTTAACAAATTCCTAATGAACCGCCCTCTTAAGTAAACACTTCATTAAATCTCCACACTAACGTACTGTACTTGCAATAACCCTCATCCCTGAGTGGCTTCCGGGCCTTGATAAGTGGTGACCACCGTGTAAAAAAAAAGTTTAATATGCAGTCTTTATTGAACGCTACAAAGGTGTTAAATGATAGTAACAAGCTAAATCACTTTTTTATCAATCCATCGATAGCTCAGACAGTAATGACGCTAGTGAGATAAATAACGGTTAAAGCTGGAGTGCTAAACATTCTTTTTCTGATTCTGGCGAAGAATATTTTCATAACTTTTGAGATCATTACTATATAGTGGATAATAATAAATACAGAATTGGTTCTATAATAATAAATAAGAAATCTGCACGAATTAAATATAATATTGATCCGTATTTTACGAACAAGCAACGCGGTGATATATTGATGATTTTTGAAATGTGATATATGCACAAAATACCCGGATCCTAAAATATTAAGGCCTTACTTGGAAATGTGTGCGTCGTAGACCTTTTAATTGATGATTTCACCCTGGGTAAAGTATTCTATCTATATTTTATTCATCATAGGATATTGGTATAAAAACACCTTTTTGGTTGCGTTGAAACAGTTTAAAACAACGCTCTGAATTATCGACACGTTATTGTTTTTTTTAAGTAATACACGTGCAACTCACTTTGAACACTAGCTCATCATTGAGAAAAATTCATGCAAAAGGGTGAACTCTTCTGCTACCTCACTCATCTTCAATTTACGCTCAGTTATAACAAGTCTTTGGACCTTTGATGTCGAATTCAGGCGACCTGAATATTTAACGTTATTTGTGTCTATACGACTGCGTTTAAAGTCATCATGCCAGCAATTAATAATTTTATCCGATCGCACATAGTTGAAGTAACATTTTATTAAGCCATTGTTGTCTTTACGAGAATTTTTCCATCAGAAAACACTACTTTATTTACACATGAAATCCAGAACTAAAACAACTGTAATTTGTAAACTAATAATTACGTTGTTGTATCATAAAGGATTGAGTATTTAATTATCTTATCAGAGTTAATGCTGTTGTGTGTGTGACATGCATTTTCAACATATCTCTGCTTCTCGATGTTGGTTCATCTGGAATCTCTCGTTTGGGAGGGAGACTGGTACCTATATTTGGGGACGAAGATTTCTTTCACTCCAAGACAAGAAATTGGTTCTATAGTTTTTTATTCACCTTCCAGATCGATTGCAGAAGAATGGAAAGTGAATTTGGCCTGTGTGATTTCTTCTTCTAGGTCTTATTTCTACCACGCCAGCGTACGCCCCCCCTCAGCGAAGGGGAGGAGACAACGGCGAAGCCGTCCGCTCTCTTCCAAGTCCCAACCAAATCTCCCTGATTCAGCTAACCTGATAACATGACTCACACGCAATCCGATCAGCTGATCTTGACTTCCGGTCAACATGTCTACACTATAACCCACACTCCTCACCCCCTCTCTCTCTCCCTCTCTTAATCCATTCTATAACAGAAGTATATTTTACACTCATAAGCAAACCGATTTCCTATGACATGACACTTAATGATATTCATATTGATTATCTTCTTGGTTCTGGAGTATGCAGTGATTCATGAGTAATGTGTGATTTGACATTCATCCCCAGTTAAATTATCGAGAGAAGAGTAACATCAAAAGCTATCCCTAGATACGGATGAATATTGATAATAAAATGTGAAACTAAAATTTTAATTAATTTATTAGTATTTGTTTGTTAATATGCTGGAAATTTTTCATATAAAAATATCTATTCGGGGCAAGATTTCGTTTGCTTGCCATTTTCCTGAGTTTGTTGTTATTAATTCCATGGGGAGAGGCGAGAAGCATGTATACCTTGCTGGACATTGTTGTTGTTTTTTTTCAACAACATTAGTAGCGATTAAATAGGGTAAAAGAAAATGAAACCATTCTGTTTTCCAAAGAGATAGTTTTATATATAGAAAGTCTTGTCATATTTAAAACAGAATAAATGATTTATCCATTTTAAAATTAAATATTTTTTTTTATTTCTGTTTCTATTATAAATATTAACATTTATGCAATTAAATTACTTATTTTACCCCCGCCAAAGTGGTGACGTAGAATTAAATAACAGTGTCATTTTATTATTTTTACTTTTAAAAGTAAACTTTTAAATATTTGAGTTTAGCGCGTAAAATGGATTTTTTAAAAAAAATATTTAAGCCAAGCGCTTAAATATGATACTTTATTACAATGGATTTTTCCCTGCCCCCGTTCATTTGCATGGAGAAATCAACACATCCAGATAAACGAAACAACAATATGTTGTTCGTACATGGGAACAAATGTGCACATATCGGTCTTTACTTTTGTCTTTCCAATCCTTCTCAAGTGGTTGGAAAACATCGTACACGTTACGTCTAATTCAGAAGCAAGTTCTCGAAAACAGTTGTACGTGGATTGGCTTCAACTATGGTTCTTAATTGATCGGTGCCAACATCCGATGATCGATTACTGCGAACATCACTATATTTGAGACTCTCGTCGCCGCCACAAAATTTCTTAAATCACCAATGTGCTATGTGTTCAGTAATGGTTTCTGGGCCAAACGGCCCGTTTATATCGGCTAAGCATAGATTGAAATGATAAAATGTGCGAATTTGTTTTTACATATTGTATTCACCGTTCCGAAAAAACATAATTGTTTTAAAACGATTGTAATTTAAACGATTAGATAAAGCGGAAAGAGGCTCTTTAAAATAATATTCAAAGTGAAGGTATTATAAAGAAAACTTATTTGAAAATATATAGTTTGAAATCCAAATTTTAAATTCCACAAGAACTTTCTTCTCTTAACTTTTTCTCTGAATGTTGGAAGAGTTTTGTTTATAATTAAATTACTGAAATAGGAACATCATCGCTAAAACGTGATCTGAGTGATCTTTTTTTCAGAATGTTTCAATCTATCACTGTGTTTTGATTAAGTTTGAATAGAGTTTTCTCTATCAGTGATTCTGTATATCTGTCAATCGTTCCATTTATCTGTTACACAAATCTTTCTTTATATCATTTAAATTGTAAGTTCTCGTGAATATCAATTATTTTGAAGTGCATATATATCGCCATGTTGTTTTGTTAGCAAATACGTTCAACACCTAATCCATTTTTCAGAATCTTCCAAAACGCTTTGACAGGAATGAGAAGAAATGTAATTCATTCCCTTATATGGCAATTCTATTGATTTGTTTTGAGAAAACATATTGAAAACATAATTTGAATTATAAATAAAGTTTTCCAACGGTTTGATATATGTTTGAGTTTTTCATTACAAGTTATGTTTAGCTTTTATCATATATTCGATTTAATTGAATCTGACAAAAGAATAATAAGGATAACAATATATATATATATATATATATACATGTGTATCTTATATATGCATAAACATATATATATATATATATATGTTTATATACATACATATACATATATACAGCCTTTGAGACTTTATACAACCGGTCGCCACAGTCGATTGAAAATTTCTTGGGGCGACTAAAAGTCGTAATTCACTCGCCCGCCAGTCGATAAAAATTCTTTAAATAAAGAAACGGGGAAAACCCATTTATTTTACGACTCTCAATTATGCGGTGACTTAGAATGACATATGTCTCATCATTTGTGAATTCTTTCATCTCTAGCTATGAGACCGTTGGAATATCGTACTGAAAAAAAGAGTAGTCACGCTAAAGGTCAACAAGAGGTAAAATTTACACATTCGGTGTGTAGTCAAAATGTCGCCTTTATTTAGTTCTCTGATTTCGAAATTAATTTGGAAAAAAATTATTCGACGCTACAACTACATACACTTCATGCTTACAAAAGTAAAGACGAACATTTGAAAGAGGGAAAAACGCACCGTTCCGTCAAGAACGCACCGAAAATAGAATTATACAACAAGTAAGTAATCAGTTTTCGCTTCAGTTTTGTTTCTTCGTAAACAAACATTATTTATTCCAGAGACAATAGAAATGTATTAGGATATAAACAAATCTGGACATGAATTATAAAAATGTAAACACATAAAAATATCAAATGGCTGATTATTAATAACATGTTATACGTGATATAATATTTCTACTAGCTTTGAAAAAAATAAAAATATAGAATAAATGTATAAGAAACCTTTATTGTTTCATTAACAAAGCTATTTATAATTACTAGGTTAATTTATATAAATTTCACTTAAATGTCCAATGCTATATGATGCTAAATGTCCATTTTTATTATGATCTCGCATAGAGTTTTGTTCAGTGATTATTGTAAGTAACTATTTCTGATTCTTTTGAGCTGCTGTGATGATCGTGTGTTTAAAAATATTTTTCAAGTAGAGACTTCGTATTGAAATGTTTTAATGAAAAATGAATCTCTAATATTTGTTTTGAATTTTAAAATATATTTATTTCAAGGGTGTGATTTTACATTATGTTTTCTTTGTGTATAAAGTTAGATATATTCGTTTTCTAACGGTACCAATAAATATCCTTGAATTATTTATATTTCAATAGCCATTTTGATACTACGTATCAGCATCCGAAGAAATGAATTTTTGGCCGTTATGTAGCCTCCTCAGACTTTACAGAAAAGTTCGTTTATGTATGAATGGAGGAATGAATGATGTATAGGGAGGGTGCGAGAAAATCGGAATCAGAAAAGGGAGAAGGTGGGAGGCGGGGTGCTTGGTCGGTCGGTAATGCTTTAGTTTTGGAGTTCAAGAACATTAGCTGGTGGTGGGGGGTATGGGAAGTTCCTCTCTGGTGCGACTAAGGGCATAGGGATATATGGAGGGGGAGAGATATATGTAGGGGTAAGGAGAAGGGGTACTTTTAATTTCGAGTTCTAAGGTTTAGTTTGTTGGCGTCTCGTTAGTAAGATGATTTCTTGATATGTCTTGACCTGTTGGGTGTTCGCTTAGGCTGGAAGGCGGAGGGGGGGCTACGATTCGGTTTATGTATTTTATTTTTATTTTTTTATTTTTTTATTTTTTTATTTATTTATTGTTAAGTATTTTGATAAGATTAGCCTTGGGCCGCATGCGCGAGCAAACACATGCGAGCATACCCACACACATACGCATAAAAGAAACGCGCACATGTACACATACATCTCCGCCTCAACATGTAAACACATGCGCATATGCATACATGCATATATATATACTCGCATTTCTCCCGTTGACCTCAATTGGCCTTAAAGTGTTAAGTTGAGTACGTGTGCGTAAGCATGAATGCGCACATACACACACACATAAACCCATACATCCATGCAAGCGTATACATGAGCCTACCTGCGTATATCGACTCAGACATACATGCATTCCCGCGCATATATGCAAGCATACGCGCACATACAGATACTTATACTAGTGAACACATACATCGACCTACACACAGCTGCTCGCTCATCCATACATATGTGGACGAATATCTCCCTCCCCCCCCATATATCCCTATGCCCTTAGCCACACCAGAGAGGAACTTCCCAGATGCCCCACCACCAGCTAATGTTCTTGAACTCCAAAACTAAAGCATTACCGACCGACCAAGCACCCCGCCTCCCACCATCCCCCTTTTCTCATTCCGATTTTCTCGCACCCTCCCTTGACATCATTCATTCCTCCATTCATACATAAACGAACTTTTCTGTAAAGTCTGAGGAGGCTACATAACGGCCAAAAAACGGTCTTGTAGCTGAAACAAAAATGTAATTGAACAGAAAAAAAACGGTAATAAAAAATAAAACGTATATATATATATATATATATATATATATATATATATATATATATATATATATATATATATATATATATATATATATATATTTCATTTGCAACGTTATCCGGAGAATTTAAAAATAAAGTTAAAAAATACAATTCTCTTACAGTTTTTGGTCCCTCCAAGTGTCCCGTCTGCTTAAAAAAATTCTTGGATTTAGGATACTGGTTAGTGTTTGGGTATATGAATCATTAAATCTGTATCAATTGCTACCTGTTTGTTGCTCTGCGTTTCGTATTTGGCGTAAAGTCTGCATTTCCCCTAGTTGTTAAGGATGGTTTGCCTTACATCAGAAAAAGTATTTAATTGTCAGTGTCTTGCTAACTATGTGGGTCGAACCTCCTTAAACTTGCAGACTCAAATTTACTAATATATTCCAGTAAAGACAAGCCTTGTCGCTATAACTCCTTATCTTCCACCTTCGAATCTGCAATTGGCTAACACCTTCATGAAAATTCAGCGTGTACCAATTTGTATAAAATGGGGTATTTTAGAATTTTACACTGGGTTGACTGTCAGAATCAGTTACAGAATGTTGTGTCAGTCTACATTGTCTCATTAAAACACCGTAGTGGTTGTAATATATGGTTAAGTGGCAGTTTCAATCATTTGGAACTGCTTTAAAGTTTCACCACACACTCATTGTTAGACCAAATTTCAAACAATTATTACAATTATAGATCACACAGATCAGTATATTGTGAAAAAAAAATCAAAATTTCGTTTAGTAAAACAAAAGTTATTAATTGACTGGTTCAAAATCGTAAAAAAACGTAAGGAGGTGAGCGACACTTTTTATTACTGATTTCTATAGCAACCACGCTATTTCAGCGACTAATGTTTTTTTCGCGAAACAAAAAAGAAGTAACAAGTGAAATGGAGAGAATGAAAGCATAAAAGGGAGATAGTTGGGTAGGATTTTATTGAAAGCAGGCGAGTGCCGCACATTGTTATTATATATGTGTATGCTATGTTTATGAGGAGTTAAAAATAAGACTGAAATTAAACAAAGAACAAGTTAATTTGCTGGAAGTCTTTTTAACAATTCCATTTATAGCAATATATAATTAATTCTTAATGCTACAATATTTTAAGTTATAAATTTATCATATTTTTGCTAGAATATCTTGTCCTTTTCTTTTCTAGTTTTAACAACTAGTCCTTTACTTTTCCATGTTCAAGTCTAACCATATTATTTTAAAGCTTTCATTTTCTATGTAATATATATATATGTATATATATATGTATATATATATATATATATATATATATATATATATATATATATATATATATATTAAGCAATCGCCCCAGGAGAGGCATGAACTATAAATACAGCATTGGTTTTACCTTTGACTGTTTTTCTAATTATATAAGGGTATGGTATGGTATGGTTTTATGTCACATCGTAACTTTTCTAGTTTAAAACAATGGTCCCAGGTTACGTACATTGTGTCACAGAATATATATTCCAGAATTTCCAATAAGTTATGGACTTTATCAAGGGCATACTATTTATAGAAGCTCGATCAATCGCTTTAAAACATTTAACATGATATAATTACAAAATTTTGTGCAGAGCATTTTCTTCTATTAAATATTTGTATCTTACTGAACTAATGGTGACACAAGTTTAGTAAACGCACTATCTTAATGAAACAAAAATATGGAAATAAACCAACTTTTTTCACACACACACGCACGCATATATATATATATATATATATATATATATATATATATATATATATATATATATATATATATATATATATATAGCTCGCTATATAGGTTGAATGCTTAAAGTTAAATTCTGTAATTTAAAATATATACAAATATATATATAGTCTTTGAAATTTGAAAAGAAATTGAAAGAAAATTTACTCACCCCAACATATTTTTACTCGTCCGACTTTATGTCTTTGTTTCAGTTAATACTAGTAAATAATTTTACAGCAATTCAAGAAATTACCGTGTGTATAAACTAACAAGAAATATTTGTTTAACTCTTGTAAATCAACTATTTTACTACTACAAGTATTTCAATAAATATTCAACAAAACGTTAAAATACAATACCAGTTTCTTATATAGCATCATTCATATTATTGTTACATAGAAATAAGAATCATTTCTTCAGATGCTTGAGAGAACGATGCGTTGTTTTCCTCTTTTAAATGTTCGTCTTTACTTTTGTAAGCATGAAGTGTATGTAGTTGTAGCGTCGAAGAATTTTTTTCAAATGAATTTCAAAATCAGAGAGCTAAATGATGGCGACATTTTGACTACACGCCAAATGTGTAAATTTAACCTCGTGTTGACCTTTATCGTGACCACCCTGTTTTCAATACGATAATCCAACGGTCCCACAGTTAGAGATGAAAGAATTCACAAATGATGAGACATAGGTCATACTAAGTCATCGCATATTTGAGAGTCGTAAAATAAATGAGTTTTTCCTGTTTCTTTATTTAAAGAAATTTTATCGACTGGCAGGCGAGTGATTTATGACTTTTAGTCGCCCCAAGAAATTTTCAATCGACTGTGGCGACCAGTCCTTTAAAGTCTCAAAGGTTGTACACACACACACACACACACACACACACACATATATATATATATATATATATATATATATATATATATATATATATATTTAAGTTAAGAATTAATGAAGAAAAAATATATGAAGAAAAATTATATTTATTTCCTTAATCCATGTATTTTCAATAATGGCACATATCATCAGAGAAAATGAAATGCAATTAGCAAAATACTCAGCTATGAATAAACAAATATTTTGAAAATGTT
>NC_136487.1:39017877-39102877 GCF_053919585.1 Euprymna scolopes
GTTTCATTTCATCAAAAGTCTGATGTGGTGTGCGTCCTTTCAAATACAAAAACCGAATCACTGCTCAACATTCAACAGGCTCCATTTTACACCTGACTCATTTCAAACACCTGTAAAACAGAAGCCACATTTAGTTCAGAGCTGTAATTTGCCACATAACCCGTAGATATATAAATCATTGCACATGCAAAATTTTAGTTAGATAAGACAACCGGAAGTGGGTCAAGGCATTACTTATTGCAAGCATCTCGTAATACACAACTTCGGGTTCATTTTTACAGTTTCTCTTGTTTTTTTTTTCGTCACGTTAAAATACGACATATGAAATAGATAGAGAGTAGGAATTTATTTTTACTCGTAAAATACAAATCGTAAAAGATTGCACTATTTGTTCTAAATGTTTCTTTTCTGTTTTGCTCATTTTTTTTTCGCGGATAAAATCGCCAATTTATAAAGTAATTAACATAATGAAAATATAATTTTAAAATTTCTTCCTTTATTTATGGATTTAAATTGACTCTACGTTGCGCCGTGAGAAGTTCATGCCAATTAATTCAAATCTGTCAAATTATGTTAGTGACCACAAATCTCTGTACCCAAACTATGTTAATGTGGAAGCAATCAAAATAAACTAGCATCCATTTTGATTTTAGAATAAAGTTAAATCTGCTTAATATATATATATATATATATATATATATATATATATATATATATATATATATATATATATATATATATATATGAGAGTGTCTGTCTGTGTGTCTGTCTGTATACATTTCTTTATGCAATAAGTCTGTCAATTTTCAGTTTACAGACTCGAAATTTGATATACAGGGTAATGAGATTTGGGAAAATCTTTGTAATCCGTTTTCCGCCAAAAATGTGGCTGTTAAAATGGTCAAAGTTCAACGATTTGACCCTTTTTTTACACAGTGATAACCACTTATAAAGGCCCGGAAGCCACTCAGGGATAAGGGTTATTGCAAGTACATTACGTTAGTGTGGAGATTTGCCGAAGTGTTTAATTAGGGGGCGGTTAATTAGGAATTTGTTAACATTGGACTTGAAGACATCCAAGTTGTAGTCCGGAGGGAAGCAGGCAGACGGAACAGAGTTCCACAGGCGTAAAGTTCTAAGAAAGAAGCTTTGTTCATGGAATCCGCGTTTTGATTTAGGCACAGATATAGAGTGGGGGAAAATGTTCACAGTGGATTCAGCTAGACGGGTGTTTTTCGTGAAAGATTGGCAAGGGGGGGCCAGGGATTGGAGTTCAGACGAGCACCTGCCATGGAAATTACGATAAAACAAGGATAGGCTCGCAACGTCTTTTCTGTGGGAGAGAGGTTGCAGGGTAGAGAAAAGGGCATCCCCCACTAAACCACAGAGTCTATTTTGTACTCGGTCAAGGCATGATAGACTGTTTTTGGCAGCTCCTGCCCAGATATGGCAACAGTATTCCATCCTTGGACGTACTTGGCTTTTATATAGATAGAGAATTGCATCAGTAGTGAGATATCTTCTGGAGCGGTAGAAGGATCCCACTATCTTTCCAGCGACCTTGGCAACAGACTTGATGTACGTGTTCCATTTCAGATCAGGAGTAAAGGTCAAACCCAGAAGCTTGTCAAAACACGGGGCCTCACCCAGACGAGATTCATCCATCACAATTGATGCCAGCTGAGGATCAGAGCGTTGATGATGTAAGGATAAGAGTTTGGTTTTGGATGCATTAAAGGTAACCAGCCACATCTTCCCCCACTGAACTACGCGCTCGAGATCAGAGGAGAGAGAATCCGAGAGAACTTTGTCATTTACAGCCTTTGATGTGTTGTCGTAGATGGTCGTGTCATCAGCATAGATGTCAACGAATGATTTAAGTATGTGTTTAGGGAGGTCATTGATGTAGATCAGGAAGAGAGTTGGGCCCAGGATTGACCCCTGAGGGACTCCAGCATTTATATTGCAGGCCTCCGATTTTTGTCCATCTACCACTACTCTTATGAGCCTATCGGAGAGAAATGATTTAATGATTGAGAAAACATTTCCAGTTATACCGTAGCTGGAAATCTTGTGAAGAAGACCCTTATGCCATAACTTGTCAAAGGCCTTTGATATGTCAAGAGCAATTGCCCTAGAAAGGACGCCTTTGTCAAAAGATTCACTAATCCTGTGGGATATAACCGTCAGCACATCTGCGTTCGATCTTGCAGAGCGGAAACCATATTGTGTGTCACTAAGAAGACCTTTGAGAACTCTACCAAACTCCTCCGACAATTTTGGGTATAAACAATTGAAATTTTAGATATAGGTTCCTTGGAGAAGGATGTAACTTAAGAACTAGATTTGACCCCGAAACAATAAAATTTAAGGGTTCATAATAGGGGCCAAAGTTACAAAAAATTGACCTCTGTGGTCTCTACCAAATTACTCAGACAATTTCTGGTCTAAACATTTGAAATTTTACATAAAGGTTATTCAGAGATAGAGCAAGCTTTTTAATCCGTTTGGGTCGAAAAGCTTTAGTTACCAATATATAAATGTATGTATGTATATGTATGTTTGCATGTCTGCCTAAAACTTTCGACAGAGGCGACGGGTTTTACTGAACATATTTATTTAAAAATGAATTATAATAGAGACAAACTGAGATCGATTTACACCTTGATAAATAGATTGAATGAACAAGAACAGACATATATTTCTAATAGTGGAGACAGTTGATGTGGTAGGAATCTCTTGTAAGAAGTGGTGATGTTAGCGACCTTCATGTGCTAGCTTATGCGAATATCAGATTCTAAAATGAGTCAAAGAAATCTGTCAACTAACTAAGATCAAGCAGGTCCAAATTTGTAACACGTTTATCTTTAACCATAAAAAGAGTTCATTCAATATGCGCTAGTTTATTCCGATTTGTTAGACTACTGCCCTTATATTGCGTGCTAGTGCCACAACGTTTTGACCGATGTAACTTCCAATTACCGTCGGTCGTCTTATGAAATTTGGGGATTTTTATACTGAACGTTCGAATCTATACGAAATATAGAATTGATACATGCACTCGTGCTGGTAAAAATAATAGAATATATGTTAATTCATTCAGTTTGAGATAATTTTCGGCTTGTAAATTGTAGAGGCGAGATATCTTATATTTAAATAACAAGGCCAACTATTTTTAATGATTTGAGGAGATGCATATGACAGACAATGAGTACTTTATCTTTATTATCACATTAGAAAAGTCAACGTTTCAATTTAATAGAACATTTTGTCGTTGAGTATTTTAAACTCAAAAAATCCGCAAATATTGTTTAAAAAGATTTTCAAAGCGATTAAATAATACTGTATAAATATGGGTCGCTCTAAAGACATATTTTTGTCTGAGAAGCAGCGTATCTTTGATTTGCGGGTAGAAGGAAAGACGCATATGGAACTCGCAATCAAGCTCGGATGTTCAAGATCGGTGGGGACCAAAGTGCCCCAGAAAGGTGCTGAGGGTGTTTCCAACAGCAATCCCAAGGAATGCGGACGAAAGAAACGCACCACCGAAAGACAAGACAAAGAAAAGTCGATTCCAATCAACAAGTCACATCACTGAAGCATGGAAACAGGCTTCTGGTGCCGACGGTTCGAGAAGCACTACCTACTGAAGGCTCCGGCAACTGGGATATCGAAATCGTATAGCTGCCACCAAACCGCTCCTTAACAAGAAACAGATGTTGAAGAGGCTGCGATGGTCAACTGCTCATCAAACCTGGACAGCAGACGAATGGCGGCGTGTGATCTTTTCAGATTAGTTTCGATTTTGTATTTCCTTCGGCAACCAAGGACCACCTGCTTGGCGAAGAACCACGGAGCGGTATAACCAAGAATGCGCTTAGAAGTCTGTGAAGTTCCCGCAGTCTTGAATTGTTTAGGTCTGTATGAGTGCTAAAGATGTTGGTAATTTATGCTTCATCAAAGGAACTGTAAACGCAAAAGTGTACCAAGATATTTTGGAAGCTAATTTACTGCTAGGGTTGGATAAGCAGTTTGACAGGGAGGCTACAGACATCAATTGTCAACATGACTTGCCACCGGCACACTCTGCCAAGACCACCCCTCCTTGGCTCCGAGAACGAACGATCCCTGTTCTTGAATGGCCGGCGAACTCGCCAGATTTGATTGTTATTGAAACCTTGTGGGGCCAGATGAAGAGGAAGCTCCGCAAAGAAAAAACTACTACCCTTAAAGCCATGAAGATTGCAATTCAGAACACATGGGATTCAGTGTCTACACAGGATGACGAGAAGCTTGTTGATTCCATGCCCCAGCGAATTGATGCTGTTATCAAAGCAAAAAGTGCTGCTACTAAATATTGATTAATTTTATTTTATTTATGCTAATAAAAAACTATTTTGTTTACTTACCTACCTTGTTCTATTATTTGGAAACACGAACTATTCAAAAACTGACATTGCAATTGATAAAACAACTATTTCAATTAGTTTAGCATGATAGAGATATTTTAACACTAATTTCGTCTCACATATTCTCCTCAATATGAATTAAGCGCCAAAAAACATGATGTTCTATTTTTTTGACCAGCACGAATATATAATCAACGGCGGTAGATTGTCTTTGTTCTGTCAGCAATTGTCGGGTTGAAATCTTAAGTAATTTTTATTGTATTATAATTATTGCCTGAACTGATGATAGAAACATCAAACTTTTCGACTGTAAAAAAGGCTTCAACTTCACTGTTATACCATAATATGATTCCACTGTCCTGTTGTTGCTGTTTAACAAATTATCTTGAATTACATTGTTTACAGACCCGATATTGCAGCCATCTCTCAGGCCAATCAAGAGTGAACGATTTGTTTTTAAACAAGACATTCCTGAAATCAGTTTTCATACATTTCATAGCACAGTAGACTTGATTTTCTATATATTTCTTAGTTAAGATGAGTTCTTTTATTCGATAATCAACATCAGAAAATCCTTTTTATGCTTTACATACGATTTCTCTTGAAAACATAGGCGATTCAACGGCTTAAAATATATATTAACTACACTGAACGCGGATTTCTATTAATTTCTATCCAATATGTAATAAATGAGTATTTGTTAGGGCCCTTGATTGCTCTTGAAGCTTCTTTTCTTTATCAGTTTAAGTACATTCTCACATAGTTTTCTGATTACGAGATGATCTTTTTAGATCATTTGAAATTTGAAGCGAAGATTTCCCTTGAGAAATTCCCCTTATCATGCAGATTGTATTACCAGTTGTCAGTTGTGTTTTTGCGGGGCAGTAAACTTAATTTCAGCATTTACAAATCTCTACTTACATATAAAAGGCACTGGGTCTCTGTGTGGGTGTGTGGGTGTGTGGCTGTGTGTGAGTTCGTTCCTTATGGACCCCGAAATGGCTGTTAAAATTTTGAAAAGGTGTACACAAATGTACTTTATGCGTTTGGGCGCGTTCTTAGATAGGTTTTGTACCGAAATGTCACCGATAGATATCAAAAATCAATAATCTAAAAAAATCTGATAAGGAATTAACAGATCGGTTTTGTACCAATTATAATACAGTTTAACATCACAAGTGGATTTTAAAAGTTTTATCACCGCATATGCAGGAAAAAATAAACAACAAAAAATATAACTTCAGTACCATCAGCTGCAATCGAAAACTAAACATTCAAGGCTTAATTGTAATTTAGTGTTTAAGCATTCGTTATTACCGTCTACTCCATCGCCAGATGGATAAATAAACTGCTACAAATTAAGCGACTTCAAGATAAAAATGTGTATGTACGCATCCTGTGAAGTTAGTTGATTTGCTTCTGCCAAGGTCAAGTGTTTTGTTTTCAATTTAGGCCTATTAGCAGCTATTTAACATGCTAAAAACCAAATCAAATGCGTTCAAGAGCTCTAAATACCCAATATAAAAATTTCAAGTCTGTAGATTAAATATTCAGAGAGGACTCTGGTACACTATTTTATTATATACATAGTCAAGGCCGCTCATATATATATATAATTTGAGGGTAAACAGTTACCTATGGTCGCTACAAATAGGGTAAACAGTTACCTATGGTCGCTACAAATAGCCATCTGTTTCAGTCTAAGAGACTTCCTCAGGCGACCTAGAACCTCTCGAAGCCAAAAAGAAAAATGGGAAGAATTAAAAAGAAATTGAAAAAGAAAAAATGGAGGTCTTCAAAGAAGAATATAAAAAGATCATTTCGCCATTTGCAGCGACCATATGTAACTGTTAATAACGCAAATAATAAAATAATATTTTGCTCTTATTATTGAGCACTATTTAACAACCTAGGTGTCTTCATTAGTCTCTAGTTTTGAACACCTCAAACCTGAATGTGTGTGTATATATATATATATATATATATATATATATTATATAAACATTTACATGTGCTGTAACGTTTTTATTCTGAATTCTACGCAATTATGCAGAATAAAGAAACTATGCATAAATAGACTTAAGTGTAATAATTAAGTTAAACTAATCATCTAATAGGAAAACATTAAAACTATACAAGTAATCAATTCCCATAATCCTTTTTCAAAGGAATATGGGAATTACTCTACCTTCATGTAATCGGTTTAAATAGAAAAAGGTATGCATTTAATATCAATGTCAAAGCGAGAAAAAAAACAACTTTATAGTGAAATAATTTCTTCAGATATTACAGCTTTTGACGTCACTGTAATCTGAAAACAAATACTGCATTTGGAACCCGGATAAAAATCCTAGGAATGATTAAAAAATAATGTGTTTTATGACCCGACGAAACATAAATCTATTCTATTATCTTTAATATGGATGGATTGTGACTCATTTGATCCTCCTCGAAGTAATTACTTTCCTCATTTTCTGGAGTTGAAGATTATTCGCCAAAGTATTACATTCTCCATTGGGCGATAATATATGTTGTGTTTTCATGAGGACATATAAAAATTACTTTCTGATTTTATTGGGGGTATTCCTTTTAGGCATTGCCGCCTTTATTTTAGAGAGAATAATGTGTAGTGTGCTATTCTTTCCAATGAAACGATATTTTTTCTCGGTCATTATCTCTGTCTTAGAGAGCATTTTAAGTTCGTTCACTATGATATTACTATGAAAAATGCGGCCGAAGGGAGTGGATATTTGCATGTAATAGATAAATCACTAAATATAACGTGCGCATAATATATACATCTCGCTGTCCAACTCCCTAGATAATATCCCTGAAAATCTAGTGCGATATAGTAGCCTTTCACGACTAAGTGGCCCTGTGCCTTAGGGTAATAAAGAAAACAGTAAAAAATATTTTCTCAGATAATCTTTTGGTAAATTTTACATATGTACCATCCTCAAACGAACATGAAGGGGAACTAGTAGAAATATTTATTGACACAAACATATGTACACTAATTAGGTTGGTGGGAGTGTGCGATGTAACTCGTACACTCCTACTTCCCATGCTGGGTTATCATGGCAAGTTCGCTAGCTCTACGTCAACTAGTGTGAGCGTACATAGGCTTCCAAGTTATAAGTGACACCAGTGAGGCCTCCATCCACGTTGATGAGGGTGAGCAGTGTAACCTGCCAAAACCTCTATCACCTCATGGTGGATTATCCTGCCATATTTGGAAACTCTACAAGAGTACATCAACGGTGTGGGCGTGCACAGAGTTTCCAGTTTCAAGTGACTCCATGGGTTACAACACAGTTCGTGAGTGTGGGCGACGTAACTTGTCCAAAATTCCCTTTCCCATTGGTGGAATATCCTGCCAAACAATGGAAGCGTGCATAGGGTTCCCGCTTATGAGTGACCTCGCACCGCTGGGACCTCACTTTATCATACCAATTTCAGATCCTCATTATCTCTTCTAAACTTATATTTGGTCAGCTTATTATAATAATAAAATATATAGGAGCCTTTTCGTGTACACACAGACACACATACTCTGAGATTCAATATATGTATATATATACACACACACATACACACACACACACACACACACACACACACACACACATATATATATATATATATATATATATATATATATATATATATATATATATATAAACAATCAAACAAAGCGGCAGTTCACACAAAACATAATAGCCGGGATTCAATTCCTGAGTTTAGATAAGTTCCAAACGAGCACGATCTTTAGTCTAGGAAATCGGGTTACAGCTTTAATGGTTGGTGTGAGCTGCGGCTTGTTTGTACAAATAATTATATATATATATACATAGACAGAGAGAGAGAGAGTAATATATATATACATAGAGAGAGAGTAATATATATATATATATATATATATATATATATATATATACGCAAATACATTTATGTGTGTGCACATTGCTTTTCTTTTAAGTTTTTCTTTCTAATTTATTAAAAATTTATACAAGCAAACAAGATGTTTTACTCTTTAAATTATCGCCCTTATTGAAAACCTGACAAACCTTTGAATACATTTAATTTTCTAAGGAGAAGATGTTAAAAACCAAGTACATTAAACCTTTCAGCTGGAAACTAATTCAATTAATAACGTTTGAGGTAATTTATTTTGGTTTCATCTGAAATGGCTTCTTGTCCGAAACTATCAAGTGAGATGATTATTTCTTCCGGATAAAATATTCATTAATTGGTTTCAGTCATCCTTAGAATATATATATATATATATATATATATATATATATATATATATATATATATTTATATATATATATATATATATATATATTATCGACATTTGTATAACTTACCGCATATTTGTTTTATATGGGTATATAAGGAATGAAAAAATGCATAATTCATTTCATTATATCAAAGTTTCTAAAAAATATATTAATCTGTTTCATGTTTTTCTTCTTCCTATTATTAACATAATTCGATATTTCTAAATGATTGGAACATTTGGTAATATTTAAGAATGTGTTAAATAAAAATGAGTTATTAATTTTTCGTTATAATATATATGTGTGTTACAGTATTTAAAAAGATTATGGCGAATTAATCGAAAGTAAAGTGTCATCGAGGATGAAGGGAGATTAATATTTGACAATATTTCTGTAAAACGGTATTGCGGACTCTTTTTTGCGCCAGACTTTAAATTGATTGGACGCAATAAGTAGGGGTTCGTCTAGATTTCAAGCACATTGAACTTCAGCGTATTAATCTACTTTTCGACCTATATTTCTTACGCACTACTGCATTTTGTTAAATAGATAATGAACGGGATAATAAATTTATTCTAATTACAACTAATAGCTTTTTTATCTTTGGAAATTTCTCCGCCCTTTATCAATTATATAAAGAAGAGTTTTATGTGTGTTTGTGTGTTTGTGTGTTTGCTAAATAAATTCGTCAAATGTGTTGTACATACACCAACTCGATATCGTTAGAAAGACAAATCTTTAAGACAATTAATATAAAAAAATTGTAAAAAATGTTCAATTATTTCGTGTTGAAATTGCGTTTTATTTCGAGCTGGGGACAGCTGTCATTCTCTCTTTCTAAACGACTTCAACAACTGCGCATGCGTCAACCATTGTTCTCATAATTAGCTTAAATAGAAGAATTTTGAACTTAATTTCATAATGGATGCTGTGGAATTAGGAGATTATTTTGTAACTTTTAGTTTTGAGGTTCGCACACGCCTACTGGTGGTCGTTGTTTTTCTTTTTTTTTTTTCGTTTAAACAAGGTTGTTTTATAATTTCGGCGGCTAATTATATTAAAACAAAAACAGTTTATTAATTTCGATTTTTTTGTCAGCTGTTTAAATAAACTGACAGTTAGCTTTTTATTTAAAAGAAACAAAAAATCCAACCCAATTATGATTCTTTAATTAAAGCAAACAAAAAAATGAAAATTTCCTCATTTTTTACAGTTTAAAACTTCTCTAATTAAAACGACAATTTCAGACGTTGAAACCAAAGCAAGAGAAAAACAAACATAACCAAAAGAGAAGCTGACGACTTGCAAAGTGAAATGTTTCGACGACATTTTAAAGAAACTAAGTTTATTACACTAATCATCGACACATAATTTCCTTTAAACTTACTGTGATTTACGAGGTTGTACTAACTGCGCAATCTTGGCCACGTTGGTGGAAGGGTCCGGTTACTAAGTTCAGTTATATGAGCTCGTGCCGGGCGCGCGTCGTTATTTTTTCTCTATTGTTTGATTTCAAAATTTTGCTTTCGGTTACGCTTTTGGCTGATGCCACCTGATTTATTTTATGCAACAGTTGGAGTCAAAGTTTTTTTTTAAAAAATAACCTTTTAGTCAATTTTTGGTCTTATATAAAGTGTATTCAGACATAAACCAAGCTTTTTAATCGGATTTTGACCGAAAAATTGACTGCCAAAGGGTCAAAACGTTTGATCTTTGCAGTAACTAGCAAACTATTTAGTCAGTCAAGACATTTGAAATTTTACATAAAGAGAATTCAGGCATGCATCAGGCTCTTAAATCAGTTTTTTGGGCGAGAGTTTGGCTGCCAAGAAGTCAAAGTTGAAAGAGTTGACCTTTGCAGACTCTACCAATCTCCTCCGCGAATTTTGCATTATAACACTTGAAATTTCAGATGTAGGTTACCCGGACATGTGTCAACATTTATATATATATATATATATATATATATATATATATATATATATATATATATATATATATATATGCGCATGAAGTAGATAGGGTCCGAGCAAAGTCGGGCTGAACTGGTAGTAATAAATAATCTAGAAAAATATCGAGGAAACTAATGCCAACAATGCAACCGTCGTATTCATACTAAATGAATAGCCGAATGACTTAAACTTTTAAAAGAACCAGCGAGTCTTCTCGTTAGACGGGTATAACATATAGTCGAATTTACTTAACTAAACCTTTGATGTGCTAAAGTTGACAAGTTTCGAATAAATTTAACATAGTTCGAAAACTTACAAGTTTAATTTATCACAAATGAAAAAAAAAGAATGGCAATTTTCAAAAGATGTTGCCATTTCTAATCAAATATTCTATTAGCTTCAAGTCAAACTAATACAAATGCCAATGCTACCACGCAATAAAAATGTATACACCAAATCCAACTGAATAATTAAAATTCTGGACAACTTTGATTTGAAAATCTAATTTCAGAGTTGATTTCTCTCCTGCTAAGAATGGTAATTTATTTTGAAGGAAACAATTTTTGTTTTGTTCTGGTTTACAAATAACAGTTCCCAATATTAAAACTCGAATAACATGTCAAAATATAGCAAAAATGTAAAAAAATGAAACAAAAAACTTTTAAAAAAATAAAAATTATATCGATATGCGGACCAGCGAATGTTTTGCAATCTATACACACAGACACACACACACACACACACACACACACACACACACACACACACATATATATATGCATATACATATATATATGTATATATATACATATTATATATATATTCGTCAGCATCACTTGATGATGAGATATTGAGCAGAATTTCACAGGCGGCTGATGCCTTCGGCAAACTGCGGTCAAGAGTATAGAATGGAAGAGGTTTGACTCTAAAGACTAAAATCTCAGTTTATCATGCAGTGATTGTTTCGGTACTCCTGTATGGGTCGGAATGTTACATAATAAGGGCTGTCCCCTTTTCATGTAAGTATAAAAATAGAGAGATTTAGTTAAAATGAAAATGAAATAGCATAGACGAAATTCGAATCTCGTAATTTAGGTTTAGAAATAGATTACGAGAAAGAATTAGCAAATGGAATGTGAAAACAAACCATTGTTTAGCTTAGAGATAAAATAGTTTCAAGAAAAGAATGTGCGTTGTCAATTCTGTTATGAAAATTCAATTGAGGAATGCAACTATAGGATAAATTAATAAACATGTTTTTAACATATTGGAAATATAGGTTACTGGGAATATAGGTAAAATCCTTTTGTAAAGAAAGGAAAATGTTTTGGACACGTATTTCCAGAACACGTGAAAGAAGACACATGTTTTAACATGTGTATGACGTCATGGAAAACGGGAAGTTCTCGATATAGTTAGAAACTTTAGAGAACTGGGAGAGTCAGATGGAGTTTGAGGACGACAGACGATAGTCTGCAGTTGGGGTTCGAACGTCTAGAAGCGAGACGGTCCCTTTTGAAACTTAGAATGTGAAGCTTTGAATTCTTGACTCAGAAAACCACGACCGGTCGGGAGAAGAAATAAACCCATCATGTGTTTTTATAAACGTCGTCTTTGTGCTGTAATTCTACCAAAAGGTAAAGTGAAAATTGTTATATATGTCTTATATATATCATGTGTTTTAAAATGTCTTTACATACACGTCTCGACATCTCATATCTACAATGTGACCACTAAGACTGTCTGAACACTGTTTCCTCACTCTAAGAGCTTCTATTACACTTCTAAGTATGAACATTTATATATATGAACCACTTTCTACACGAACGCACCAACAACATCACTTGTAATAAGACTCTCTCTTAATAAGACTCTCTAACATGCACTTTTAATAACAACAATAACAGCAACAACAAGAAAAGAATAATCATAATAATAATAAGACTCCTATATATCACAAGAAGCCTGGACCCCATACCGTAGGTAGATTGCGCAACTGGATACATTCTATAAGCGTTGCCTTTGCAGCATATTTGGATTAACATGGAAAGGCGGGGATTGTTTGCTAGGTGCGACATTTTAAGCATTGAGGTCTTCCTGATGAAGTCTCAGCTTCGGTGGGCTGGTCACCTTGTCCGCACGGATGAAAACCGTCTTCCTAAGCAACTAGCATACAGTCAACTGAAAGAGGGTAATCGAAATGTGCGTCGTCCATTTCTGAGGTACAAGGATAAGCTGAAAGACAATCTTAAGCACTCATGCCTGAACCCAAAAACCTTTGAAGAATAGATACGAAAAAAAATTGTGGAGGGAAAAATGTGTTTCGGGCATTAACACATACGTTGACACACATCTATCGAATCAAACAAATCTTCGTAGAGCAAGAGTAGGAACAGCCTGTATCCTGAGTCGTGCGGCTTGGTTTGTGGGAGCAGAGCTGGCCTCGTGTCACACATGCGGCACAAGCATTGAAGGCAGAGTGAAACAGAGCGAATTTTTGGTCCTCATGCGTCGAACACGACGGGAGAGTCTGATATATATATATATATATATATATATATATATATATACACATATATATATATATATATATATATATATATATATATATGAAGTTGACAAGGATGTTCTTGCGGTTTTTAATTTTTAAATTCATATATATATATATATATATATATATATATATATATATATATATATATATATATACCGACTCAAACAAAAATGTATTGATTTAAATAAGCACACTTGGAATCAACACACTTTTGCGAACGCAAAACAAATGTATTTATGCCAGTAAAGTAAAAATCTTGCTTTGTGGGAACGACGAAGTTGTTGAAACCGTTTTTACTATCGCTTAGGTTTTTGAAGCATTTCTTATGCAGAAAATCGTCGAGAGGCACCTATTTATCAAGATTTTGTCTTTTTAATCTATCGCCAGGGATTGGAAATCACCATATAAGTACGGCTTATTCAGAAGCAAGTTCACGAACAAGTGTGCGTGGATTGGCTTCGACAAAGCCTTTTAATTGATCATTGTCAATATCCGATGGCCAGCCACTACGCTCAGCATCTTCAAGATTCTCGTCGCCGCCACGGAATTTCTTTAACTATAATAGTGCTGTGCATTCAGTAGTGGTTCCTCCGCCAAGCGCTTCGTTCATATCGCGAGCTGTTTCAGCAGTTCTTCGACCTAGCTTGAATTTAAATGAGAAAATTTGCCGAATTTGCTTTTTTTTTTCATCTTTGATTCGACGTTCCGAAAAGGAAACAATGCTTTAAACCGTTGTAATTTAAACGATTAGGTAGAGCGAAAAATGCTTTTTAAAATGATATATAAATTAAAGGTACTATAACGAAAACTTATTTGAAAATGCGTTATTTGAAATCAAAATAAATTCCGCAAGGGCTTTTTTCTAAACATAATATATATATATATATATATATATATATATATATATATATATATATATATATATATATATATATATATATATTGTGTGTGTGTGTGTTAAATAAAACATATATGTGAAATACGTTTAGAACGACACCCTACGCAAAGATTATTAAATAAACAAACGCACTTAGCATATGCTGAAAAGGAAATTTGATTAGTTTCCTGATTTTTAATCGACGGTGAATTGGAAATCAAATAGAAACGTTAAGAAGAATACGTTTAGGAAGCCATCCAGCCATCCAACGAAACATTTATTAAATTGACGATATTAAAAAAAAATGTTTATACAATTTGAATCAAATTGAATGAATATATTTCAGCGGAAACATGCCTTTATAAAGATTTTTTTTCTTACGCCACATGGTGAGACTCTTAGACGGGATAACTGTGTTTGGTGTTGTACAAGGGTTTTTGTTTTTATAAAGTCCAAGAATAAACTTTCCATATGCTGAAAACAATATTTGATTTATTTCCGGTTTTTGAAACGTTGCTGAATTGGGAATTAAATAGAAACACTATGTAAAATACATTTAGGAAGCCATCC
Source organism: Euprymna scolopes (assembly GCF_053919585.1). Lineage (NCBI taxonomy): Eukaryota > Metazoa > Mollusca > Cephalopoda > Sepiida > Sepiolidae > Euprymna > Euprymna scolopes. The sequence goes on from NC_136487.1 coordinate 39,032,523, forward strand.
GACGCAATGATGATTAAATTAACGGATTTATCCCTCCTAACGGTGTCACTACGCGTCGTAAATAATAAAACAATTTTGATAAAGGTGAGTTTATGCCATCATATATTGATTCAAATTGATTCAAATTATATAAACATTGTTTTATAGTTCATTTAATACGTCTTGCGTTGGATGGCTCCATAAACATATTTTTAATACGTCTTTCTAATATTTGTAATATTTTAAATATTTTTTAATATTTTTATACGTCTTTCTATTTAATCTCCAATTCATCAACGTCTCAAAAGAGAAACTAATCAACAACTATCTTTCAGCATATGACAAGTGCATTCTTGGATTTCTAAATAAAATACTTGTATAACACCAAATAGAGTTATCTGACCTAAATATATATATATATATATATATATATATATATATATATATATATATAACTACTTTATTTTATTTAATCATATAAATTAATATACGAAAGTATAAATTTATGCGTAAACTTTAAGTACTCAACAGTGCTCAATACGTAGGTAGAGCTGGTAGTATGTTATAAAATATATATGGCGATTAAGCTACACAGAATATTGCGCGTTTCATCCACGCTATGATTCATCAGGCTTATGCGAAAATTTTGTGGTTGTCTCGCGTTTTTATATACGCACCTTCTATTGAGTTTTTCGTTAGCCAATCAACTTTCTAGTTTCCACCGCACCCTTCCTAATCAGCCAATGAGCAGGCACTTACAGGAAAAAGGCCCAGTTGACCTCTATATATATATATATATACATATATATAATATATATACATAATATATATATATTATATATATATATTATATATATATATATATATATATATATATATATATATATATATATATATATATATACAGTAGCGTCCAAAACTAAGAGACACACTTTTAAAACAACTGCGAAGAGCTGAAATTTTGACAACTGGTAGTCGTTATCATCGATAATAACATACTAAATTTTGAATCATTTGCAAAGGATAGAAAGAGAATTTTAGCAATAATTTATAATTTTCAAAATGAGGACGTCCAAAATTAAGGGACACAATTGGGAAAAACAATGTAAACAGCAAAAATAAAAACAAACAATAAAAATACATGTACACTCTATATGTAAATAAGACCTTGCACATTTTCGACTACAAGAACGAATCAGTTTTTGACAATCCGCGATACTAATTTTAGACCATTGTTCTTGAAGCTTCACCCACAAATTCTCCGTGTTAGTGGGGTTTCTTTCTATAACTTTAATTTCTAAGGTCTTCCAAAGATTTCTATTGGATTTAAGCCAGGATTTTGCGGTGACCAATCCATAATTTCGAAATTTTGCTCGCTAAGGTAACTCATTACTATCTTTGCCTTGTGACATGGGGCATTATCTTGCATAAAGGTAGCCATATCGAAACCTGAATGCTGTATGATTGGCACAACATGACCTTGAATAATGTTTTTATATATCTGTGCGTTTACACAAGTTTGTAACCGGACAAGAGGCGTTGTACCTTGGTTAGAAAACATTCCAAATATCATAACGCTTCTGCCTCCGAACTTGACAGTTTTCTTAGTACACTTTGCACTTAATCTTTCACCAATATGTCTCTTTACATTGTTTTTTTTTCATCATTTTCAAATAAATTAACCTTGCTTTCATCATTGAAAAATACTTTTGCCCAATTTCTATATGTCCAAATTACACACCTGTTTGCTAACTCTAATCTCTTCTTATTCTTCGAACTAACAAGTGGTTTATTCCCTAGGGTTGGATTAAACATCCCTATTTCTTAAAGTCGTCTAGAAACAGTCTGTCTTGACACATTAGCACATGAGATACTATTCATAACCCTTTTAATCTCTGTGCAAGACTTAAAACGGTCTTTTAATGATATACGCTGCATTATTCGATCTTCTCTTGCCGATGTTTTGCGGGGTCTGCCGGTTTTAAAAGCACTAACTATTTTGCCAGTATCATTGTAGGATGTAACAACTCTGCCTTCAACTCTCTTAGAACGTATCACTTCTCTCGAATCTCTCTAATGGTGTGCTTTTCCTTGTGTAGCTTCGCAATAGCTTGTCTCACATAGTAATCAAGTTTTTGGCGTTTCGCCATGGTGCCAGCTGATGCAACGTTTACAAATGACTAAGTAAAACTTATTCTTTAGAGGAAATCAAACAATTTGATTATAGCATACTGTTTACGAGTTTTTTCTCAATTTTGTCCCTTACTTTTGAATGTTCTTATTTTGAAAATAAATAGATAAATGATTTTTATATTTCTTTTATTATGTTACTAGCGGGGGTACCCGGCGTTGCCCGAGTGTTTGTTTCCGGGACGGGGGGGAGTTTAAAAAAATGTTATGGTAGGTAAGTAGGAAGGATCAAACCCGGAGTCATGAGTAAAAGTAGGAAAATAAAGTGTGAAAAAAAAAACAAAAAAAAACATCTGCAACGTTAATAGTTCGGCCACCAAGAAAAGTCCATTCCAGTTGTTTAGGGGGGAAAAAAACGACTACGGTAGGTCGGCGCGAACGTGAAAATATAATGTGAATTGTCCAGCACGCTAACCATTACGCCACAGAGCACTGCAGCTTAGTTTAGTGATTTTAAATAACTTCACATGAAAGAACTACGAAGCCAAACCGGTGTTCTCTTCTCAACTGTTCTTTGTGAACGATCCCCAAACGGTGTTAAGTGGTGGCAGGGGGAGGAGGAATTTATAAGAGAGAAATATTTTACCACTTCCATTGATCTTAACCGATTTTGGCCGTGACTTCTCAGCAGAAAAAGTATAGAAATCTAAGATTATCGAGGAATTTGAGAAATAATAAGCCTATAACACACCTCAGATATTGTTCTGCCGTTTGTGCATATTATATTTGCATGAAATATCTTGATTTTTAATCCTATTAAGGTCAAAATCAGACGAGAAAAAATGAGTTCATTTTATTTATATAGATAGAGAAGAGAAGAGAAGAGTAGAGAAGAAGATTATAGATCATAACGACTACCAGTTGTCCAAATTTCAGCTTTTCACAGTTGTTATTTCTAACAAATATTAGGTTTAAAAATGTTGTCCCTTAGTTTCGGACGCTACTGTATATAGTAATGATTTAAAAAGTTAAAAAAAAATGACTCGTGCGCCACCACCGAGAATCGAAACCAAAGCGTTTATCTTACGATTTTTTCCTTTTTTCCCGTAGTTTCCTGAGCTATAAACATATGTTAACTGCAAGGCTAAAATGTACAATATGAACCAATAGCTATTACGTAAACACGCATATTCGTTATGCCGTCGTTCAACCGTCCTCTGTCAAATTCCATTTTTGATTTTCTAGTTTTGCACCGATTTTCCCAAATATAATTTTTCTCATCAGTTCGAATATCCTATATATTAAGTTTCATGCCCGTAGATCAAAACTTACAGAGTTTGGTAGGCAAATTATTTTAAACAAATATATATATATATATATATATATATATATACAAACCCTTTTCGATATATATATATATATATATATATATGTACGCACATATATATATACATATATATATATATATATATATATATATATATATATATCGAAAAAGGTTTGTGTTTACTATCACCTTTTTACGCAAATATTACGCAAGCATAAATCATGTAGAGTGTTCACATGAATATGTTTACAGGGCATGCTTAACTAAAGATGATCCTCTCATAAGAATCCGAAAATACAAATAGGGAATTAATTAAAATTAATGTTTAAAAGAATATCCAAATTAGCTGAATCTTTTGCAGAAGAATGCAATTCATCGATACATATATAACAAAGTTGTATTTTCTTTTTAAATAAATAGAAAAAAGGGTGGTTAATATGAATATCAATACACATAACACTCAAATTTATACGAGTATAGATACCGTGATATATATATATATATATATATATATATATATATATATATATATATATATATATATATATATATATAATGGTTAACCCCGAATTGAAACCTTTTTCAACATTAGTGTATTATTTATTTGCAAAATATGTTTATGTTTATCAAGTAGTAAAAAACAAAGAATACCACGAATATATATATATATATATATATATATATATATATATATATATATATATATATATATATATATATATTTAAACGTACAGAAGGTCAGAAAACATTGGTGCCGTCGGTTTCAAGCCTAACATAAAGGGGACCAGTTCATGGTAAATCGTAAATAATGTTAGGCTCTCGGCAACCATGCTGTTTAAGCTCTCATATAAAAAAAGGTGTTTTCTTTGTAATCGAGCACTTTGTTGGAATTCTTTCCCCAAAAGACGGTAAACACACACACACACACACACACACACACACACACACATATATATATATATATATATATATATATGTATATATATGACTACTTCATTTAATCTCATAAATTAACACACTAGATATAATCGTATGCGTAAATTTGCAGTGTTTACTTCAAGAGTGCTCAATAAATACGTAGAGCTAGGAACTAAGTAATGAAAATATGTATGCCAATTAAGCTACACAGAGTATACCGCGTTTCATTCCGTGGGAATTCGTCAGGCTTATACGAAAAGTTGTGGTTATTGCGCGTTTATATATACACACACACACATGCTATTTAATTTTCTAGTTTGCCAATCGGCTTCTCATTCATATATATATATATAGACTTATTTATGAATATGTATGTCTATTTTATTTTTATTTTATTTATTTTCTATTTTTATTGCCAATATTAAAATTGTTTTGTATCGCTATCCTGGAGTAAAGTGTATCCTGTGTACACAGTTGTTTGTTATTTCTCTCCTACTGCTTAATAGATGTCGGGGTTCCTTAAAGTATAGGATAGAGAATTTTTCATTTAGACATAATCTAGATGGATCGTCTAGGTCCCTACATGTACTTGCTTGGTTTACTCTTTTCTCATTCGACACAGAAAGTGGACGTTCGCCGATAGTCGTGTGGATATAGCCAAACAAAGCATCGGGCGAAAGTACTTTATATATATATATATATATATATATATATATATATATATATATATATATGAACTTTATTTATACAAACATTGATGGCTACATATGTGCATACATGTTTCTGTAATCACCCGCGTTGGGGAATTACGTCTTCAAGCCAAGAATTATCGTCGAGAACTAATATTTCAAACAAAAGCATTGTCTTCTTCGTTTACAAAGTTAGAATGTAACATGGGTGGGGGTTATGAGCGGGGGTGGAAGGACAAGTGAGGTCTTTGAAGATAATAAACATCTTTTTTATTCCCCTTTTTATATTCCCTTCTTTTAATTATCTATCCCATCTTTTGGTTTTTTATGGCATAACGTACTTGAGAATGTAATATTTTTGTCTTGCGGTCTGTAAATTAAAAACATATCTCATGGGCATTGAGTACTGACCGGTGGCGTTCAATCCACACACACACACACACACACACACACACACACACACACACACACACACACACACACACACACACACACACACACACACGCGAAGCAAATATACGCTTATATCTATACTCAGGAGCGTTGTATTTTACTCACACACACTCACACACACACAACTGAAAACAGGCCATAACTATATCGACACAGGAATAAAATTAAAACAAATTAAATAAATGAATAAAACAAAATAAAAATAAAACAAAACAAAATAAAAGACAAACAAATCAAAAATAATAAAAAAAAACATAACCCCCGAAAGTTATCAAACTCCTCACGCATACATATATATAAATCCACGTATATACACCCACACCTTGGTAAACCCGCGCCTATATACACATGCACACGTATACACATACATAGACATATAACGCTCACATACAGTTATAACATGTTTACATCTATACCTACATACGCAGTTATATCAATGTCTGGACACTAAAACACAGACATCCATGTATACAACTGGATACCATACATCATGACAGTTATTATATCAAAATTAATATTAACCCCCCTAACAATCCTAATAATAATAATTTTTATAATATTGATCATACTAATGACACCACCAATATCAATAATAATAACAGTAATAAAACTGTCGATTGGGAACCCCAAAACCCGTGGACCCTAACCGGACAGACGTCCCAACAAAACACAGATATATATATATATATATATATATGTATATATATATATATAAAACACACACATATACACACATACACGTATACATACACACATACACGCACACCAATATACACACAACACCTACACACACAATCAGACCATCCGCAGGCACAGACACACATCCCCATCCACACGTATCCCCAAATCTCCACAGACGTATACGAGACACATATACATATAGACACCAACATAGACTCATGCATATATCTACATACATACACACGCATGGACACAAAGATACCCGCTCACTCACAACACATAAAAACACAGCAATACATGCACAAATGCAAACACCTTTTTTAATAATAATAATGTGTCCTTTTTCTTCAGTAGTGTGATAACCCCTTTATATATGAAACAGCGTTCCACTCCAGTCCCCACGGGCGTATACACAATACACAACATACATGCATATATACCCAGACACCCATACATTCTTGTAATATACATTATTACAATCATCGTATACGAGACAGCCTATTTTAATAGTTCAGATATATATATATATATACATATATATACATATACATTCATATACATACACACATATACACATATACACACATATATACACACATGCATACAGATACATACATAAATACATATATACATGCATATTTACACAAAATACAGACATATATATGTACACTGCCACCAAATGATACATCTAAAATAGAAATAGAAATGAACTCATTCACTACATAATTCTCTTTTCTATCAAACCCCACACGCAAAGTTATATTACCCGCCCCCATCCTTTTGTTATTTTTTCATAAGTTGTACGCTTTTTTTACTACGTAAAAATTTATAGTACGTAAAAATTTATAGTGAATTCAGCTTGAAGTCCATAGGTCTATCCTCATATTTAGTAAGCACTCTTTCGAGGGTTACACAGATATACATGAGATATATAACGATATAACAATAATAATTAACATATGACAAAAAATCAGAGTATTTAGGTTATATAAACGGAGTATAAAGGCTTATATATTGTAGTACGTACCTTCATCTTTATTCATTCCCCCTATTTCTTTATTTCCTTTTCTTCTCTTTCACTTTTCATTTTTTTAATTTTTTAAATCTATTTACCTATTTATTTATTTATTTATTTATTATTATTATTATTATTATTATTATTATTATTATTGTTATTATTTTTTATTTCATTTTATCTCTCTTTCACTTTATTGTTTATTTCTTTCTTTCTTTTTTCTACCCACGTATATATACATATACATACAGATCATATACGCATACATGCACACACCCAAATATATCCACATGCATACATTATTACGAGGTTCACCTAAACAATCTATTACTCGTTTTGTTCAAATATACTTTCATACAGGTATTTATTTAGGTTAGTAATATTATAACTGCTTGAGAAAGTAGAATATTAAGCGACTTATGTAACCCATACGGGTATGATCATAGTTACGATCTCCTCTATCCTCTTTTTTTGGGGGGGAGGTTTTTGGATGGGGGATAGTTGTACTCGTAGTTGTTCTGATTTTCTAATTTAGAGTTCTTTAAGTGCATGTATTCAGAAATGTTTGCAGGGTATAGCAGTTTCTTGTTTAACATTTAGCAGTTTATCCCTATCTTTAAACCTAGTTATTTCAAGTTTTTCTGCTAAGCATAATTGACATGGTGAGGTTAATGAATGTCAAGTATTGCCCCTTCTAATAATCTTCTATTCTATTCTAGGTGTTTTATTTTCTCTAACTAATTTCCAATAGTATAACGATAAGGAAGTGTCCTTTTCATACGTTTGGATTATTCATCGAACGTGTATGTCAATAGAATCTATTTTTGAAAGTCATTTGGGTACTACCTATGTAGAATCTTTCGTCCCTTGGGTTCTCTACTGGGAATATCCTAGCCTGGTATACCACTGATGAGGTTAGGCATTCATTTTTTTATTGTGCATTCCTCAGGCTTTTGGCAGTTACATTTATTCACAGCCGTGTTATCACTAGTATTTAGACTTTCTCTATTAGTCATCCTTAAGATTCTTCCATTATGCTTTTTTATAATTCTTTCCAAGTTATCGCAACAGCTATAACTTAATTATAATGTATTTTTATAAAATATTTTATGTAATATATTATTTGGTGGGAAATGCTTGTTAATAAGTTGTAAAAATTTTGTACCAAGTTTTGTTTTCAACATAATATTAAAAGGGTGCGTGCACCAAATCACCTTCCTATTACGATTCCTTGACCTATTTGTGCTAGCATTAGTTACTTTATATTTTATATCTATGTCCTTATACCCACTATTTTTAAGTGCTGTATTATAAATAGTTTTGCAATCATTGAAAGGTACTTCATCAGATGAATTCTTACTTATTCTACTTTCAATAGATAACGGTATATGTTTAATAATAGATGGTGAATGGTTAAACTGCGGGTGTATATAAATAGGGTTAGCGTTATCCTTCATATAGGGTTTATAAGTATTTAAATCAAGATCTAAAGTAACGTCCAGGAAGTTAACCCCATATATATATATATATATATATATATATATATATATATATATATATATGTATATATATATATATATATAAATATATACTAAAAATATTGTCAATCGTTTTTCATATAAAACGCAAAATAATAATTAGGATGTTTATATAATTATTAATGTGTCGAATATTTTAGTATATCATGAAATCTTATAAAATGATAATTTCTGCTACGAAAGTAGTAACAGTAAAAGTTTTTAATTGCTCGGATGTATTCAAGAGTAAACATATAGCCGAGAGTCGATGACTATTAGAATCAAATTCATCGACAGATTTCCTCCAATTAGCGTGTCAGTAAATTAAACTGAAGTTCCACTAAATAAGAAAGCGCTTTTTTTTTAATAATCTTTTACAGCAGTTTTGAAATTCATCTGAATCTGGAATACAAGAATTATTTAAAGTCGAATACAAGTCACTTATTTATTTCAGGCAACGTATTTCATTGTTTTAATAATTTGTTTATGAGGATTGCTTTTATTAGTAAATAGCAGGTGCGCCAATCCTGGCCCGGTGCTAAATACACTTAAATATGATATTTTACTTCACACTGATTTCTCATTCAATAATTTTATATTGCACGCAATATATAACTATGATTTCAAAATACAAAAGAAATATGACTTGTGTGTCATCACCTAGAATCGAAACCGACACCAAAATATAACAAAACATATTTCATGATTTAGCTATATTTACAAGTTAAACAAAGACTGAAGTTTATTTGCACTCAATATTGTTGTAATTTAAAAAGGCATTTGAATTTTGGTTTCCGTGGCAACAATGCTGGTTTCCATGGCAACAATGTTTTTTTTAAAGACAAGATGCAAACAAGGGCGCTGGAATGGCCCACGGAATTTTATTATAATAAGCATTCAAGAAAAAAGAAAATTGCACATACTGCCGGTCACAGTTTCATGCTATTTGATGTTAATCTATTTTATATAAATGGCTCCTAACAGATTCTAGATGAAAGCACACCTGGGAGTATTGATAAATAAAATATTACTTTACATTCCTCAAAACTCTCACATTTTGGCCTTTTCATCGTACGCAGTTTAATGGTAGTTTCCAAAAATCTAATTCATTAAAAAATAACTTTTTTCACTCTATGTCAGACAAGTTTACACCAAAACGTAAGGGGATACTGAGAATAAAAATAAAATGATATATACTGTTTCTAATTAAAAAATTGAAGTGAGATGTTTGTTCATAATACATTTAAATTTCTGCATGTTCGTATAATCAGTAAAGAGAAGGTAAGTGTTCATTATTAAGGATGTAGATGAGATTTAGCTGAGAGAAAAATATGTTTATAAGCTACACTCTCAAATAATTAACTAAAATTAATTCATTAAAATTTATATTGTGTCATTTTACACAATTCTTGCACTTCAATAGTATTGCTATGAATTATAGGTAAAACTTTAATGCAGATTGCGATATAGTACTTGTAATTAACAATCATGTATATTTTCCGTACAATTCATTCAATATAAACTCTTATAAAAGTGCATTTCACCTGGATATTTAAAAAATAAAAATGAAACAAATAGATATTATGAGATTAGGGGTTTGCGCATTTTTCATATAAAATATCAAAAAGGAATAATTTCGAGAAGAATAAACGATAACGAATCTTAAATAAGTTTCCAGACTTTTTTCTACAATTATTTTAAATTGTTGTAGGCTGTGAAAAATTCAGTATATTATTGCTATACATCTTATAAGATGACTGGCCGATTTTTATGATGTCAGGTTAAAATGAACAGTTACAACAGGAATTAGAATACACGCTACCAAAACCTGATTGTTACAGCTGGTAAATTTCAAAAATACAATCTGGATATGAAGACATTTTAAAAGAACGACATGCAATAAAATTCTGTTTTGCACTTGGAAAAATGCTAAAGAAACGTATGGAATGTTTCAGTTTGCTTTTCGAGCATCTTGCATGAATTGAATATCAGTTTTTGAATGGCATAAAAGATTCAAGGAAGACAAAGCGTCTGTGAGGGATGAAAAGAAGTGTGGGAGGAGTAAGAAAGTCAGAACCGCAAAGTTGATTGGTCGAATAAAGAATTTCATGAATAAGAACCATCTATAGACAAAATAAGTGCATAATTTGATGCCAGTGTGCAAACTGTACACACAATCATACGCAAGGAATTGAAGATGCGGAAGATTTGCGCGAAGTCACCAGTCCACAACTCCATGCTTGCAACAAACTATTTGACCAAGATGGGCATCAACGCAGTCCCTACTATCCCTATTGTGCAGACCTTGCTCCCTGTGACTTTTGGTTATTCTTCTAGCTTAACAAAAAACCTTAGCGGCTGTCGTTATGTTACACTTGAGAAGATGAAAAAAGCTGTTACGAGGGTCATTGACACGCTAGCGCAAGAGGACTTCCATGGGGCCTTCATGGTGTTGTTCGATTGGTACAACAAGTGCATTACAACCGGAGGAGATTACTTTGAAGGGGACTAGAGTTTCATGTGTGTACTTCCAGTAAATATGCCTATACGAAAAAGAAGTCTGGAAAGTTATTGAAGGAAACTCGTATTTTGATTATGGAAAGTGTAGCACGCGATTTCACATGATTCTAAATAAAAGATGATCTTTTTTTTTACACAGTGATCACCACTTATCAAGGCCCGGGAGCCACTCAGGGATAAGGGTTATTGCAAGTACATTACGTTAGTGTGGAGATTTGATGAAGCGTTTAATTAGGGGGCGGTTCATTAGGAATTTGTTAACATTGGACTTGAAGACATCAAGTTGTAGTCCGGAGGGAAGCAGGCAGACGGAACAGAGTTCCACAGGCGTGCAGTTCTAAGAAAGAAGCTTTTTTCATGGAATCCGCGTTTTGATTTAGGCACAGATATAGAGTGGGGGAAATTTTTCACAGTGGATTCAGCTAGACGGGTGTTTTTCGTGAAAGATTGGCGAGGGGGGACCAGAGATTGGAGTTCAGGCGAGCACCTGCCATGAAAATAACGATAAAACAAGGATAGGCTCGCAGCGTCTCTTCTGTGGGAGAGAGGTTGCAGGGTAGAGAAAAGGGCATCCCCCACTAAACCACGAAGTCTAAGTGTTGTTTCGCTGTAACATATTCTGCATCCATTTATTTATTGTATGGGATGTACGTTTTCCTTTTTTCAATTCAATTAATACTTGGTTTCTGAAAGCTTATTATAGATTGTCGTAAAATGTATATATCTATAAAAGTGAGAATGTGTGTGTGAGGACACTACTCTAACTGTAGAACGGAATTTGGATCTACAGACTTCAAATTTTATCTATAGGATGTCAAAACACGGGGAAAACTTTTCATCGGTTCTCATCCGGAAAAGAGTTTCTAAATGGGGTCAAAATATGAAACAAGTGCACGTAGGGTCGTCGGACTTTTATCTATTTGTCAACTGTTTCACGAATACGCTTACGTGAATGGTTTACATTGCAGATTCCATATTTTTAAAATAAGTAGGTTTAAAATTTTTTTAAAGATCGCGTCAAGCTGGCCTAATAGTTATTGTAATTGACTCAGTATCTTTAGGGGTTGAGTTCGATCTCACCTCCAGTATTTTTTACTTTTACTTATAGAAGCCAACTGTTTGGAAAAATATAATATAAAATAACGCCTAAAGTTTATTTAAGAAATACTGTTTGGTACGTCATAATATATTTAAAACTACTAAAAGATAATGTTTATCTTTCAAATAAGTCTTTTGCATAAGACGAACACATGGTGAAGAAAATACTGTGTATAACTGTGACGTGTAAACTTGTTTTTGAACAATATTTAGAAGTGAAGGAATTAATGAACAAAAAACAACAACAAAAAAGAAATCGGGGAGAGTTCAGTGGAATAGAAGAAATTGGAAGAGAGAGAGAAAGAAAGAATAAAAGAAAGAAAGAAAAAATAAGATATTGGAGAGACAATGAGAGAGAGAGAGAGAGAGAGAGAGAGAGAGAGAGAGAGAGAGAGAGAGAGAGAGGAGACATGTTTTCGAACTAAAAATTAAAACAAGACAATGAATATTAATCAAAGAAATCGAAAAGACATTATTTATGAAACCCGAACGCGTCATAAATTCTTATCATTTGATATATTGTAAAGGTGTTTTTCAAAAGAAATATTAATTAAACCAACCAAACACCTGCTGTTTGGTGATTTTAGAAAAGACAATACACAGAAAACAACTAATAAACAATAAACAGATTTATATTTCGTATAGAGTGATTGCAACTTTTAATAAAAACATTCAATATTGTCCACATGTCATTCAAATATTTTTCATGGCGAATCATAAGAAAAGACAAGATACATAAAAAAACGTTATTTATGAGACGAATATTGTTTGTATTTCGAGGAAAGTGGATAGCGGATATGCGAAAATCAAAATCCCTTATACATATCCCTCTTCTATATATAATATGTTTAAGGATTTTTTTGGATTTGAGATATATTTTTATTTTTTATATCTGAAATATATATTTTTATTTTTTATATCTGAAATATATATTTTTATTTTTTTTTATATCTGAAATATATATTTTTGATTTGTATATCTGAAATATATATTTTTATTTTTTATATCTGAGATATAAAAATAAAAATATATATCTCAAATACAAAAAAGAAAATAAACTTTACAAACATATTATGTGAAAATAATATATCAATGCTCGATTGCAAAAACTAGTAATTTTGAAGCTTACAAATTAAGTCATTTTATACTGACTTAAATTTTAATCGTATATGAACCATTACCGAATTCTCAATTACATGAACATAATAAAATTCGGAATATTATATATATATATATATATATATATATATATATATATATATATATATGTATATATATGTATATATATATATATGTTTGTATACATATATGTGTATATATGTGTATATATATATATATATATATATATATATATATATATATATAGTTGTAATTTTCAAGTCTAATTCGTGATATAAAATCGTATATGAACCATTACCGAATTCTCAATTACATGAACATAATAAAATTCGGAATATTATATATATATATATATATATATATATATGTATGTATATATATGTATATATATGTGTATATATATATATGTGTATATATATGTATATATATATATATATATATATATATAGTTGTAATTTTCAAGTCTAATTCGTGATATAAAATCGTATATGAACCATTACCGAATTCTCAATTACATGAACATAATAAAATTCGGAATATTATATATATATATATATGTATATATATATGTATATATATGTGCATATATCTATGTGTATATATATATATATAGTTGTAATTTTCAAGTCTAATTCGTGATATAAAATAAAAAAAATGAACGGGCACTATAAAAATATAGGAACGTAACGAAAGAAGTAGAAAAAGAAAAGCAGCCAGTAATGTTGAATCTAAGCATTTGTATTATCTTCGAATCATTCTATTTGATTTGTATTGTCACTCCTTGAATATTGTCAAACAGTGTCTACATCATTAAATCTTCAATGGAATTTGATTTGATAAAAAAATAACAATAATTAATTTCGCTCTCTGTGTTTAAAGTTAAACGAAACTTGCACTAGGAAAGTTTTTTTTCTGGAGGTACTCGTCTATAGAAATATAATACTGTTGGGGGGTGCTTCCCAGCTGACTACAATATTGTTGTTTTCAATGTGATCCAAGTTTTAAACTTGTCTACTTGTAACAATTGTCAACAATTTTCATATCTCCAACTGTACCTAAAACTAATAAAAATTTCCATGAGGAAAGTTTCTTTCACAGAACTACATGTTTGCAGAAAAATACACCAGACCTTATTTCGAACTGTATACGACAATGTTGTTTTCAAGTCTAATGTAAACAAAAATTTGTTGAGCCATCGTTTATTGTTCAATCCGATTATTTAAATAATCAGATTCTCCTAACTTCCACCATCAGTACCAATGATCGCAGTTTTATATTACCGCTAACCAAACACTCATTAACTTTTATCCTCTGGTAGCCTTTGAACCTTAATAAGCGGTGACCCTTTGTAAAAACTGAATGCAATCAATAAGAAAGAAGAAATAACTATTTATGTTCTATTATCTTCTAATCAGTGTATAATATTATAGTTATCACATTTTAATATTGTAAAGCGAATTTTCTTCTTCATAAATAAATATAGTATTGCCTTGCATAATCTGGTGACATAATCCTCTTATCATTAAACAATGTTTGTATTGCCTGTTTTGAGTATTATGAAACCATATTACTCTCTTAAAAATAAGATCGCATTGCCTCATCTTTGTCAGCTGATATTTTCCTGTAAATCTTTGATTTAGTTTCTTAGAAGAACCGAAAGATAAATAATTATGGCTAACCATAAATAAATGAGCTGTTCGTAAATTCAAACTTCTTTAATAATGACTTTTAAGTTAAATTTACATTGATTGCAATTACTTGCAAACTTTGTCTTATGTAGAAGTGTAATTAGTGTTGATGCTTCGGGTAAAAACATTGTAATCGACGTCGGCGATTAATTCGTTTAATGAAGAAAAAGAAATATATTGGGAAGAGAGAGGCTGAAATAATTATTTTACTACAAGCTCTTAAATGCTAGACCTAGAGTCTAACTACAACGATTACCTGTGATACAATGAAAGTGGGTTACTATATATATATATATATATATATATATATATATATATATATATATATATATATATATATATATATAAGAAAATAGTTGCACACTATTTAAAGACACTTATTTTGAATAGAAATGAGGCTATTTTTAGCGAAATATCGGACTTCCAACACCAACAAAAGGAGATAAAATGATTTTATCATTTTACTGACACCTAAAGTTTTCAAAAATTTCAAATTCCTATGCAAAATAAGTGTCTTGAAATAGCGTGCAACTATTTTCTTGTTTCATATTCGTGCTCGAAACTGGGGGAAACGCACACATCAAAAATGTACAGCTCGTATTTTAAATTTCTTCTCCTGGACTTACTTCCTCTTTAACAACACAATGAAGAAAATAAATACTACGGACTGACTAACTTCCCTGATGAGACTATTTTAGCGAAATATTGGACTTACAACACCAACAAAAGGACATAACACTGATTTTTATCATTTTCTTGACACTTAAAGTTTTCAAAATTTTCATATATATATATATATATATATATATATATATATATATATATATATATATATATAACTACTTCATTTACTCACATAAAATTAATATACGAAAGTATAGATTTATGCGTAAACTTTAAGTATTTACTTTAAAAGTGCTCAATACGTAGGTAGAGTTAGTTAGTAATTTATAAAATATACATGGTGATTAAGCTACACTGAATATTCGGCGTTTCATCCACTCTAGGATTCGTCAGGCTTATGCGCGAATTCCGTGGTTGTTTATTGTTTTTATATGGTCCTCTGCTGTCGAGGGTTTTAGTTAGCCAATCAGCTTTCTAGTATTCACCGCGGCCCTTCCTACCAGCCAATGGGCATGCATTTTATCGAACAAAGGATCTGTTTTAAAACTAGTTTAGTGGTTTAAGGCAGACATTTCTTTCTTTTTTCTTCTTTTTTATATATATATAAATATATATGTGTACATACATATATGCACATATATACATATATATATACATACATGTATATGTGATCGTTTATGTATATTCATGTTTATTTAATTTATTTATTTGTTTATTTTCTATTGTTTTTGTTAGTTTTAAAACTATTTTGTATCGCTATCCTAGAGTAAGTTTTATTTTGTGAACACAGTTATTTGCTATTTCTCTTCTACAGTTTAAGAGATTTGGGGGTTCTTTAAAGTACAGGATAGCAAATTTTTCATGAAGGCATAATTAACATGGGTCGTCTAAATGCCTACACGTGGTAGCTTGTCTTATCATTTTCCATTCGACTACCGGCGAATGTCCGCTTTCTTTGAGTTCCCAGTATTTATTCGCTAGTGTTGTTTTTATACGGTGTTTTTTTATTGTTGAATGTACTTTTGTGGCCATAGTATCGGGTTTTGAAAAAAAAAAAAAAAAAAAATATATATATATATATATATATATATATATATACAGCGGTGGACAGTATAAATATTGATATTTTACTAATCTGCAATAAAGCGATTTACAGTTATATATATATATATATATATATATATATATATATATATATATATATATATATATATATATATATATATATCGTAAGTTATTACAAAACTAAAAGATGTATTTAATTCATACTAGAAATATTTTATTCATATTTTTCCGAGGTACATCTTACACGTGTTTCTTTGAATAGCGAAAGCTCACACAACTCATCAGCAACAAGTGTATGCTTATTAGAAAACAGTCGGAAAGGTTTACGTTTGCCTTTTCTATTTGGAATGCGATTGGATTTGGATGACAAACGTTGATAAAAGCAAATGAAGATAGTTACAGTTCGCAAATAAATAAATAAATAAATAAAACTTACTTATTGCAGTGTCCCCCCCAAATAATTTAAAGTACAGGTAAAAGAATCCGCCTCAGGCCGCCATATTACTACTTTGAAAAATGTGTGGGTATATATATATATATATATATATATAATATATATATATATATATATATATATATATATATATGTGTGTGTGTGTGTGTGTCTGTGTATGTGTGTGTGTGTAAAATTGATTTCCTTGAAATAAATCAATGAAACTCAAGTGATTATTACAATAAAAGAAAGGGCTGGTATATAGTTTGTTCATTTAACCAAACATTATTGGTTACATATGTGCATACATTATACAGTGGAATTCTAATTCTTGGATGACACTTCATCAAATTAAAAAAAACGATATTAAAAAGATAGTGAGTATTGCATTCGCTTTTTTTCATGTGTGGTTTATGCTTTGGAAGAAAGTGGGGTATATATTTTGTGAATGTAAGTCGTAGGGATGTTGGAGGGAGGTGAGGTTAAGAAAGGGGGTAGGAATGCGGGTTAAAGGGAAAATGTGAAATACAGTAACATATGGTTAAGCTGTAACAGTGGGGAAGTACTAGTATTATTTTAACTTGGCGGTTGTTTATTGGCCTAAATTAAAAGCGTAAACTACACCTGAATATCTTATAACAACAAATAAATCCTTGACTCTCTTTTGAATATCGCTTCGTTTTTGACCTGACGAAGTTGTCTGCTTGAATTAGGATTCTACTGGAACATGTATGCACAATAATAGAAGTATAGCGAGTTACACTTTGAATTTGTCTTTACATAAGCAGTAATGTGTTGCTACACAGTAATGAGGATTATATATACAGTCCTAACATGAGGAAAATGCTCAATATTTAAGACAGAGCGTCGGTATGGGAAGGAAGTAAAATGGTTGCAAATTACAATTTCATACATAAATTTTGGAAACAGAGACTAATTCATTGTTGTTTTATATATCTGATGTCTAAGTCTAATGATTTCAGTCGGCGATAATTTCACGCTTAAGACTTTTGATGAATAAATCAATTATGTTCTCTGCCAACAATTGTATTTTAAACTGATTTTTCTGGTTTCTGTATTTTCAATTAGATCTTCATTTCAGACCTGAAAAAGTATATCAATTTAAGAACGGTAACAATTTTTAATACAATTAATTATAAATTGTGTTTGGCAATTATAACTATTAACTTCATATAGAAATCGAAATATACAATTCATAAAAAAGTTCATTGCGTACGCATTCTGCACAACTGCTTTCCGGGAAAGAAAAAAGAGAACAGATATATTACGCTACTAGTAACGGCTGAAAGTTTGTGCTAATAGAAATATGCCTGCTTTGGATTACGAGATACATGCAACCAAGTAAAGAGGTGACATAAGAGATGTTTAGACTAGTTACCTCAATATTCCATTTTCACTCATAGGTTTCATCCACGTTTGTTTACATTTTCCTTTCAGAAAACAGAACATAATTATAATTTACTAAGTATTTCTATCAATTTATAATTTCATAACAAAACGATACTGTACTAACTAGACTGACCCTTAAAATTCATATTTAAAAAATCATAATATTTATCAAATAAACAGTTTCATTTTAAAATAAAACAAGTGAATCATGCATGCCCCCACCCCGTGAGTGCGCAGTGAACAAGGCATAGAAATATGACCCAGTTAAGCAATTGCCCGCCGCTCCATTTAGCCCCAAAAGTCCACAGGAGACGTCAAATCCTGGTGAAAATGGACAAACGGTGCGGTTTTACGTCTTAGCATATATACATTTAAGTCCTGCACCAGACAAAAAAGAAATGACTAAGTCCATCATTTGCTTCCTTCCCCATTTAGCCTCCAAAATCTATAAGACCTTAACATATTTAAATTTGAGTTCGGCACCAAAACTGCTAAATAGACATACACAGAAAATATTGGCAAATATGGTAAAATAGTCCCAAAAATGGAGTATTTTTATTAGCCCTAAAAGAGCACCCGGGGCACACCCAAGAGTCATCGCGAAGTATAGACAAACTAAATTATATAGAAATAAGTTAGTTACAACTTTTCAGAAAGTTTTATAAAAATCCAAATCATCAATTTTTTTAATAAGCACAAAAGTGTAAATTTCAGTCATTTTAACCCGAAAGGCACCCCTAGGGGGTTTGTTTTTTCGGATTTTTTACTCATATAATGTTTAATATTTGTGCAAAATTTCTAAAAATTCCGAGGCATAGTTATTGAGAAAAGTGCGGACAGACGAACGGACGGACGAGAGTGAATTTACAGCCCCACTCTCCTTTTGTCGGTGGACCAAAAATACTAGAAGGAAACACCAAGTCGATAGCTAGTCTACATGACAAAGAAGTTTCTCTGTCTGACAAATAACGGAATGTGTACATAAACGTTGCAGCTTATATACAAATAGGGTCGTTTTAACATTATATAGTAACCGCTCATCAACGCTCGAAGGCCACTCAAGAATAATGGTTGATTGGAATGTGACGGAAATTTGATGAGTCAATTTATTTTAGAGGACAACACGCCAAGAATCTGTTCACGTTGGAATTGAAAACGACCATGTTATAATAATATGGGAAGCAGTTCCGCGGTATTGTGTTCCACAGATGAGCAGTTATATGAAAAAAGAACTGTTTATGGAATTTCCGCTTACATTTCGGCACAAATAGAAAGTAAGGGAAATTGGTGATAGTTTTTGTTAGTTAAGTGTTTGTCGCTCATACTGAACTTGTTTTTACTCTGTCGTGGGTTTTAAAACATAGAGTTAGACTATACAATATTATTTTGCCACTAAATGTGTACAGACATTTCTGTAATTTCCTTAATGGAGAATGCCTTGCCTTGATAGAGTTCAAAATAGACTTCGTAACCTCGTAGATGTCCTTTTGTCTTCCTTGCAACCTCTATCTCACAGAAGAGATGTTCCAAGGTTGTCTCTGCCGTATCGTTATTTTCATGAAAAGTGTTCAACTGAGCTTTAATTTATGTTCCCTGTCGCCAAACTTTCACAAGAAACACTCGTCTATCTGAAAACACTATCAATAATTCCCCCACACTTTATATGTTCCTAAACCTAAACGTAGATTCCATGAACAAAGCTTCTTTCTTAGAACTGCACGCCTGTGGAACTCTTTTCCGTTTTCTTACTTTTCAGCTGACTACAATATGGTTGTCTTCAAGTCCAACGTAAACAAGTTCTTGATGCACCGTTCCACTTGTTAAAAATTTACCGAATTTCCATTACTAAGGATTACTATATTGTTCAATTTCTACTGTACATTCTTTAATCCTTGTCCTCGAGTGTCCTCTTAGCCTTGACAAGTGGCGATGCTTATGTAAAAAATGTATTATTTACTTGTACTTTTACGTGAGCAAAGTTAGATACAGGCTTGGTTTTATAATGTAAGTAATATACAGGTTGCTGCAGAAATATTTCAAACATTTTAAACTTGTAACTAGATGTTGCTAATGAACTTATGCAAGTGCCAATAATGTTTTCGTTTAGTAAATTACTTGCCATTCATTTTCAAATACCCTAATTAAGCAAAAAGGTTTGTACTGATGTACGCCATGATTTTACTGTAGAAATGTTTTGGAAGAATGCTGATTCTCTGACTGAAACACCAGAAAATCAATAGAGCTATGGGTTGCAAATTTCAAAGCTACAGGTTCGGCACTTTAAAGAAAGCCACCTGGAAGGCTTCAAAGCACTCGAACGCCAGATTGCACACGCGCGACTTTTTTAAAATTTAGAAGATATCTCTGTCGCACCCTGTAAAACTCCTTAGAAATAGCATTTTAAATAAATAGTTTTTCTTTACTGATAGTCCTCAGTGTAGATAAGATGCAGTATCTGAATAGACATTATACTTTGGTTTTTGTCAAAAACAGTCAATGTGTTTAACATAACAAAAAGTAATTATGTCCATCTATAATAATCAATTGTGGGTTTATATTCACTCAACTTACTTTATAACAGTATTTAAAAAGATAAACTGATTTATTTCGACAGACACTTATGAAAGTGTTGAAGCCGGTCATAATATCATGGAATGTTCCTTAATAATGGAGAAATACAACGATTTAACAATGTAATGTGCAGCTGTTTGTCAATATTTCTTTAATTGAGAATTCTCCTCCACAGAAGTAAACCCTGCCTTCATATAAAAATAACATACTATTCGAATCCCAAGTAAGATTAGTAAAGCAATGTCTCATATATTACCACAAGTAATATCATACAAAAAATAAAACACGTGAAAATACATTATGCTATAGTTCTCAATGCATTAAGAGGAAATAAGTATTTTTATAAAAGGAGTTGTGTTTGAAGGTTATATCAATGCAGTTCGTGGGAAACACCGTGGACACAAGTAAATATACAAAAGAATAATGCCAATATTGAAGAAGTTTTTAATAGTTTTCAAATATATTACATTTATTTGCCAACATAATGTGTCATATAAGATGGTAGGTGTTGATGCCCCTAATTTTCAAGAGTAGTATCTCTTTTTCAGGGGAGAAAATAAAAAGAAACGTGTACAACCGTTCAGCGAGCCTTTTCTTTGTCCCTTTTTATTTATGCATTTTTATTTGTGGAAGTCAGTGTAGCAAACTGCCAGTCAAATCAATTTCCAAAGTTGTGATGAATATTGAGTATTTCCTACGAACAATATTGATTTATCCTTCAAGCACAACTCTTTGCACACTACGCACAATGCTTGAAGCAAACTAGAAAATCAATCTAAAATATTCTTTATATTTATTAATTTTTAATATTGCTTAATATGTTACAGATAGAACCCGTGGTATAACGGATTAAGTACTAGGTAAAAATTCAGTAATAAGTGTAATTCTTCTGGATGTTGAAGGATCAGACATCAGTGCTACAATAGCAAGAATTCAATTGCGAATTATTTAAAACTTCTTCCCGGCAATATTTGACAGAACAGCAGTATGCTTCCTTCATAGATTAAATTAAGAGTTCCGTTCGACAATCAGTACTGATTCTAGAATTCCACAAACAGATCCCAAAAAGATTCTAGAGTTCGAAAAAAAAACACATTAAAGACGCTTGAAGTTTATATAAATTGGAACCTTGTGCAAATAACAATCAAGATAAAAACACAAGTCCGGATAATCTAAATCATAAATAATTGCTCAATAATTTATTTGGTATGAAGCAGATAATTTTATTGTTATAATTCGTTCCGTAATATATTTCTAATTAGATTTCTGGCTATAATAACATCGGGGATATACGAGAAGGATCACGCGTTTTCCAACATCATAAATGAAAATGTTTATGTAGAACGAAGTGGATTCGAACTTGACTACCTAATCAATGTTACTGTTTGTGTCGTGAACCACTTAACCGCCGTTAACTCTCGCCAGAATTGCTACGCAGCGTCTTTGTCCTCGTGAGTATTGAAAATACATCTACAAACTAAACTGAATATAAGATCTCTATTTCATCCATCATTCACGATCCTGAGGTGATCTCACAATCTAATAATGTTGAACATTTCGAAAAAAAAAATTGCCTAAATCCCCATTTTATTGTGATCGCGGATACCAACTTTTAGAATTTATTCTTATCATCAACTCTTCTGTATTTTTTTTAGTATATATCTTCGGGCGGCTATTGGCCTTGATAAGTAGAGACCTAACAGTAAATATAAAACATACTCCATGTTTTAAAATAAGGGAATATCCATGTATGAACACTCGGACAGCAATGTAACTTAACAAAGAAATAAAATATTATCCCTGGATAAGGAATCTTCATATTTGACAGATAACTGAAGGGGCATTAAAAGAACATAAATTAAGATTCTTCAGGCGAACGTTAATTGTGAAATGAAAACATCACCTTAATGTTTTTTACACCTGTTGATAGTGAACTTTATTTTCAGTTTCATTTGCCTACTTCAAGAAAAGAACACTGCACTTGGTAATTAGACGAAAATATTGATTCTTTAATCAGATTCTCTTTACGTGACGATAAGAAGAAAGAAAGTTGAAGTAATCGTATTTCACGAGAGAAAACATCTTTAATCATGGCTGCGTTACTTTGTTATTGACGTATATTTTGTCAGATTAGATAAACAGTCGTTTTAAAAATATCATGTTTTAACTGAAGAGAAAATAAGAGTTCGCAAGGAGTACAATTAGTCTAGAAGGTTTAAAACAAAAATAACTTTATTTAAAAGGAAGAAGATTAATATACGGAGAGCAGCTAAAAGGTGGAACGCCGTCCTGATATTATGGAATTGTTTTTTTTTTTTGTATAAGTCCACGTACCGCCATACACACATTGATATATTGACCGAGTATAGACAAATGGATAAACTCACAATGACAAGGAGGCACATACGTTGCGATTGTTACTTCATACACCCATGATGATGTATAAATGAAATTTGACGGTTATATAACAAGTCGTTTTTGCGTATAATATCCATACATTTACCGACACGCAGCGGGGGTCTGTATATACACCACTATGACGACACGGAAAGTATATGTTATACATATATAATTTTTACTGTATATGTAACACAAATACGGAAAGGAAAAATAAGCTTTGTAGAGAGTTTAATTAGTAACAACACACATACACACACGAAAATGTCAAGATTTAAATTGAAAATAATTAAAATGCAATTTTTGTCATGGAAATCGTTCGAAACAAGGCATGAAGCCACTTGATATAAGGAACTAACAAGAAAAGAAGATGATTATTACAAAGAATTGGGATATTTATTGACATTAGTCTTGAAAAAAAAACAAAGGTTAGTATAAGGAAACAGTGAGCAGGAAGAGAGTTTCACAACTATTCACTCCTTAGAAAGAAGCTAGGGAATAGGAAGCTGTATTACAATGAGGTATTAAAACAGTGAATTGATTAAGACCACTAAACCAAAGAGTATAACGAGCTGAAACAAAGGAAGCCGGGAATAGATAAGACAATTCTAAGAAACACATGCCATTATCTATATATCTATAAAAGTGAACGTGTCTGTCTGTCTGTCTGTCTGTGTACATTTCCCTACGCAATAACTCTGTCAATTTTTAGTCTATAGACTCGAAATTTGAAATACCGGGTATTGAGATTTGGGAAAATCGATGTGACGGGTGTCAGCCAGAAATTTGGCTGTTAAGGGGTCAAATTTCAACGATTTGACCTTTAAGAACTCTACCAAACTCCTCCAACAATTTTGGGTCTAGACACTTGAAATTTTAGATATAGGTTCCTTGAACCTGGATCGAACTTAATAAAGTGATTTGAGCCCGAAACTATAAATTTTAAGGGGTCATAATAGGGGTCAAATTAAAAAAAAAATTACTCTTTTTTTTTTTGCTCAGCATACACCTCCAAACACCCGGGCAACGCCGGGCTGAAATGCTAGTAGTATATATAGAAAATACTGAGACTAGCAACATCACGTCTGTAAGAGTGGGGGTTGCAGTGAAAAGGAAAGGCTAGACCCAATGAAATTTTTCAAGAATTTTAAAATGGGACACAAATTACTCCATACATGGTGTAAAAGTAGATTTGTAAAGGTAGGGGATAACCTTTGGTGTGAAAAAGTGTTTTGAACGATAGTATGAACTAATTTTATGAGAAACAGAAATAGTAATGTATTTAATGAAATTAGTTTAATAAACGGGAAAAGAATGCGTGGAGTAAGAAGAAGAAGAAGAAGAAGAAGAAGAAGAAGAAGAATATAGATAGATAAGAAGATGCTCTCGAAGAAGATATTCTCGTTACGGCTGTGATATTACCCACGTCTTGTACGTGATCGTCTTCTCTAATATTCTGTCTACTTTTTATATATTTTTCTTTTTACTTACAGTGACGTCATTTCGCAGACCGCTGAGTATTTGCATACAGCCGACATACGCACGTCCGCGCTCAGTTACATCTGATCATGTTGAAAATGTGAGAACGAAAATAAATAAGAAAGAAAGAACAGAAAACGGAAGAAAAAAAAGTCGGCTAATGTGAAGGTAAGGTTGAGAGGAGAGAAAGTGAGATAAGCAAAATATAAAATAAAACAAAACAAACATAAATGTAACCGTAAAGATAAAAAAAAAACCCTAACATTATAGGCAGAAGGAAGAATTGAAGATGGAAGAAAAAGACGACAGAAGAAAATGGAGAACTGAATAAAAATGGAAGAAAACACAAAGGAAGAGAAAGATAACTTTCAGAAGAAGACTCAGCAGCACCGTCGACAAAGATTAGAAGAAATAACGACAACTTACATAAACTTGTCCTGGCTGGCCACCCAAAAAGATCAAGACTGAGAAAAGCATGCACCGATTATATCTCTTATCGAAGAGTGTCGAGAATATTGGAAATTTATGGAGGGCTACCGGCACTCAAACCTAGAAAAGACCAACCAGCTCAAAATTAATGGTAACCGCCTTGACGACAACGAAAAATTGTCACGGCTATCGTAAAAAGGATGAGAGTCGTTGAAATTTGAAAAGAATTTCAGAAGACACTTTAGGCCTGTGTAACGTTTTGCACCTTTACACACGTTTTACACACGTTTTACGCACGTAGATACCCGGGACCCAACACTTCGTAGATTCAGTCGCAAAGAAAACAAAGAATAGGAAAGAACTTCAACTTCTGTTGCAGGTTTTAAGAAAAAAGTTTTATTCCTCATTCTCTCGCCACACGTGACTCCTCATTACGATAGTGATATCGTCCACGTCTCTAACGTGATCGTATTCTCTAACATTCTCTCTCTACATTTTTTTATCTTTTTCTTTTTACTTACAGTGACATCATTTCGCACACGGCTCGGTACTTGCACATAGCGGCCATACGTACGTCCGTGTTCCATTACATCTGAAACTATAGGAACCATCACAATGAGCACCTAATAATATTGTGTGACAATTCCCACGATTAAATCTATGTACCATTAAAACTGGATGTTTTTGCTCGTGCGTATGCAATTAAAAACCCGTGATTGATTAAAAAAAAAAGATAGACAAGATGCACATGAATTAGGCAATAGATTTTACCATGCCAATATTGAGTTCGAATCTCAGGTAAATATAAAAACAATGTAAATATAAATTCTTAAGCTATGTTACCTTTGATTCCCATAATCCACAAAGAATTTATAATAAAAGCGTATACGATATTACTAAAAAGCTAATATGTTTTTCTCAGATGAACATACTTGTTAATGTTTTACCAGGAAAATAATATATAGATTTATCGTAGTTATTTACTCTCTCATGCAATGATTATGTAACTGTTCCACCAAATTTTACAAATATATTCTTAATATTACCTATGAAGCGATAGAGGCTAGGTAAATATAAAAAGATAACTGTAACCAACACCGCTCAAGCAGAGTATATTAATAAGTACTAATACAGGGTTACCTTCCCCCCCCCCAAAAAAAAAAACGGGCCCCGTGTACACTTTATGTGATATCTCCATTATTTATTCACCGATTGCCCTTATTTTACAGGACATGGCAGAATCAACGACTGTGAGTACACCAAGACCTCAGTGGGAGCTGAGACAAAGAATACACTGTGTTAAATTTTACTACAAGGCAGGCTCGTTTAAGAAAACCCAGGACAGTTTCATGCGTCAGTTCGAATGTGAAAAGGTGCCACCCAAAAGCAGAATTCATAACTGGGTGGACAACTTCAAGAAGTATGGGACCGTAGAGAACCCCAACGCTGCCAGAGAGAACCGTTCAAGTCGCTAAGGACGTCCCAAGAAGCGAACAGCCGAGCTGGTCGAAAGAGTGAGAGAGTCTCTCCAGCAGAGTCCGAAACGCTCTGTGCGTAAGCGAAGTCAGTCCCTCGGTATGTCCCGTGAGACTTGCAGGAGAGTGCTGGTGAAGGATATCAGGGCTTACCCATACAGAATACAGACGCTGCAGATCCTTACAGCCCCAGGCAAGAAGCAGAGGAGGGCTATGGCAGTCAAGATGCTCGAGAAGTTTCCTTAACCTCCTTTGGACCTCAGATGAAGCCCACTTCCATTTTGATTGAAAGGTGAACTCCAAGACAAATGTCTTCTGGGGGTCCTCTAGACCCAATGAAGTAGCCACCAAGCCCCTGTACTCTCCTAAGTGCACGGTGTGGGCTGCAATCTCGGCCAGAGGCATCATCGGATCAATCTTCATCGAAGGATCTGGCACAGCAGTGACAGTCGCCAAGGAGCGGTATGTGGAGGTTCTCAAAACCTTCAAGAGTGAGCTCTAGACCATCTACCCGTCGCCCATGAGCAAGTACTGGTTCCCGCAGGACGGAGCAAGTTCTCACACCTCAAACCTGTCCCGAGATTGGCTGAAAGAGAACTTCGGAGGCCAAGTGATCAGTTTCAAAACTGATTTAGAGTGGGTATTCCATAGCCCGAACCTAAGCCCCCCAAATTTTTTTCTTTGGGGCTATCTTAAGGACAGAGTCTACGCAGGGAAACCCAGAACCATCACGGAACTCAAGGAAGCCATCAGGGAGGAGATGAGAGCCATTACATATTCGGTCTGTAAGAACGTCATGGACAACTTGGTGCTGCGCCTCAATAAATGCACGGAGCCAAATAGAGGTCATCTAGAACATATGCTGTAGAACGGAGAAAAAAAGGGTCAAAGGTCCTAGTTTTTTGATGTGATGTTTTGAATATAATAAACTAGTTATGACTAAAGTTTCATTCCATTCGGACAGAACACTAAGAAATGGGGCCTAATTAGTGTTGGGGCCCGTTTTTTGGGTCACCCTGTACTAATGCTGCTGCTGCTACTGCTACTGCTTCTGCTACTACTACTAATACTACTAAGAAGAAAAAGAAGAAAAATGGAGGAAAATATGAATAAAAATTCATCTATGCCGTTAATCTTCTTGTCCTAAAAATATATTACATGGAAAATAAACATGAGTGGTTTTCTTAAGAACCAACACATGTACATAACTTTATTAGTCAGTATGTGCGCATGCGCGAGAAGGATGTATAACATGTAGCTATAACCCCACCACAAGATGACTGTTTTCTGAGAGCTTGAAAATGTTAGCAACTTCAGTCGTGGATATGTTGATTGACTATCAACGGATTCACTTAATTTCATGTTCCCGGAATGGTTTACAAATAAAATTACAAGCCAGAATCGCCATGTTGTTCGGGCGGTAATCATTTGGGAATGTTGCTACGCATCGTAGATTTGAGAAGGGCATTAAAGAAGAAACAAGTTATATGACTTGTTATTTCTTCATTTCTATTATATTTTTCAGAAGCATTTGTTTGCACATAAAATATGTTTTATTTGTATTTATCAAGATGTATTTTAGAGATATCTTCTTTGTCCTCTTTTGTTTTATTAGTTCTGAAATATATGATACAAATTCAAAAGTCTTTATATGTTTCTTGTAACGTAGACAACATTTAATTTACTTATTTCTTTTTTTTTAAACTTCATTTAACTTTCTTGT
Source organism: Euprymna scolopes (assembly GCF_053919585.1). Lineage (NCBI taxonomy): Eukaryota > Metazoa > Mollusca > Cephalopoda > Sepiida > Sepiolidae > Euprymna > Euprymna scolopes. The sequence continues at coordinate 39,061,263 of NC_136487.1, forward strand.
AAGTTTTAAAAAAATTTTTATGTCGAATATGTTCTTTTTGTTTACATTCTTTTCTTCGGGTGCTGTTTTTTTTTTGGAGGGGGAGTAATCAACCCACATCCTTCGTATCATTTTTAATAGATTACTTAGTTTCTTACCAATTCATATTGAGTTCCCAGGTTTGCAGCTGCATCAATTAATAATTCAATTTAGCCTCATCAATTAATAATTCTCTTATTTTACACGATTGCGGGCACGTTTGTTTATTGTTAATCTTTAAACAGTTGTTATTCGAAACGCTGGCCTTTAACCTCTCTAGATATGTAGACTGCTCCTTGATAATAATTGCAGAAAGGTCTATGCAAGAATAAAATTGTAAAATCTGTAGATAGAAAAATGGGAGAAAGACGATTGGATCGTCTGTAATTGTGACGGCGTGTTTACGAAAACTTCCGCAATAGCATCATCATTGGTGTTTTATTTCGCATAAACATAATTGATCTCACCAGAAACCTATATATCTCCCATGAAGCAACAACAACAACTCACGGAATGACAGGTTCTTTTGAAATTTGCCAGAGGGTTAGTAAAGCATTCATATTGTCGCCCCTATTGTTTAATATATATGCCGAATATGTGAGAAGCACTCGAACATCATCTAGCAGGAATCACAATTGGCGAAAGAACAATCAACAAGCTGAGATCCGCTGACGATGTAGTTCTAATTGCAACGTGTATGCAGGAACAACAAGACTTAACCAACGGGCAAAAAGTTGTCAGCGAAACTGCAGGGCTCTTCCTGAACGTCAGCAAAACAAAGGTAATGAAAGTAACACAAGTACAATTTTTTTTACACAGTGATCACCACTTATCAAGGCCCGGGAGCCACTCAGGGATAAGGGTTATTGCAAGTACATTACGTTAGTGTGGAGATTTGATGAAGTGTTTACTTAAGGGGGCGGTTCATTAGGAATTTGTTAACATTGGACTTGAAGACATCCAAGTTGTAGTCCGGTGGGAAGCAGGCAGACGGAACAGAGTTCCACAGGCGTGCAGTTCTAAGAAAGAAGCTTTGTTCATGGAATCCACGTTTTGATTTAGGCACAGATAAAGAGTGGGGGAAATTTTTCACAGTGGATTCAGCTAGACGGGTGTTTTTCGTGAAAGATTGGCGAGGGGGGACCAGAGACTGGAGTTCAGACGGGCACCTGCCATGGAAATAACGCTAAAACAAGGATAGGCTCGCAACGTCTCTTCTGTGGGAAAGAGGTTGCAGGGTAGAGAAAAGGGCATCCCCCACTAAGCCAGGAAGTCTATTTTGTACTCTGTCAAGGCAGGGTAGGCTGTTTTTAGCAGCTCTTGCCCAGATATGGCAACAGTATTCCATCATTGGACTACTTGGCTTTTATATAGATAGAGAATTGCATCAGTAGTGAGATATCTTCTGGAGCGGTAGAAGGATCCCACCATCTTTCCAGCGACTTTGGCAATAGTACGGTTGTTCCATTTCAGATCAGGAGTAAAGGTCAAACCCAGAAGCTTGTCAAAACACGAGGCCTCACCCAGACGAGAGCCATCCATCACAATTGATGCCAGATGGGGATCTGAGCGTTGATGATGTAAGGATAGGAGTTTGGTTTTAGATGCATTAAAGGTAACCAGCCACGTCCTCCCCCACTGAACCACGCGCTCGAGATCAGAGGAGAGAGAATCAGAGAGAACTTTGTCATTTACAGCCTTTTATGTGTTGCCGTAGATGGTCGTGTCATCAGCATAGATGTCAACGAATGATTTAAGTATGTGTTTAGGGAGGTCATTGATGTAGATCAGGAAGAGAGTTGGGCCCAGGATTGACCCCTGAGAGACTCCAGCATTTATATTGCAGGCCTCCGATTTTTGTCCATCTACAACTACTCTTATGAGCCTATCGGAGAGAAATGATTTAATGATTGAGAAAACATTTCCAGTTATACCGTAGCTGGAAATCTTCTGAAGTAGACCCTTATGCCATACCTTGTTGAAGGCCTTTGATATGTCAAGAGCAATTGCCCTAGAAAGGAAGCCTTTGTCAAGAGATTCACTAATCCTGTGAGATATAACCGTCAGCACATCTGCGGTAGATCTTGCAGAGCGGAAACCATATTGTGTGTCACTAAGAAGGTTATTCCTGCTGAGGTGGTTGACTATTTCTTTATTTAATATGGATTCCAGCAACTTACTCATAACACACAGGAGACTTATTGGTCTGTACTGAGATGAGATGACTTATCACCTGAATTCTTAAATACAGGGCAAACTGATGAGGTCTTCCAGGGAATCGGAAAGCACTTCTCCTTAAGGCAGCGCTTAAACAGTTTCGTAAGTATGGGAGCAAGTTCTGGTTGAAGCTTTTTTAACACTATAATTGGGATGCCATCAGGGCCAGTTGCTTTACTGGAATCAAGGCAGGATAGGCTGTTTTTTGCAGCTCCTGCCCAGATATGGCAACAGTATTCCATCCTTGGACGTACTTGGCTCTTATATAGATAGAGAATTGCATCAGTAGTGAGATATCTTCTGGAGCGGTAGAAGGATCCCACCATCTTTCCAGCGACCTTGGCAACAGACTTGATGTACGTGTTCCATTTCAGATCAGGAGTAAAGGTCAAACCCAGAAGCTTGTCAAAACACGGGGCCTCACCCAGACGAGAGCCATCCATCACAATTGATGCCAGATGGGGATCAGAGCGTTGATGATGTAAGGATAGGAGTTTGGTTTTGGATGCATTAAAGGTAACCAGCCATGATTATGTCATACCTTGTCGAAGCCCTTTGATATGTCAAGAGCAATTGCCCTAGAAAGGAAGCATTTTTCAATAGATTCACTAATCCTGTGGGATATAACCGTCAGCACATCTGCGGTAGATCTTGCAGAGCGGAAACCATATTGTGTGTCACTAAGAAGCTTGTTTCTGCTGAGGTGGTGGACTATTTCTCTATTTAATATGGATTCCAGCAACTTACTCATAACACACAGGCGACTTATTGGTCTGTACTGAGAGGGAGATGACTTATCATCTGAATTCTTAAATACAGGGCAAACTGATGAGGTCTTCCAGGGAGTCGGAAAGCACTTCTCCTTAAGGCAGCGCTTAAACAGTTTCGTAAGTATGGGAACAAGTTCTGGTTGAAGCTTTTTTAACACTATAATTTGGATGCCATACTGGAATCTAGGTTCTTTATTAGCTTGGCGACCTCATCCACGGATATTTGTATGTTACCTAGCTTGTTCTGTGTTATAGGAGGAAATATGGGGAGTTGATGACCTTCGTCGCATAGGGTAGAATTAGCTGCAAAGTTCTTTGCAAATAGTTTGGCCTTGTCTGACGCTGACGAGATCGCCTCTGGTCTATTGATAATGGTTGGGATAGGACGCACACTTCTGTTCAGGATCCTATTTGTTATTTGCCAAAACTGGTGGGAACCAAGCCGCTGATCAGCTACCTCAGGTACAAAATGATGAAAACCTAATAGTGGGCAATCAAAATGTTTAAGATGTACAAGATTTCAACTACGTAGATGCAGTTTTTTCACAAACAAAGATGATAACATCGAAGAAGTAAGACAACGTATTGCAATGGCAAACGCAGTAATGATTGCGTTAACTAATATCTGGAGGGACAGATCAATTCCACAACATATAAATAAAACGAGCCCTGCAAGCTTGGCATGGACCCTTACAAATACGCTGGAGAAGAGACTAGATGGCTGTTACATACGGATGCTCATGATTTCCCTCAATACATCATGGAGGAGCCACGCAGCAAACCAACAGCTTTATGGTGACCTACCACCAGTATCATTGAAAGTACATCAGAAAAGGATGAGAGTAGCCGGTCACTCCATAAGACACAACGAAGAGGAAGCCAGCAAGCTAGTTCTCTGGATACCAACAGATGGACACCCAAACCGTGGTAGAAGAAGACTGACCTACATTGACAACCTGCTACAGGACACAGGATTGGAAAGTATTCGGGATATGCAAACTGTCATGCGAGATCGAGAAAACTGGAGAAGTCATGTGGATTCGGTGGTGAAGCGGATTTAAAGAGGATGAAGGTGATAGACATGCAGGCTTTAGTATTTTCAATAGCAACATACGGAGCAGAATGTTGGGTCTTGAAGAAAGTCAACGAGAGGAAAATTGCTGCTTTTGAATTGTGATGTTACCGTAGACTATTCCGTGTAGGCTTGGTTTACTAACGTACTAACGAATAGGTTCTGAAAAATATTGGACCATGCTGAACAACATGCTTGACAACATCAATGACACGAAATTACCAATTTGGGAACATATGGCAAAAATAGACAAGCTATCAAAAAAAAAACTGCTCTTTTGTACAACCCCTGGCAAAAGAGCCAAGGAGGACGTAGAAGACCAAAAACAAAAACGTCAGACAACGTGAAAGACATCGCGGACATTAGCATGGCCAAGTTTCTCAGATTGTCAATGGCGAGGATTCGTTAATAGTAGCACGACCATTTCGTAAAAGAGAGAGAAAGAGAGAGAGGGAGAGAGAGGAGAGAGAGATTTATTCATTTCGAGGGCATAATTTGTTTGCAAGTGGCAGGTTTATAAACGTCTGAGAATGACGATGTTTTGTTTAATCCACATCCGTATGTGATTAAAAAGAAAATAAATGTCAAATTTTATCAATCCTTTTTATATTAGCATTTTAATAGTGTGTTATGATCTCCGAAATTACACATGGTTTCTTTTCGTGTCTAAAATATCTACACACAAAAAAAAAACAATAAGGAAACAGGTTTCATTATATATTTCCAAATTGATGGTAATATAGTAAACTATATACCTATGCGTACTATTAGCAATTTATATTAAGGAGGAGATAGGCTCTGTCTATCGCCGGCTTCCATACTCCTTCTTTGCCTATTAATCAGGCACAGAGACACTATCACAAGTGAATCGACAAAACACTTAGTGGTAGATCTTGTTTCTTGTCTAGGGCATTGAATGCCGTTCCCCCACTCCAAGCACATCCCACCCCTCATAACTGGGCACTTGGGAGTGCTTGAGTACCACGCATGCCTGTGCAATTAGATTAGGGTGATCTTCTTCTGATGGGCTGAGGGTACCGGATTAACAGTTACTGACTGCTGTTTCCGACTGGTAGTACAGATGCTCTAACTCTTTGGTAGCGCTTAGAGTGGCTGTTCCATCAACAGTTGTATAATATCGGGTTGTTTGTAGTGCCATGTCCCACATGGAAAGGGACCCTGCACTCATCCCCGATGGGCTTTCCCGAGGCCACAGTCCTAGTTGCAGAAAGGTCAGCTAATGGCCTACTTGTGTTGCATGTCTGATACCCTGCATAACCTATTGTTCAGCTCCCCCTCACCTAACTGAAACTCTTTAAAAACATGATGACAGTACAATAAAAAATAAGCTTAAACCAGGCCTAGGGACAAACAAATCCAACTTGCCTCCTCCCTTGAGGCTTGCATTCACAAATATCCGTGGGCTTAGAACTAATTTAGCTGATATTGAAGCATTTCTCCTAACAAATACCCCGGATATCTTAGCACTAAGCGAGACTAACCTACACTCCTCCATTCCCTCTAACTATTTAACATGCTCGGATATCTCCCACTCTGCCGTTAGGACTCTGACAGACATATGCACGGACTTTGAGTCTACATTCGTAACACCCTCCCACTGAATAGAGAAACAAACCTAGAAACGGACGATCAAGCCTTTATGTGCTTTAGACTAAACATACAACACAACATTAGCCACTTGTATTTTCTCTACCGCTCTCCCTCAACCCAGGAGTGCACCATAATAAACAAAGTCTCTGACAGCATAGACACATCACTCTCCCTCGACACTTATCACACAAGTACATGTATTTGGTGACTTTAACGTTCACCACAAAAACTGGCTTGGATTCTGTACTCACACAGATGCAGCGGGCAGCACAACACATAGTTTTGCTATATCTCACTCCCTATCACAAATGGTTACGTTTCCAACCCGTTTCCCTGACCAGCAAGAACAACAAGCATCACTTTTACATCTGTTTCTGACTACAGTTCCCGAGGATTGTACAACAAATGCTGACAGTCCACTCGGGAACGCTGACCATGCAGTGAAAATGGAAGAAATCGCCCTAAATTCTAGAGCCAAAACTGAAGAGCCAGTGCTCAAAACAACGAGATATTATAAAAGGCTGACTGGGAAGCCATCAGAGATCTTATCAGAGATGCCCCATGGGGAAATATTTTTTCTCTTCCTGCTGAACAGTGCGCAAATTAGACCACTGAATGGTTCAAAACAGCAATGGAAGCACATGTTCCCATACGGAAATTTTATAGCAAGTCCCACTCTCCCCAATGGTTTACTTCGACTTGCGCAAATGCCATTGCTCAAAGATAGTATGCATACCGCAGATTAAACCGACATAAGTCCAGTTCAAACAGACATCAGTATATAGAAGCTAGAAGTAACGTTAACAAAGAAACAGCTAAGAGAGAATTTACTGAAACCACTAAAAAACGCATCGAAGCACAAAAATTAGGAACTCGTGACTTCTGGAAAACCTAAAACAGTGTAGTAAATAATGGGCAATCAACAATTCCCCCGCTAACCAACAATCACGAGTTTGTTTGCTCAGCAACCGACAAGGCTAATATGCTTGCCAGCCGGTCTAGATATATCTAAGGCTTTTGACAGGGTATGGCGTGAGGGTCTCCTCATGAAAATTAAATTATACGGTATCACTGGTAGAATACTTAACATAATTAAATCCTTCTTAGATAAGAGAAAAATCCAGGTTGTCCTCGACAGTCGTACATCTAAACAGTGTGATATAAATGCGTGAGTGCCTCAGGGATCTATCCTTGGACCTCTATTGTTCCTAATACTTATTAATGACCTCCCTGACAAAACTGCCTCTGAGATGGGTATATATGCTGATGACACTACACTCTATAACAGGCATGACAGGAAAACAAATGAACACATATCTAAGGAAATGGCAAAAACACTAGAGGATGACCTCCAATTTGTGGTAGAATGGGGTCATGAATGGATGGTCACATTCAATGCTGCCAAGACTAAACTGGTTTCCTTCAATAATTACAAGAAATCTTCTCTGCCACCAATAGCAAAGGCCAGTGACTCCCTGTCTGAGAGTACATCTTTCAAACTGCTTGGCCTAACGTTCACAGGAAACATGAGTTGGAACAGTTATATTGAAAACATTGCCAGGGCCACTGCGAAAAAGGTAGGCTCTCTCTACTGTGTTAGAAAACTACTGACACCTGAAAGTATCCTGTACCTCTATAAGGCCACAATTCGCCCATGTATGGAGTATTACTGTCACATTTGGGCTGGTGCATCTACTACTAGTCTCTCGCTCCTTGACAAGGTTCAAAAGAGAGTCGCCAACCTGATAGGTCCTGAACTGTCATCTAAGCTTCAGCCTCTGTCCCATCGACGAAACGTTGAATCCCTCTGCCTGTTCTACAAGTATTTTAATGGTGAATGCTCTGACGAACTGCAGACACTTGTGCCCCCACGACGTAGACACCCTCGACAAACCCGACAGGCAGCTAAATCCCACCCCACACAGTAGAGATCCCTAGATGTAAAAGATCTTTCTACTCCAGTAGTTTCTTCCCCAGAACCGCTAGATTTTGGAATTCCATTCCAGGTTCCTTCCTCCATAACTGTACTGACATGCAGAAGTTCAAGTGCAACGTGAACCGACATCTTGCTTCCCAAATCCTAACATAGTGCCCCAGTAGTTGCTGCCCCTGATAGTAGCCCCTACACCAATGTGGCAATGTGCCTTGTTTGAGGTGAAAATATAATAAAAATATTTATTACATATAATTAATATTAGTTGTAAAAGTTGTCTTTCGAACTATTGTATTAGGGTTAGAAGAACGTTCTTGCGAAATTTAAAATTTTATTTTTAATCATGTATTTTCAAGTAAATTTTTATCATACTTTTACTTCATATATCATTTAAAAAAGTGTATTTCGCTCTATCTAATCGTTTAAATTACAATCGTTTTCAAACAATCATGCCTTCCTTTCAGACCGTTGAATACAAGATGGATAAAAAGCGAATGTGCAGAATTTTCTTATTTATATAAAAACTAGACCGAAAATCTGCTGAAACTGCTCGCGATACCAATGAAGCGTTTGACCCAGGAACCATTACTGAACGCACATCACTATGGTGAGTTAAAAAATTTCTGTGACGAGATTCTTAAAGATGATGAGAATAGTGGTCGGCCATCGGATATTGACAACAATCAATTAAGAACCACAGTCGATGCCAATCTACGACCATCTGTTCGAAAACTTGCTTCCTAATTAGACAAAACGTATACGATGATTTCCAACCACTTGAATAAGATTGAAAAGACAAAAATATTCATAAATAGATTCCTCACGAATTGAACGGCAACCAACGAAAATACCGCTATGAAGTATTATCTTCCTTCTTTTACGCAACAAGAACGAGCTTTTCCCGAGTGTGTTGCGAATTGCGATAGAAAAGTGGGTTCTTTACGACAACCAGCGACGCTCAGCTCAATGGTTAGACGTCCCGAAGCCAGAGTTGCACCAAAATGAGGTCATGCACATAATTTGGCGATTTGTGACTGGTTTCATCATTACATTTTTATTAAATGCAGGGAAACCATTATGGCGGAGAAGTACTGTTAACAATGGTTGAAATGCATAAACAATTTGACAACACCCAGCGTTAGTCAACAGAAAAGACTTAATTCTTCTCCATAACAATGCGTAACCGCACGTCGTTAAACTGATCTTGCAAAAGTTGGATAAATTGACGAACAAAACTCTGCCTCATCTACGATACTCTCCAGACCTTTCATCTACCGACTACCACTTTTTTTAACACATCGACAATTTTCAGCGTGAGAAATGTTTAAAAAACCTAAGCGATATCATAAACGCCTTCGGTGACTTCCTTGCAACCATAACGCAAGATTTGTACGTTACTTGCATCAATATACTTGTCTTGCGTTGAAAATCGCGTGTTCATACTGGTAGTGTTCATTTCAATCAATGTATTTATGTTTGATTCAAGATATGTTCATCCGAATTTTAAAGTTAAAACTTCAAAAATTTTCTTGTCAATTCTTATATTATAATTCGGCATTTTGTTTTATCTAAAGTTTTGCTGTATATTTTGTCCGTGAAACCTGATACTTATTCATGAGCGTAAACAGAAATACTGTTACACATGGAGTACCACGATTTGTGATCTTAGTTTACCTGTCAGGAAGTGTCGGTTCTGTCTATTTAATGTATATTATCAGGATATTTCCGGGAAAAATGTATCTCGTCATCACGTTCGGACGGTTATTCACGATGAATGGACTATATTTTGCACTTTAACATAGTTCTAGTATACAAGGGGACTAGTTGAGGACAATATAATCGATCCTAATAAAATATTTAAGCATTTTGATTTATTAATATAGTTAAGGGTTAATTCTGTTTATGGTGACACAAATAAACATATGAATGACTCGTTTTCTTTCTTAAATAATAAAAAAAAACTTCAGTTTTGTGTGTATACGTGTAATTTATGGGTGAATCGGGAGAGAAGGCCAATATATTTATGTCGTCAGAACAAACAGGCCAATCTGACACCTCAAGTGATTTATTGTGCAGCTTTGAACATTTTATACAGTCAGAAATTTTGATACTTCAGTTCTCTGAACACATAAAATATAATATATATTCTTGTTTGTTAAGACACGCAAATTATCTCTATTTCTCTATCTCTACTATTATACAAAAGTAACTTTGAGTGTGTGTCAGTTCATTCCCCATAAGTTCCCAAACGGCTGAGTTTATCTTTTGCTAATTTTACAATTTATTTTTCTGGCAGTGTTTTTAGATATGTTTTGTACAAAAATTCATTCGGTAAGTATCGAAAATCGAAAAAACTCCGATCCTAAAATAATTCTTTTTCGTGCAGATAAAAAACAATAATTTTTACAGGGGCATTTTAATACATTACACTGACAAGGGAGATAATAACGTAGTCCTAGCAATAATTTGTTTTTCTGAACTAAAAGGATCATTGACATCTAGAGATGTAGCTCAATCGTACAGCGGTAGACTACAGATCAAATGATACCACGCTCAAGCCCGGGTGTATCTCACAGTGTTATTCTATTTTTTCTTATTAATGAGTTCAGTTTACAATAAAAGTGTACCATTTAACATCGCCGCAAATCATTTTTTCGTTTTCATATTCTAAAACTAAACATTAATCAAACATGACTTTTCTAAAGCATACATAGTCAAACCCAAACATCAGCTGATGTGACATTGGAAATAAACATAGACGGAATTCGATGAACGATATGGTCATTATTATTTTAAAAAAATCGAATTAGTCCACAGGGAAAATCATGCTTGGCAATATATAATATCCAATAGATGATTGATTCTATAATAATACATACAATATCTGCATTAATTAAAATATCATGTTTAAGCCTATAGTACGACCGGGCAACGCCAGATGTCCAGTTAGTAAATTCATCTGATTAAAGTTATCGGTGTTGATGTTCCGTTAACAACAAAGGGAACGTACGAAACACACACACACACACACACACACACACACACACACACACACACACACATATATATATATATATATATATATATATATATATATATATATATATATATATATATATATATACTAGCAAGTAGCCCCGATGTTGTACGGGATTGAATGATGATCAATGAATCCTTCAGCATCTCATATTTTATTGTCACCGAAATCGATGAAATTCCCTATTTTTTCAATCAACCCGATTGACTGATTGCTTGCTCTAGTTTGAGACCCATCGAGGTGCATCGGGATTAAGGTTCACATCCCACCCAGCAGTAACTTACTCCACAAATACATTGCAATGTAGGGAACGTACTGCTGCTTTCATAAGATTATTTTTTATATAATTGCGTGAATTAAAGTTAAAAATGCAAAAGTATTATAGTTCAAGAAATATATTAAAAAAAACTTTCTGCTGATTATATATATTTATTTTATTATATTTTCACTCCAAATAAAGAACAGTGCCACATTACTGTAGGGGGCTACTATCAAGGGCATAAGTTGCAGGGACAATATGTACGGAGCTGAGCAGCAACATGCCTGTTCACATTAGACTTGGACTTCTGCATGTCAGTACATTTTGAGAAACAAGAAACTGGAAGGTAATTCAAAAGTCTAGCAGTTCTGGGGAAGAAACTACTAGACTAGAAGGCCTTTTTACATCTAGGGATCTTTGCTGTGTAGGGGTGAAATGTTGCTGCTTGTCAAGTTTGTCGGGGTATTTATGCCGATGGCGTACAAAGGCTCGTAGTTCGTCGGAGCATCCACCATTAAATACTAGTAAAACAGGCAGCAACATTTCGTCGATGGAACAGAGATTGCAACATTTCGTGTATGGAACAGAGATTGCAACATTTCGTCGATGCAACATTTCGTCGATGCAACATTTCGTCGATGGAACATCTCATCGATGGAACAGAGATTCCAACATTTCGTGTATAAAACAGAGATTGCAACATTTCATCGATGCAACATTTCGTCAATGGAACAGAGATTGCAACATTTCGTGTATAAAACAGAGATTGCAACATTTCATCGATGCAACATTTCGTCGATGGAACAGAGGCTGAAGCTTAGATGACACTTCATCATCTATCAGGTTGGCGACTCTCTTTTGAACTCTGTCCAGGAGTGAGAGACACGTAGCAGATGCACCGGCCCAAATGTGACAACAATACTTTATACATGGGCGATTGATGACTTTGTAGATGTGAAAGCTACTTTCGGGTGTAAGTAACTTTCTAGCACGGTAGAAAAAGTCCACCTTCTTCGCAGCAGCCTTGGCAATGCTCTCGGTGTATCTGTTCCAGCTCATGTTCACTGTGAACATTAAACCGAGGAGTTTGAAAGAAGTATTTTCATGTAATTAATCTTTAGTCATAGCTATTATTGGTTGAGAAGGTTCTTTTAATTATTAAAGGAAACAAGCTTACACTTGGCAGCATTTTTGTTCCCATTCCACTACAGACTGAAGGTCTTCCTCTATGGTTTTCTGCCATTGCCTTGGGTATGTGGTTATTCGTTTTTACTTCGTTATAGAGCGGAGTCTCGTCAGTAAATAAATACCCATCTCAGACACTATTTTATTTTTTATGCAGGAGTGCAAGTAAGTTTCACTTAGTGCTAAGATATCCGGGGAGTTAGCTAAGAGAAATGATTCTACACCCATTAAGTTAGTTATGTCCTCGGATATTTGTAAATGCAGGTTTAAAGAGAGTAGGCGAATCATATGCCGGGCTTTTCTACTTGTGTGGCTTAAATTAGTTTAAAATTCAAAACACAAGTATGATAGTTAATTGGCTATAAAATCTATTTCGAACGCGCCCCTGTAATAAAAACAAGTTGCTGTTGATTTTATATGCCAAGTCTTTTCGCACGTGCGGTAATAAAACTTCCTAAAACACTTGTGATATAAAGCTGCTTAAAGCATTTTGGTCCAAATCGTCTGTATCTTCTTTTGTCAGATTCTTTTCCATTATTGTTACTAATAGAAAGCATCCGGATACAAAAACTAACTAAGAACACTACCACATAAAGCACATTTGTATGTAATTAAAAAAAAGTCAGTGCTGTATTTTAGGAGTCCATAAGGATTTCCTTTCTCACACACAAACTTCGTTTAATATAATAGTAAATGAATAGCTATATAGATCAAATAGGAGATCTTTATGCATGTATATGTATATATATATATGTATAGTTTACCTGGATATATATATATATATATATATATATACGTATATATATATGTATTTATATATATACGTATATATATATTTATATATATGCACGTATATATATATTTATATTTATATATATATATATATATTTATATAGTTTACTGTCATGTACACCTAAGCAAATGCAGAGAACAATCACGCATCAATTCATCAAAAGACATATTTTGTTTGCATAGCATTATTTAAGCCTTTCTCAACTAAGTACACTTTTATGCCATATCGAATGTACAAAAAAGAGGATGTCTCATCAGTAGGTATGAAAAACTTTCTAATCGGGCTAGAAAAAAAAATTAATTCATTGTTCATTTATTTCATATTTTTCTTGTATTTTTTTATTTGTTTTCTATTTTTCTATGTTTTCTTATTTTCTTTTAATGTTACTCTAAGAAAAATGTGTTTCCGCCTAGTTTTTATCAGAATTAAAAAATAGTAGATTAAATATATATATATATATATATATATATATATATATTAATTAAATACTTTAATTATTATAGTAAAAAAATAATTATGAAAGCCCCTTTAAGAAATTCGTTTCTTATCGTTGAGCACTTTCAGTTGAATTAACGTCGGACAATTTAGTTCTTATGCATAGATCATCGTATAACGATTAGATCACTGTCTGGCTGACGTAAATGAACATTTAAAATCAAGTTTAAAATTCAACGTTATTTCACGCGGTTAATGGTAGCCGAATTGATTAGGTCTCCGCTAAGCGATTCAGAGATGGCTCGTGTTGCGGGGTTCAAATCGTTCGACTGGTATTAATCGCGACACTCTGCAATGAAGATTACTGAAAGGATGAAACACTAGTTTCTGTGGGTATTTAATTATTATAGTAAAAATTTATTATATATATATATATTGAGTATATATAACTACATAATGTAGAAAATCTGTGTCTATTTTGATAATTTCTTGTTCCCTTATTATTTTCTTGTTGCTGGACAGAACTGACCGATGTAACTGTTCGTAGTCGGTTTTTATCCGAGTACTTTTAGATTAACACAGACCAATCGTTAGAGATGGTTACAATAAATAATTTAAAGATAATTATATGGGGGATTTTTTCGTTTTACCTTTAAAGACAAATTTTAAACATATTGTTGAAAGTCAACGTTAACAATGGGACGCAAAGAAGACATGGGAGCACATAGCTTTTTCACGCACCCGTTGTAGATATGGGTTATTGCAGTCATTCGATTAAAAACAAAGAAGTCTTTGGTATATAAATTTGGTTTTCAGCTTTCGCATGTGTGTTTGTCCTGCAATCTGTTCGCCAGATTGTCAGGTTTGGATTCTGTTTCTCGCGACGAAAATCTTGCACGAAAATAGAAAAAGGGATGCTGGCACTTTAAATGATTATTTGAGAAAAGTTTTTTTTTTCAAAAGAGAGGCAGAGGCAGAAAGATTATTTCTTATAACAAGTATAGTCTAAAATTATGTATCAATATATATAAATGTATTAATTATTTTTGTCTAATTAAGAGTTGTGTATGAGCGGCTCGTCCTAGGCTTGCCCAGATTTTTACATAAGGGAATTTGCAGTAGAACGGACATGCATAAGTTGATACTGTTAATTTAAAAGAAGATTATTATCTATGGAATACTGGGCGAGTAATTAATTGATAAAAGACACAAATATATTTGCGACTAAATAAACGACGCGATAACTAGTGGGTAATTGTTACGGCTTTACCTTATCATGTGCCACAAAACAACAACAAAAAAAATTATTGTCTTTTTTCTCTCTTATTTTCCCTCTCTGTCCTGCTCCAACCAAGTCTACCGACCTGCTCCACAAACCCTAAAACCTCAAAAATAATGACAAATCTTCAAAAAAGAAACACGAATAAACCTAGAACCCCATCCTTCAACGTAGACTCCTCCTACCAGGTCTCCTTCTCCAATATCAGGGGTCTACTTTCCAACCTTCCAGAGGTTGAAACACAATTACAGGACACGAAACCGGACATATTCTTTTTAAGTTAAACTGGCATAGGGCCAACCACTTCTCTAGACGAATTCATAATTAAAGGATACTCCAACTTAACATCTAAATCTGACCCCCAAGATCGCCATGGGCATGGAATATGTGCCTACATCAAATATGGCTTTCCATATATCTCCAGAGAAGACCCTAATTTACCTTACAATTGCTTCCGGTTGCACTAGCTTACACAACTGCATTTATATTTGCTCTCTATCGCCCCCACAACAGTGGGGTTACTATCTTTAAGAGCATATCTGAGAAAATTGACCACATACTGTATGCTCATCCCTCGGCTAACATTCACATTAGCGGTGACTTCAATGTCCATAACGTGGAATGGCTGATTCACTCAAATAAGACAGATGATGAGGGGAGGTTCTGTCATGACTTTGCCATTGCCTATGACCTTACTCAGATTTTTCACGAACCCACGCGTGTGCCCAATACACCCGGTCAATATGCACGCCTTCTAGACCTTTTCCTCACAACATCCCCTGAGCTGTGTTCATGCTCCGTTCTATCTCCTCTGGGATCCTCTGACCACTCCGTTGTAGCAGTTAAGATAAAAATGAAATGTTATAAGTCTTCAGACGTACCTCTCGACCGTACTGTATACCGTACTCTATGGCGGACTGGGATAGCTTCCGCACATTCATATCTGATCTCACTCTCCATTCCATGTTTAAAAAGGATGTGTCCTCTATAGTATCAGACCTGACCGAATGGTTACTTGTAGGCATAGACCAATTCATACCATCCAAAAAATTCCAAGAAAAACCTAACAACCAGCCATGGTTCTCCCCTGAATGTGCTACTGCCATCGCGCACAGAAATCACTTTTTCCATAGATACCAACGTAATAGATGCACTGAAACTAAAGCTGCTTTCAGAACCGCCAACAACCACTGTAAAAGAGTAATAAAAAATGCAAGAGAACTATATGCGCAATCCGTTAAGTCCAAAATAGCTAAGCAGCGGCTTGGTTCCCACCAGTTCTGGCAAATAGCAATTAGGATCTTGAACAGAAACGTGCGTTCTATCCCTACCATTATCAATGGACCTGATGCCATCTCGTCAGCATCAGACACGGCCAAACTATTTGCCAAGAACTTTGCAGCTAATTCTACCCTATGCGACGAAGGCCACCAACTTCCTGATTTCCTCCTATAACAGACAACACTCAATGCAACATGCGAATAGCTGTGCGTGATGTCGCCAAGCTAATCAAGAACCTTGATTCCAGTAAAGCAACTGGTCCCGACGGTATTCCAATTATAGTGTTAAAAAATTACAACAAGAACTTGCCCCCATACTTTCCAAACTGTTTAAGCCTTGCCTTAAGGAGAAGTGCTTCCCAACACCCTCGAAAACCTCATCAGTATGCCCTGTATTTAAGAATTTAGGTGAAAAGTCATCTCCCTCTCAGTACAGACCAATAAGTCTCCTGTGTGTTATGAGTAAGTTGTTGGAATTCATATTAAATAAAGAAGTAGTCAACCATCTCAGCAGAAATAACCTTCTTAGTGACATGCCATATGGTTTCCGCTCTACATCAGATCTACATCAGATGTGCTAACGGTTATATCCCACAGGTATAGCGAATCTCTCGACAAATGCTTCATTTCTAGGGCAATTGCTCTTGACATATCGAATGCCTTCGATAAGGTATGACATAAGGCCCTACTTCACACGATTTCCAGCTACGGTATTACTGGAAATGTTTTCTCAATCATTAAATCATTTCTGTCTGATAGGTTCATAAGAGTAGTGGTTGATGGGCAGAAATCAGAGGCCCACAGTATTAATGCTGGAGTCCCTCAGGGGTCCATACTGGGCCCAACTCTCTTCCTGATATACATCAATGATCTCCCAAAACACATACTAAAATTTTTCGTTGACATATATGCTGATGATACGACCATCTATGGTAACACATCAACGGCCGTAAATGATGATGTTCTCTCTGATTCTCTCTCCTCTGATCTTGAGCGCGTGGTAAAGTGGGGAAAAAGGTGGTTGGCTACCTTTAATGCATCTAAGACCAAGCTTCTATCTCTACATCATAAACGCTCTGATCCCCATCTGGCATCAATTGAAATGGATGGCTCTCGTCTAAGGGAGGCCCCAGGCTTTGATAAGCTCCTGGGGTTGACCTTTACACCTGATCTTAAATGGAACACATACATCAAGTCTGTGGCCAAGGTCGCTGGGGAAATGGTGGGATCCTTCTACCGCTCCAGAAGATATATCACTAATGATGCAATTCTCTATCTATATAAGAGGCAAGTACGTCCAAAGATGGAGTACTGCTGCCACATCTGGGCGGGGGGTGCTAAAAACAGCCTATCCTGCCTGGACAGAGTACAAAATAGACTCCCTGGCTTGGTGGGGGATGCCCTTTTCTCTTCCCTGCAACCTCTTTCCCACAGAAGAGACGTAGCGAGCCTGTCATTGTTCTATTGTTATTTCCATGGCAGGTGCTCGTCTGAGCTCCATTCTCTGGTCCCCCTCGCCAATCTTTCTCAAAAAATACCCGACTAGCTGAAACAACCGTCAATAATTTTCCCCACTCCCTATCTGTGCCTAAATCAAAACGTAGATACCATTAACAAAGCTTCTTTTTTAGAAGTGCACGCCTGTGGAACTCTTTCGCTTGCCTGTTTCCCTCCCGACTTCAACCTGGATGTATTCAAGTCCTACACAAACAAATTTCTGATGAAACGCCCCCACTAAGTAATGACACCTTACCAATTCTCCAATACTATTGCTACACTATCCCTTTGATTACTGTACACACAATAACCCTTATCCCTGAGTGGCCATTGGGCCTTGATAAGTGGTGAGCTCCATGTAAAAATAATAATAATTTGATAAAAATCCGTTACATGATTTTAATTTCAGAAAATGACTAACATTAAAGTTTAATCTTAAGTAAGTGAATCTTGTTTAATGTGTATTTAATATGAAAAAAAGTTCAATGCAATTATAAATATGGTCGAAACAACTAAGCGATTTTTCAATTTCTTTTCAAATGACTTTACTAATTTGAAGCGTTAACATAGTTGTCTTATCATCTTTCAGAAACCACTGTTTTCGATAATTTTTAAAGAGATCTACATATAATAATACAACTAGCATGCAACGTTTCGTCTTCAGTGTACTCATTGTTAGGTTGTTAGCAAAGAGTAATTGCAGAAATCGGCATCTTTCTTCTACATGCATTAGGTGAAAGCAAAATCAGCTAGCAAGATCCTCAAAAACGACAATAATAAAATCGAGTCTGTTTAATTTAAAAAAATATTCATCTATTGCGCCTGACGTAAAAATGTATCTTATGTTAATTATATAGTTTGTGTAAATTTTTAAACATATTTGGCAAAATGTTTCTTTATTCAATGTCTATCAAATATACCTGATGATTTTTTTCAATAACTAACGTGAGAAACATGGAATGAGGTATATTTTAATTGCGTACGATTGACGTCATTAAAAAAAGTTAAGCGCGAGTGTATCTGAAAATACGGTTTGTAAAGTAGTGCAAAAAATATATTAATTCGTTAAAAATTAAATCACTAACAGTCTCTCAAACATGAATGAATTATGTTGAATGATGTCTGCAATTTTCATGTGCTTGTTTTACAAGAAATTTACTAGAATGTGCTCTAATGAAGTAACAGCAATTGTTCCCCCATGACATACATACGTCCGTGCAACATGTAAAATAGCAAAATTCCAAACCTTCCCTTTTCAAAACGATAAATGTAGAAAGGCTTTTACTTTAATAGCTACTTAACTCTGACTGCCATATTTTGGAATTCATTCGACGTTCAATGCTTTTCTGACTATTAACACCTAGAAGTTTAAATATAATATGAACACGTACCTTGATACACATTACCCCTGTTAGCTATGCTCTCAAATATAAGGCGCTTACGACAACCATAAATTAAGATACATTTACAGCTGGCAATCCGCATCACAAACAGTTAGGTGAGAGTTACTGTGTTGTTAATGAAACGGATTTACAACCTGAGTGTGCTAAGTTTGAATTTAGTTGATCAGAAACATTTCCATTCGGGGATGACGGCAACCTTCACATTGTTCCTCTCGTAAGAACTCAATGTCTTTTTAAAAAGAAAGAATTATAACAAAAAAAATATCGATGTAACAAATGCCAATCATACAAAATGAATATAAAATGCTAACCAACAACAATAAGACGAAATTCTTCAGAACGTGTTTACACACACACGCGCGCGCGCGCACACACACACACACACACACACACAAACAAACAAAAAGAGAATAATGGAAATACTATTCCGACAAAATAAAGAAAGAAAAAGGAACAAACCATGTTATTTGTTCATCAACGTTTCGTCTTTATTTCCTTCATCCGGAGGAAGTCTTGAAATAAAGACGAAACGTTGATGAACACATAATACAGTTTGTTTTATTATATATATATATATATATATATATATATATATATATATATATATATATATATATATATAAATGAACGTGTCTGTGGATCTGTCTCTGTGTGTGTCTGTGTGCGTGTACATTTCCCTATGCAATAACTCTGTCAATTTTCAGTCTACAGACTCGAAATTTGATATACAGAGTACTGAGATGTGGGAAAATCTTTGTGGTTGGTGGTCAGCCAGAAATTTGTCTTTTAAGGGGTCAAAGTTTAACGATTTCCCTTTGAGAACTCTACCAACATCCCCCGCGGAGTTTCGAAGAAATACTTTCCTTCTCATCAGAGGGTAGGAATTAGCAAAATGCGGGATCGGATTTTGCATGCAGAAGTATTTGATGAAACAACAAGTAAGTCAAAGATCTTACTTGAAAACAAAAAAAGTGAAGCAGAGGGAATATGGTGAAGAAAAAGGTGATTACACATGAATGGATAGTCAGCTGGAAAATAAAAAAAATCTAGTGATGGTAAAATCCAAATGTAAAACTTCAAGAAAGTTAAAAGAATTTCCATTTGTCTAAGTAAAATCCAAAGACATCCCGTAAATGGAAGAAGATGGTCCATAATAATCCAAAGGCAGAAATCCATGGAATAATTCACAAAAATGTGTACAAGGAATAAAGAAAAGATTCCAATAACATTAATAAAAGAAAAATGAGATATGCTTTTCACTCTACTTCCGAGACATAAATATAAATAAGAAAGATCAGGGAAGAGAAAAAATGATGATAAAGTAAAATATAAAATATAAAATAAAGGGAAACAAAAGTCAAAATGACCCAGACAGGAAATGTTAAAGACGCGAAAAAATATATAGGGCAAAATAATATAGGTCAACTGAATATACAGTTCATCAATTAAAAAATGTCAGCAAGAATTGTTAGACGAAACTAAATGAAAAATAAATAAATAAATTAATAAATACATAGAAAATAAATAATAAATAAAGAATAAATAAATAAATAATAAAACATAAAAAATAAAATATAAAATAAAATAAGAATAAAATAAAAATAAAAAACTAAATAAAAATTATTTTAAAGGAGAGGATGGCCGGTATCTGCAAATTCAAGAAAAAAAAGTAAGTAAATACATATAGTAAAATATAAGAAAACATACATACAAGATATGAAAGTGTGGGTAAATTCATATATTAGATAGATAGGAAAGTTTAAAGAATAAAGCAGAAAATGCAGATAAATAACCGGTCATGCAAAGAAGAGATAAAAAATTAAAATAAAGGATTATTAAATTTTAAAGTATTAAGAAGCATGTAGAAAAACGATAAAGTTAAAGAAAATTTTTTTTATATCTATATAATAACTACGTAATTTCAAAATTGCCATAATTAAATTTGGACATGTTTACAGAAAGAGATCAGTTCAATTTTAGAATTTATTATATTGTTACTTTGAGGGGAAGTAATTATAGTTATAGCTTCGGTTGTGCAGAGGCGACATGACTTAGAGCCTTGAGTATAAGACTTAACTTTATTAATGATAGTCCATTTGATTGCGAAGGGGGTATTATTAGAGTTAAGCTTTTTTTAATTAAAATGGTTAGAGAAGTTCCTTGGTTATTATTAGAATTATGGTTGTTAAAAGAAGAAATGTGGTTTGATATTCTTTTCTTAATTAATGTTGAAGTAGCGCCGATATATGTATGTACTTTATTAAAAGCTCGAGGTCTGGTATTAATATTAATTTGCTGATTTGTATTAGTTAAATAGTTTGAATTTTGTTCATAGTGTTCAACATATATATATATATATATATATATATATATATATATATGTATATAGGTGGTCCCAGAAGTCCCACACCACAGATGGCTTCCCTAATGACCAGATCTGTTTCCCTTAACCTTTTTCTTCAGAGACATCTCAAATATGTTGTGCACTAGCATCGACCATCTGTTCAGCTAATGTACAAAAAATAAATATTATTTGTATTATTTATGAAAACCTAGATGATGTGTTACTTCTGAAACAGCGTGCATATACAAACAGATATTTGCAGCGTTTTATGGGAAACATTAAACTTTCATTTTTATTTCGCGCATTGACTCTCCCGTTGTTAACATCTATCTTTTACACAGATAATACAATGAAATAATATGTTATTAAAAAATTAAAAATATAATTGCTGTTGGCTCACTATTTAAGTTTGCAATATTACATTTGTCGGCCCCTCACGATTAATGCGATAGGTTTTTCATTGTTAATATTGTTGAAAGAATGGGGGGTTCTTTTCAGAATATCTCTACATGTATAGTTATCAATATCTTTTATAACAAGAAATTGCGTATTTACTCCGGTTTCCCTGAAGAATAGCACATTCTAATAGTGTTATAGCAGAAGTATCTCTTTTTTCTTGTCACGTCTTGCACTTTTTATATCTTATTCTCCTTTTCACGAGCCCCACTGTATGTGCGTCGTGTTTTTCTATTTGAAATATATAAGTAAACCAGCCCTAGTTTAACTTATATAACCCTTTATTTTATAGTTCACGTATATTTCCCTATTGTCACTGCTTAACTATTATTATACATTTTTGCATTTTTGCACATTTAAGGAGGAATGATGTCTATTTATACGAAGCAGAATTTCATGAATATTCGATAGTATAAATGTTCATTATATCTAACGCTAATTATGTATACTTTCATGAGCATAGTGTTTTTCAACAATATACCGTTGCGTGTGAAGCAATGTTTGCTGAATATATCCGAAGAGATAATTGTTATCTATATCAGAAAGGGAAAGTTTTGTCATAAAATAAGAAAGTATAAAAAAGGGGGAAGAAGACAATAAACGTGCATTGTAAACAAGTTTATTTATTCGTAATTGTTCAAAGAAACAATGAGTATTGAATATAAGCGTATTATACATTGCAGGTAATATTTGTAATCTAAAAAGAGATTTGTAAAAAAGAACCCAACATGACAGCTTAATCTAACTTAATTAATGTTTAGCTAATTTACGAGTAAAAAAAAGTTGAAGTATATTTACCATTTACTATAAACACGATAAGCTTAAGTAAACCCAACTTTATTTTTCAAGGTGTTTTTTTTTAACGTTTTTATATATAAATAAGAATCGTGTTAAGCTTTTCACTTCTGGCTTTGACGTTTTTCTTGATACACGGCCAACTATAGTGTCGTATAAATTATCACGTTGCAGCAAGTTGACACTTTCAAATGCAACAATAGACATGAACGGACTCGACAGAATTCCACGACGCTTGACAGGTTCTCCTGCAGGAGGATGTAATGACTGAGGGGTACAGACCATACGTCATTTCAGGAACGACGATTCTTGTGATTCATGTCAGCTCCTGGGTTTTCCATAGTAAGCATAAAGCGAATCGTAGTTAATAAGCAAGCAACTAGCGAAATCGAAATAGAACAGTGAAAGTGGAAGGTGTAAGACAAGTGACGAAATGAATGAACTAAAGAAAAACGTAGTATAAGAAATTGTTATTTTTAATTCTGAAAAAAGTGCGAAACAAAAAACATGTATTATTCTATTAAGTGAAACCTCTTTTTGTCTTTACTAAACATTCTTGTTTGAAACTCTCGGAAATCACGCATTCGAATTTAATACTAATGATCATTGGATTTCTCGTGCAATTTTAATCCATATAAATTGTGTTTCATCATCTAAAAAGATAATCACACACACACACACACACACACACACACACACACACACACACACACACACACACACACACACACACACACACACACACACACACACACACTGGTGTATAAACAAGATGTTTGACATTCCCCGGTCGCAAAATACACTTAAATACAATATTTGGATTAATGTACATTCCGTATTTATTATTATATTATATTGGACCCAATAGATAGCAATGATTTAAAAAAAAATGAGTCGTGCACCAACATAAAGAATTGAAACCGAAACATTGCGCTATGAAGACACTTTTGCAAGGCTAAAAATCAAAATATGAATTAATACCTATTACGTTATGCATGCATATTTGTAATGCTGTCGTTCGACTTTCACCTGACAAATTCCATTTCTTTAATTTTCACACTTTTGCACCGATTTTCTCCGACTAAAACACAAATATAAAGTTTCGCATGGGTTCGGATACCTTATATATTAAGTTTCATATCTGTAGACAGAGAAGTTTGGTAGGCATAATTTTTTAAACAAATATATATACACACACACATATATATATATATATATATATATATATATATATATATATATATATATATATATATAGAGAGAGAGAGAGAGAGAGAGAGAGAGAGAGAAAGAGGTGTGTGTTTACCATAACCTTTTTAAGCAAATATTACTCAAATATAAATCATGTAGAATATCAACATAATTATAATTACACGTAAAATGATCATCCTATATATAAAAAACTAATAGGAAATTAATTAAAGTGAATCTTTTAAAGAATATGCAGATTTGCTAGATCTTTCGCCGATGAATGCAATTCCACGACCCATACATAACAAAGTTGTATTTTCTTTATAAATTAACACGTAATTTGTTTTTAATATGAATATCAAGCAAAAAAAAATATAGGAGTATCTATGTATCTATCTATCTATCTATCTCTCTCTCTCTCTCTCTCTCTCTCTATATATATATATATATATATATATATATATATATATATATATGATGATTGCAACGTCTTGTCAGACGAGTGCCACTCCCCCAGACATTTAAAATCCATGAGCCCAAATGCCTGAGGGAGTATCTATACAAATATGATGTTACAGAGTCTTAGCTTTGTACGACAGCTAAGTCTCTCTCTCGGTTCAAAATGCTGAGATCCAGCAACAAGCAAGAGCAAGATAGCCAGCAACAAATTAAACTGCAGACCAGCTTAATGCGGGTAATGGTCTTCCGCTTTATGGTTTTTTAAATCAGAGATTTGCTTCTCCTAGAAAGACTGCCTTCACCACGGCTTACGGGAGCCCTCTCCACCCCAATACACATATACACACACAAATATACACGGTGCTAGTTGGCCCTTTACCCAGAAAAAGAGTTCATTCGCCCTTTGGCGAATGATCTCTCTCTCTCTCTCTATATATATATATATATATATATATATATATATATATATATATACTAGCAGAAGTACTTGTCGTTGACTG
This sequence comes from Euprymna scolopes, assembly GCF_053919585.1. Taxonomy (NCBI): domain Eukaryota; kingdom Metazoa; phylum Mollusca; class Cephalopoda; order Sepiida; family Sepiolidae; genus Euprymna; species Euprymna scolopes. Next base: position 39,085,797 of record NC_136487.1, read on the forward strand.
GGTTCAAAAACAGCCTACAGAAAATGGACTGTGATTGATGAAAGTAAGATAGGTTATGAAAAGGAGAGGGTTGTAAAGAGATAGGTTTTGATGCTTAAAATTTTTACCCTAAGAAAAATATGATGAAAGTAAAGATAATTTTCGCGAAAATATATATTTTTATATCAACTTTGTTTCCATTCGTAGCCAAGAGTGACCAACAAAATGATGTTTCCTTACAAAGAGAAAAGGTTATATATATAATAATAATATAAATATACAAGAAATAAATGTTGCCATAGTCAATAAAAGTTATTTTTATGGTAGAAAAGTTCATTGGTTTGTATTTTTAAGTAGTTTGTAAAAAAGTTGTTTTTTATAATTTACGAGCCGGTTTAAAAAAATCAAAATGGCAGCGACTTTGAAATGGAGAGCCCCGTTTTCAATTTGAAGGAGAGGCACCTGAGCATTCTGTGTTAACAATTTAAGAGAGTTCCGTAAACGTAAGGAATATTTATAAACGTATTTTAATGTTTTCCGTTATTTTGTGCTTGAGGAATATTCGATTATGGCATGTGTAGTTTATATAAAAATTCATTTAAGTAGTTATCGCCCCAAATTTCGTTTTAATTTCGGTTCGCTGAAATGATTTAAAGTAAAGGGCATTAAAAACTATTTAAAAAAAAAACATGAACTGAACTTTTATTGACTATGGTAACATTTATTTCTGATATATTTATTCTTTTTTTCGGGTAGTCGTTTGTTGGCTTTTCTGCCAAACATTCTTACTAAATAATATCGACGAAATATCGAAAAACAAAGAAACAAAACAGTTTTGAAAAAAAATAAAGCTTTACTTACTTTAGTAAAATAATCCGAAACAGCAAAATGGGATATTAAAAAAGTAAACACGTAATTACTTTAGTTTTGTAAAGCAAAGAATCGATATGGATATGAATAAGCAGAAAATGGCGCCCTTTACAAGCAGAGCAGCTTCGTTTCAGTTTTACAGTATTGAACGGTGTAGTATTGCGCCGTCGGATTCAGGGTTGTACTATTATAATGTAAAGAACACGCAGAAAGATTTGTAATCAACTGAATTCCTTCTAGTACACTGACAACAAACAGCTTGAACAGATATATAAATAAAAATAAAGAGGTTATGCAAACGTTTTTAAAAAGACAGGTAAGCACTTCAGCAGAAATTTTTCTTCTTCTGACACGATAACATATAACGTTCTTATTTTTTATTATTTATCTATTTATCTATTTTTGAAGGGGTGCCACATGCAAGTGAAGAAGGAAAAAAACAGAGTTATGCAAAATTTGTGTGGAGAATTGTCTAAAGTTCCGACATTTATTTTTGGATTTCACTTTAATAAGTACATGAATTTGAATTTATTCGACACAATATGATTACAACTCAAAAAAATAAATGAAAGCTAACATGAATTAAGATTAAAGTTAATGTGTTATTGTGGATCCTCACTCCTTTTAAAAAACCTTGTTAAACTTTGTGACATATTTACATTCTATGGAGGCCAGGCGTGAAGAAACACCCAATAATTTTATTATACCATATTTGTTCAAACTGAAACATAATTATCAAAGTATACTTACGCAAATAGATATGAAAAGTCTTTGTTAAAGTTTGTGCCATATTTCCATGGAGTACAGGTGGTAACGCAGACCCCCACAATTTGATTATACCATCCCTATTTAAGTTGAAACATACTTATCAAAGTATTCTTATGTACATTTATATCAAAAACACTTGTGAACGTTTTTTTCATGTTTTATTTCCATACTTTGGGGGCCAGGCGCGAACGCAGACTCCATAACTTTTATGAACCATCGTTCTGCCAGATCAAACATACCCATTCTTGATCCTCGATACATCTTCTATCATTATATGTAATCAGTTTTTTTAAATAGTCAATCATATAGGAGCCTATTCATGACCAGACACACACACAAACACACACACACACACACACACGTTCAGCTTTATATTAATATATATATATACATATATATATATATATATATATATATATATTAGGGTAGGTTGATTTTTAAATTTTTTCTAAAAATCAAAAACCTTAATGGACCTAAAGTTGTGTCTATAGCTATTGAATACTCATATGAAAAATTAGATCAGAGTCTTCAACGTTTTTTTTGCGAATTTGACATAACAGATTTTAAATAAACACGGGCGGAAAAATCCTCGATTTTGGTGGATTTAGCCTAAATGATAATGTCAAAACTAAATACTTTCAGCATTTTAGTCAGAAAATCTTATTTTATTTGATGGGAATATAATTTTAAACAAAATTATAAGAAAAATTCAAATTGAAATTTACCCCCCCCCACTTAACAGCGCCGAGTTTGAAATGCTATTATTTAAACAGAACTTATTGAATGTATTGACAACAATTTTTCCTGATATGAAAATACAACAAGCAGTTATGGAAAAACAAATAATTGTTTATTTTTAATATAAAGAATCAAAGAGCTCTTCGATGAAAAAAGCGGGTCTTACTTCTTGGAACAAAACTTTTCCAAATATGTGCAGGTGCCTTGCTTCAATACACATTGAGAAGCCTCTGTCACCAACTTAATTGCTCGTTCAACACCTTGGGAATATGAAGGGAAATCTGGCAAGTCAAGCTTTTCGCCTGTTAACGATGAACTCTCTACTTCACTGCCAGAAAAGTCTTGTGTAAGTGGTGGCTCACAGACTTCATTTGCTGACAAATCTATTAAATTTGTCCAGTGTAGAGCCTTAAAGTTGATCATCGGGATATTTTAAGTCTTCTTTGGCTGGCTCCCCTCTTCTGAAATAATATAAAACGTAAGTTGAGTTTAATCTTTAAATGTAATTTATACTGCTTTAATAAGATTTGGTGAAATTAAATGTAATCTTTAAAATGTTACAATAAATTGGTGTAAGTAATTCAACCAGTTTTGTATGAAGAAATATTAACTTACCTAATGGTCAAAATTCTTTTTATTCCCTTTTCTCTTACTTCAAGTTCATCTGATTTATCATAGAAAATAAAATATTTTCTGGCAGTATTTTGCATTATACTGAATATTTTTAGGTGTATTTTTTTATTTCAGTTGGTTGCTTCTGTATTCTCTGAATCATATTATAAATGTGCATTTGTTGGTGGTGGAATTTTTTATTTTTTTCATGTCAAACCAACAAATCGCATATACATTTACAATAAAATTGATCAAACTATGCAATTTTGTTGAAAGATTATGTGGATATGCCCCACAAGTCCATAGGCACATGAGCCTGATGGCCAACGTTAACCATCTAGCGTGGTTCAATGGTCCAATTTTCCAGGATGCAAATCTAGGTTCTACCTTACCTCTAGAAATCCCAACTGTATACTCGTAGATCACTTAGGTCACTACTTAGGCTATCCTTGTCTTCAAATTCACACTCCAAGGGATTCCCAAACAGCGGAAAATGCTATTTGTGGTAAATTATGGCAATCATTTGCACATAAGTTACCCAATGGACCACTGAATGTTGTGGGGTCTTTTTGGTGCCATCTAAATGTTTGAACAAAGCCCTACATGGAATTTTATTCTGGTGCAAGGAGCAACCAATAGTATGAAGATTATTTTATTTTTTTCTTTTCTAAAAGTGTAATTTAGCTACCTTCACAGCCTGTGTTCGCATTTGCGTTGTACACAAGGACAGCCTTAATGCTGCTTAAACTTTTGAATTCCTCTTAAACATCAGCCACTTGCCCTGCAAATCATTAACAGTTGCTCCAGTATCCGGAAGAATTCGGTGAGTCAAATATAGACTCTCATTTGCTGTTTCTTTTGTTATTGTGAGGTGACGTTCATATTCTTTGCGTTTTTTTTTTCACAATTTGAAATCTATTTACATCCACTGATTCTTTGTAGAGCAGTGTATCTTTTTTTTTTTTTTTTTTTTTTTTTTTACACAGTGATCACCACTTATCAAGGCCCGGAAGCCACTCAGGGATAAGGGTTATTGCAAGTACATCACGTTAGTGAGGAGATTTTATGAAGTGTTTAATTAGGGGGGCGGTTCATTAGGAATTTGTTAACATTAGACTTGAAAACATCCAAGTTGTAGTCAGGTGGGAAGCAGGCAGACGGAACAGAGTTCCACAGGCGTGCAGTTCTAAGAAAGAAGCTTTGCTCATGAAATCCGCGTTTTGATTTAGGCACAGATATAGAGTTGGGGAAATTTTTCACAGTGGATTCAGCTAGACGGGTGATTTTCGTGAAAGTTTGGCGAGGGGGGACCAGGGATTGGAGTTCAGACGAGCACCTGCCATGAAAATAACGATAAAATAAGGATAGGCTCGCAACGTCTCTTCTGTGGGAGAGGGGTTGCAGGGTAGAGAAAAGGGCATCCCCCACTAAACCACAAAGTCTATTTTGTACTCTGTCAAGGCATGATAGGCTGTTTTTGGCAGCTCCTGCCCAGATATGGCAACAGTATTCCATCCTTGGCCGTACTTGGCTTTTATATAGATAGAGAATTGAATCAGTAGTGAGATATCTTCTGGAGCGGTAGAAGGATCCCACCATCTTTCCTGCGACCTTGGCAACAGACTTGATGTACGTGTTCCATTTCAGATCAGGAGTAAAGGTCAAACCCAGAAGCTTGTCAAAACACGGGGCCTCACCCAGACGAGAGCCATCCATCACAATTGATGCCAGCTGGGGATCAGAGCGTTGATGATGTAAGGATAGGAGTTTGGTTTTAGATGCATTAAAGGTAACTAGCCACATCTTCCCCCACTGAACCACGCGCTCGAGATCAGAGGAGAGAGAATCCGAGAGAACTTCGTCATTTACAGCCTTTGATGTGTTGCCGTAGATGGTCGTGTCATCAGCATAGATGTCAACGAATGATTTAAGTATGTGTTTAGGGAGGTCATTGATGTAGATCAGGAAGAGAGTTGGGCCGAGGATTGACCCCTGAGGGACTCCAGCATTTATATTGCAGGCCTCCGATTTTTGTCCATCTACCACTACTCTTTGTCTGTCCTTTCATCAACACCTATACAAAGAAGATTTTCCATACTTTTGCTGTGGTTTTGATAGGCATCTGCGTTTATTTTAGCTTTTGCCCTATCAATTTTACATTTATCCATATAGATAGCCTTTATATCTATATTAGGGATAAGAAGGCCCATGGCCCTCAAATCCAAGAGCAGGGCATTGTCAAGACTGGTTCCGAGATTAGAGGATATATCACCCCTGACTAATTCAAGAGCAAACCTTGGAATTTTTGTAATGTTGTAACGCACTTTGAGAGGACTCTCTGGCTGTAATCTGCTTCATCACTTGGAGAAGATGAGATGTACTTGGAGAAACATGACCTTGAACAGATGATGTTGATGCTATGGGAGATGTTTTTGTTGGATTACTCTTTCTCTTTTTCTTTTACCTTTTTTATTGCAGTTTTATCTATTGGACGAAGTTGGAATGTGCCCTTGGGCTCTATTTTACCGCTTTGGTCTTTTAAATATTCTCCGTCTTCCGTAGGAACCTGGAATATCAGATTAAAATGAAATTTACTAAGATTAAAAATACAGTTAAACATATTAAATTAAAAATATTTTACAAGTAAAATAAAATGAAAAATTGATTTAAATATTTATTTTAACTGTGGAAATGTTTTTTCTCAAAATTTACATAATTTAGACATTAAGTCATCCCTTTCATAATAAAAATTCAAAAATAAAAATAGAAAATAACTTACTTCCCGCTTCAAGGGACAAGTGCAGATCATGTGCTTGGTCTTGCAATTTCCTTTGTTGCATTTGACATTAATATTGTCATAACTTAAAATGGGCAGCTTGCACGAACATGATGAAATATCAAACAATGTATCTATTTTTTCCTTCCAGAATTTTGTTTGAGCAGCAGGTAGATGTTTCATATTTATTTGTTCTGTCTTCTGAAAGCATAGAATATTCACGTTGGCGGCAACACTATTTTCATTAAACAAAGGCAAACGAGGGCTGACAGCCTTCCAAATATCGAACACGTCATTTACTATCAATTTTAAAATACCATAACTAGAAAGCTGGCGATAAGTGTTCATTAAAAAATAATTATATTAAATTATTTGCCTAAAGGTCGGTGGCTCTGTTTTATCCAAAGGTGGTGGTAAACCTGAAATTTTAATTGCTCCTTTACTTCGAGAAAACTCCAATGTTTTTCCAGCCATTTTTAAAAATTAAAATATCTGTAAAAAGAAATACACACACACACATACACCCCCCATATATATATATATATATATATATATATATATATATATATATATATATATATATATATATATATATACTCCTATCCTTACATCATCAACGCTCTGATCCCCAGCTGGCATCAATTGTGATGGATGGCTCTCGTCTGGGTGAGGCCCCGTGTTTTGACAAGCTTCTGGGGTTGACCTTTACTCCTGATCTGAAATGGAACACGTACATCAAGTCTGTTGCCAAGGTCGCTGGAAAGAGGGTGGGATCCTTCTACCGCTCCAGAAGATATCTCACTACTGATGCAATTCTCTATCTATATAAAAGCCAAGTACGTCCAAGGATGGAATACTGTTGCCATATCTGGGCAGGAGCTGCAAAAAACAGCCTATCCTGCCTTGACAGAGTACAAAATAGACTTCGTGGCTTATTGAGGGATGCCCTTTTCTCTACCCGCAACCTCTCTCCCACAGAAGAGACGTTGCGAGCCTATCCTTGTTTTATCGTTATTTCCATGGCAGGTGCTCGTCTGAACTTCAATCTCTGGTCCCCCCTCGCCAATCTTTCACGAAAAACACCCGTCTAGCCGAATCCACTGTGAAAAATTTCCCCCACACTTTATCTGTGCCTAGATCAAGACGTGGATTCCATGAACAAAGCTTCTTTCTTAGAACTGCACGCCTGTGGAACTCTGTTCCGTCAGCCTGCTTCCCACCGGACTACAACTTGGATGTGTTCAAGTCAAATGTTAACAAATTCCTAATGAACCGCCCCCTTAAGTAAACACTTCATCAAATCTCCACACTAACGTAATGTACTTGCAATAACCCTTATCCCTGAGTGGCTTCCGGGCCTTGATAAGTGGTGATCACTGTGTAAAAACAATATATATATATATATATATATATATATATATATAATATTATCAGATAACACACGAAAATATTTTTTAAAAATTGGAAATAAATTTCAAAATTTATTTAAAAAAATGTTTTACTTACCAATCAATACAGGTTAGTTCAAAAACTTATCCGTAAACCAAATCTAGCCCTTAAAAAACACTGAATTTTGAAATATAAATAAATGAGAATAATTATAAACAGTTTAAATATTTAAAAAGTATGTTTAATTTTTTAAATTAAATATTTTAATAGTACGTTTAATTTGTTAAATGAACTATTTTAATAATATAGGCCTCGCTAAAAATGGCCGAAAAATCAAGTTGTTGTTTTTTAAAACGAAATTACATTTATTAAAATCCATTATTTCTGAGTAACTTTTTTTTCCAGAAAGATAAAACCCTGAATTTTATCATATAGAAAACAGAATAATGTAAAACTTTTTCTACTATTTTTAATTTAATTTTAAATGTTAAATTTTCCCAAAAAGTTAACAATTGACAGTTTTTGTCTTGCACAAAAAACCTACATAAATATAAAAAAAAAAGGTTTTTGAAATAATTAATTTATTTATTTGTTGTCTAACTAAGATTTAGGATGATTTTCTATGAGATTATGCAAAAATATTATAATATAAGTACCTGGATTTCAAATAATTCCACGTATTCATATAGGCAACCAGTTACTTCGCGCTGATCTAGTCTAGATCGACAATGTTTACATTTGTATTTGATAAAAAGCAAACTATGGAAGACCAAACAGGCCAAAAAAAACTTATTTTTCAGTGACGAAAATTTCAATGTATTATTAACGCTGAGGCTGGCCAGTACCAGATGGGTGAACATTTGCATGAGTTTGGTTTTTAATGTGTATGTGTGTGGGGGCCAGGCTCCCCAAAATGGGGGGGGGCAATTTAAAGCAGAATAAAAAAAATATTTCAGCGCGTTTGGTCCACCGTAGTCGAAAGGCGGCAAACGTTTTCAAATGGGATCGAAAAAATGATGCTATTTTTAACACAAAGGGCAGAATATTTATCGAATTTTTTTTGTATCGATTCTTCAAAGCATGCCCTGTTTAATAATGGTCATGCATTATTCGGCTCGCTAAAAAAAATTGTTAATTTATTTATCAAAGATTTTAAAATGGCTTTTTTCGTATAAATATTAAAAAAAATTTGTTTTGTTTTGCTTAACTTAAATTAATTATTTTACTTAACATATTCACCGAATTTCACACTTCAAAACTAAAAAGTGGGATAATTAAACACAATCGAAGTTATGATATTCAGATGTCAAAATAAGGTATGCAAACAATTTTTTAAATCTATAATTCTGTCCCTTACAATAACACAATATGTTGTGTTCAGTTTCAGATGATTATTTTAAGCATATTTGTACCCCCTCAAAACAAGGGGGGTTTGTAAGCAAAAAAAAAATATATATAAATCGTTTATGAAAAATAAGTGCACTGTTATAAAGTTCATTCTTCTCGTAATCGTGGGGATTTCCTACTGATCGGATAATTACTTGATTTTTGTTAGATTTTTAAAAAGACGGTCCGTCAAAAAGTACTTGCATGCCCCCCTTTTTTTGGAGATGCCTAAATATGTTTAATTTGATAAATTAAATCATGTGAATTCGAAGGTTAAAAATGTAAACAATGTGCAGATAAATACTACCGGTGAAAGTCGAAAAATATCCAACAAATAAAACTTCTTTTACTAAGTCGTCATTTGTATTTTAAACTATATATTTTATTTTTATTTTTGGTCATTTTATTTAAATTAATATAAAAACAGATAACAAACTTTAAAAAGTAAATTCTTTAATAGATTTTCTTATTTTACTCTAGTTTAATCTCTGATTTAATTTTATGGATACATATTTCCGGTGTTTCCGAAATTACGACTAGGATTGCAAATATTGATGTCTTTAAATTCAATTTCGCAAAAAAAAAAAAAAAAAAAAAAAAAAATTTTGGAAAAAAAATATTTTGTCAGGTGATTTAGGGTTTTATTTCGCAACTTTCCATCTATTAATCTGTTTACAGTTCCAACGTCGACCTACCCTAATATATATAGACACTTTTCTACATTTTTGACAGATACTTGAATTAGAAGCCATAAATCCTCTATCTCTTATTATATACGCATTTCTATGATGCGTTTCTTAATGTTTTTTTTTATAGATTTATGGCCATTACATTTCCAAATATATATAAACACTATCATGCCGCTATTGTATTCAATAATTACGACACGGCAAGACATTGCTATTCCTTATACATTATTATTATTATTATTATTTCTATCTATTTTTTCTATCCAAGTCATTGCTAAGTTCTTTTACTATTTTGCCCTCCTTCAAAATTCTTTGGTCTATGTATAATAGGTCATGCTTTCCTCTTTTTCCTTTTTGGCATCTTTCCTGTTCTTCTGGGAGTAGTCCGTGGTTATGAAGGGACTGATAAATTTGTTCTCTCAGTTGTGCAGTAAGTATTTTTCAAATTTTAGGTAAGCAGGTTATAGGCCTGTAGTTGCTGTGAATGGTCTCCTTTTCTGTGTCTTTTTTGCACATTTAGTAATCCATTATAGTACTTGTACTTCGTGGATGTAACTTTTCAGTTGCTGAACTAGCCTTTCATGAAGTGTTGTGAATTTCTTAAATAAATAGGCAGTTATATCGCCATTACCTGGTACTTTCCAGTTGGCCATTTTTCGTTGAGTGGTCTTGAGGGGTTTCTTGCTGATTTCATCCTCTGTTCCTACTTCGATTTGTTGTGACTGTTTTATTTCTTTCAAGCATTCTGCATTGTTTATTATGATTCTTTCGTTCTACCCATATCTGGCACCAGTAGCGTTTCGTTCCAATCGGGTCCGCTTGTTCTGTTTTTTTTTTCCTCCATTTAAATTTTGGAAGAATTTGCTTTCATTATTTTCAAAGTCTTTTCTTTCTAGAACTACATAATTACTGTCTTATCTCCAGAATTAAATTGTTTCGGTCTGTAATGGTTTTTCTTGGGATGTATGAGAGGAATTTGCTCACCTCCTCTGTTTCAGTTTTTAGTTTTTTCCACTCTTCGTTGATTATTATTATTATTATTATTATTATTATTATTATTGACAAATACTCGAATCATAAGTCATAAATCTTATTCCTCTATCTCTTATTGTATATGCATTTCCAAATATATATCCAAACACTATCACGCATTTAATAATAATAATAATAATAATAATAATAATAATAATAATAATAATTGTTATTATTATTATTATTATTATTATTATTATTATTATTATTATTATTATTATGATTATTATCATTGATGTTGATGTTGTTGTTATTGTTGTTGAACACACATGTAGTTTTCACACAGGCCATCATCAAAGATTTCTCACTGTCAACAGTCTATAGTGTTCCATCGAATCTAGGTGACAAATAACCGTTTACTCTCGATTTAGCTGCGCACTAGAATTGGGTTGTAACACGCCTCATAATGATTCAGTTCTATTTGAACTAACCCAGTGAAGCTTTGGTTAGTGCCTTCTATCATCGAGTAACACAGCGCATATAAGTGCGTATAAGAAAATCATCAGCAGGTGTACGATAGTTAGCTAGCTAAAATATTAGCAGCAGCATTTAAAAAACATATACAAATTAGAAAATGTGCGAGAGATTATGTCTCAAGAAAAGGAGGAAAATAAACCACGTGGTGAAAGAAGAAGCAAAATGGACGTGTAAATACGAGGGCGAGAAAGCGCTGTCCAGCGCTAGCATGGCGTGGCGATGACAGAGACTTTTAAAAAGCATACGTGTGTGCGAAAAGGTTTTGCACAGATAGTAAAATGCGTTGTGTTGGAAGAAGTACGAATAATTGCATTTCATTCAGAAAAAAAGTCGAGTTGGATTTTTGTGTCTTTCCTTTTCATACTTGTTCGTTCGTTTGCAGCTGCGCAGGACAGCGCATGAGTTCAAAAGGTTTGAACTGGAACGACACAGTTAAAAAGTAACTGCCGTGTCTGTCATGTGATGTCATTTATGTCGACATTACAATTTTCTTTTAGGGATTTACTTATAATTATAGTTTAAGTTTTCTTAATTCCATGCTCTTCCAGCTTTTTGTTTGACTTTTTTTGCAGTTTTTGTGGCCGATTGACGTTACTAGCTCATGTGTATAAGTCTCCGCATTCAAGGGTTTTCCTTAATATTTCAGCCGTTTTTATTATTGAAATCAGTTGTATATTTTCAGCTACGCCTCTGCTTCAAATCTCTTCCATTCTTGTTTCGAAGTTTTTCGAGATTGTTCCAAGCGTTTCTACTATTATTGGTGTTAATTTGACTTTCTACATTTTCCATCTCCCTTTAAGCTCTCTGGCCAGTTCTGTGTATTTGCTTTATTTCTCGGTCTCATTGCTATTCACGTTGTGGTCTGCTAAGACGGCGAAATCTACCATCTGGCAAGATTTTCCTTCTTGCTAACTATTATGACATTTGATTTTTTTGTTGGATGGGTCATTGTTGCTGTTATTATTATTATTATTATTATTATTATTATTATTAGTAGTAGTAGTAGTAGTAGTATTAATATTAATATTAGTAGTAGTAGTATTTACTCAGTAGGGGTAACTACATTTTTATTATTATTATCATCACTATTATCACTATTATTATTAACAATATTATTATGAAAGAAGAAGAAAGTATGTCAGCGTTGCACTCCTCTTACGTCTCGCTTCTTTTCCCAACAGCACTGTAGTTCTCTTGTTGCTGTTGTTGTTGTTGTTGTTGTTCTTCTTCTTCTTCTTTATAGCGAACTATTTTGCAGGAGATATCGTTTTTGGCACACGGAAAAATCGTCCTTGCATTGATCCTTTATTTGTCTTATTTTTTATGTCTAAAGTGTGCTAGATAGAATGCTATTGTCTTTCTACAGTGCCCACACATCAACCGTAGGCACGTATTGCCGTGTCTCCCTACACCGTTATCGCATATTATATTTTTTCAAACATTTTAAAAGTTCTCATCATTAAATGTTAAATACATCCTTCTATTATTTTCATTTGCTTTTGATTAACAATTATTTTAATTGACAATTATATTTTTTATTAGTCTTTGATATATGCGAGGTATTACATTTTATAACCATTTTATATCCACGTCATAATTCAGTTAACCTTTTCAAATAAAGCTGGTGCTACCAGATCAGGCTGTCTGAAAATATTGGCTTCCTGATGCTTTTTGTTTTTCTACTTCGTCTTGCAAATCTTAATTATGTTCTGCAAAACCCAAAACCCAAAACAATAACCCACCCTTTCCCTCTTGCCATTTCACCTTTCGCTTTCTATCTCCCCCACTTCCTGACTGGTTTCATAACTTAAAATGTACCAACCATTTACACTGTAACTCCTTTTACTTTCTCCCATTGCAAAACTCATTCATGTTTTGCGGGGCAAGACACAAAAACGATAAAATCCGCTATGAAACAACAAAACTAAACACTACAGACTAACGATTAAACATATAAAAGGTTTGAAGAATAATCCTTCTACAAAATACCTGGATGCAACATGAATACTATTTCTGATATAACTGAATTCGGCATTAAATAACCTGTAAAGGGTTTATATGTCATAAAAATAAAACAATCAATCATTCAAACAAAGTTGGTAGCTTTTAATATCTCCGCTAGTCGTTTACAATTTATTTAGGATCACATTCCTCCATGATGCCTATAATCCAGATTATCTTCCTATAATCCTATAAAAATTACCTCTTCATATCTCTCAATTATTAATAGAACTTATACGATTTATTATTTCATTATTTCAAAAACTCGCAAATGATTTCTTCTTATTCATCAACTTTCTATTCAACTAACCTTATATTGTCTACTTATTGATGCTTTACTAAAATGATAAGTGATTATTTCCCTTACATCATCTCGCTATGTTCGTGTTCTATAGTCTACCACGCCTTTTTTTTTACTCATGTTCACCCCTTACAAAGCATATTGCCACTTGGACGTAAAAGGCTACTATTTGGGGCCATGTCTAGGAAAGGTTTAAAGGGTATTTTTATGTTACATTTAAACTTCTGCATATCAGTACAGCCAGAGAAGCAGGCAACAGGAAAAGAATTTCGAAGTCTAGCTGTTCGAGAGAAGAAACTATTAGAATAAAAATATCTCTGGAATATAGAGACAACAACAGTGAAGGGGTGAGATCTTATTGGTAAGAGGGTTTGTCAAGGATATGTACATCACTTGTAGTGAAACAAGTTAATCAGAACACATTTTATTAAAATATTTGTAAAACAGCCACTGTGATGCAACATTGCAGCGATGAGACAGGAGCTGGAGCTTAGTTAATAACGAGGGACGGATTAAATTGACAACTCTTTTTTGGAGAGGCTAGTGGTAGATGTACCAGCCCGATGTGTCAGCAATACTCCATTCATGGGCGAATAGTGGCCTTGTAAATGTACAGGATCCTCTCAGGCATGTTTACTATTCTAGCTCGATAGAGAGTACCCACCTTCTTTGCTGCAGCCTTTGCAATGCCCTCTATGTATTTGTTCCAGTTCATATTGCCTGCAAATGTTAGGCCGAGGAGTTTGAAGGTAGAATTCTCCGGTAGGGTGCTATTTTTCATGGATATAGGGGTTGGAAAGGCTTCTTGTAAATGTTAAAGGAGAACAGTTAAGTTTTACTAGCATTGTTACCATCCATTTACGGCCTCATTCCATTATATACTAGATGTTATTTTCCAACAATTCTTCATTGTCTTAGATATATCTACATCTGTTCTTCCATCATGCATATTGTAGAGCGTTGTATCATCAGCAAATATACCCACCTCGGGCACAATGTTATCAGGGAATTCGTTTACAAATATCAGGAATAATAATGGTGTAAGGATCGACTCCTGAGGGACTCCAGCATTAATGTTCTGCTGCTTGGATGTACATCCATCAATGACAACCTGCATGCTTCTATTGTCTAAAAAGGATCTAATTATATTTAGTATATGTCCAGTTATACCGTACGATTTAATTTTCATTAACAATCCTTTATGCCAGACTTTGTCAAAGGCCTTGGATATATCCAGGGCTACAGCCCTGGCTCCGCCCGCCTTATCAGTACATAGTAAATGCGTTCAAAGATGACTGTTAAAATATCTGTAGTAGAACGACATTGCCGGAATCAATACTGTTTGGCAGGGAGAAGATTTGCTTTTCGAGATAGTGAACTAGTGCTTGATTAATTAAGGTCTCAAAGATTTTAGCAAAGAGTGGGAGGAAACTAATGAGGCGATAATTGAGAGGATCTGTTCTTTCACCAGAATGCTTGTACACTGGTACCACAGAGGCTATCTTTCAGCTATTAGGGAAGCAAGATTCAGCAAAGCATTTATTGTAGAGCTTGGAAAGTATGGGCTTAGTTCGGCTGAAGATTTCTTAATTAATAATGCAGGGATGAGATTAGGCACTTACGTGTTTGGAGTGCCTAAGTTTTTTTTAATGATTTTGTGGATATGAGAAGGGGTGATTTTTACAGCATCTAATGTGGCTTCATTCCGCATAAAGAAATTTGGGAGGAAGTTGTTTGTTGGTTCTAAGGCGGAGTTGGAGGCGAATCGCCGGGCAAGCAGTTCTGCCTTCTCCATTGCCGTGCATGCAACTTTCTGGTTGTTTCTCAGTGGAAGAATCCCTGATTGCTCTTTATTCACTATACTATTATAGATTTTCCAGGAATCACGAGTTCCTATCATTTGCGATTCAATGTGTTTCCTGATTATTTCAACATGCTTTCTTTTAGCTGTAGCTATTTCACTCTTAAAATGATTTCTTGTATCTACAAATTTTTGCCTATTTGTATTTGACTTATGACGTACAAACCGGTGGAATACATGCTGTTTTTCTGCAATGACAGCTGCACAATCTGCAGTGAACTATGAGGGTGAGGGGATTGCTGTAATACTTCACTGTCGTAACGTTGAGCAAAGTGTATGCCGGTGTTAAGTTTAAACTATTGTAGGAAGAAGTCGTTGAAATTTTCACCAAAATATATTTCTACTATGTTTTTTCGACAGTGTAGAAATATTGATATGATATCATTTGTTGCCGATCGCCTTTAAAATACCTGTATGTAGATTTAAGACATTCAGACTTTTCCTTTCAACCAATATACCATAGCCTTCAAATCCAATGTAAATAATGTCTACCACATTTACACCATTAACGATTGCTACACTACCATCTTACATTCATCAACCCTTATCCTCGGGTGTTCTTCAGGCCTTGATAAATAATGACTCTTAAGTGAAATACAAATTGTTAAATTGCTCACTGCGAGTAAAACCAGATCATTTGAAACTTGTGTTTATATAAACCATATATTTTATGACATACATTTATAATTTTAGAATCATATTGAACACCTTTTACTTTTATACTATTTCCATTTAATTTATATTTAGTACTAACCTAGATGGATGGTTAGTCTATTGTTCTTTTCTATTGTTATCATAATTTCCTACTGGTATTTATGCATAATTTTATCATTATTATCATCAAAATTTAGTGCAAATGTTACAAATTATTTTATGTTGCAGTTATTCTATTGTCTGAAAGATAGGTTTATATATAATGTTCATCTTTATTATATATAATGTTTATCATATAATTATCCCTGTATATAATAAAATGATAACACTTTTCCCCCTACGACTTCCAACAACGTTAACCTTTACCACTTACAGTTACAACTAAAGCGTGTTCATGGCCCACAATATACAAAACTTGTCCCTCATGTCGGACGTACTCTAAAATACGTACTCCCAATGTGATAGTAGCTAGGGCTTCTACTCCGATGTAAATTTCTCCTCCTACGTAACCCAAGCTCACCGCTTCATTGTATTTGTTTCCGATAAATCTTCGTAATTAGTCGGTTTAGTATTTACTTTTTCACATTTCTTAGGTAATGCATTACGCTTACTGTTTAGATTACTTATTTTTACTCATTCTTTGAAATGGCAGTTTTACCTGAGCTTGCCACCTTACTGTGCATTACACACGCTCACTTTCAGGAATAGAAGATCATCAAAAAACGAACACCTAATCTTGCATAAACATGATAGGCTTAGAATACAACTAGCATAGTAATAAACCATGTTTTGCCTTATCGTTATATTAATTTGCTTTTCTTTCATTCGCTTTCCCAATACTTTTATAATAGCTAACAAAATCATTGTTACCTAGAGGCGTAATCGATACATAAACGAACATTCTATTAGTACACTTCCAAACGCAAAAACACGTATGGGGAGCGGTACGGTAGCTTCAACACATCAAATTAAAAGTTACTAGATCTTATTCGTTTCCAAACGATTACACGGTGAATTCAGGCGCCTACATCTATCCTTAAAATTTCTACACTGTCATTCAAAACCAGACCGTGCGAAATTTTCGACGTACTGTCCGCCCGGTGCATTACTTATTTTGTATTTTTGTATATTTGTTACCTTATACGCTTTATATGCACACATATATGTTGCATTCTTTCTATTTACATGAGATTCGTGTTACTTTAGTTTTTACCGATATTTGTGTTTCTTACATTTACAGAACTATAATCACTAAAAAAGACACAGTACGAACAAACCACCTGAAAATACCTTTGCAGTCTGTTATGTTTATTACCTTGCCTGTGGTATGATTTTTCATCCTTTCTTTTTCCCATTGTTAGTTCCTTTTACTTTCTCTCTTGGCATATTTACTTGCATAAAATGTAAAGCGAAAGAAGAAATAATTTGTCTAAGACAACTCTACTTATTTTTATAAAGGAAAGTAACAACGGCTATTTATTACTCTATTATACTTTCTTTCTTGAATTTCTTTTTAAACTGTTCAAACATACTAGCCGACACTGTATA
>NC_136487.1:39105377-39152877 GCF_053919585.1 Euprymna scolopes
CCTGGAAACAGGTAATTCTCTAATGTGTACAAGACATTGTTGCAGAAAAATGCACACATTGATAGCTGAATTAAACAATCACGAAGTGCGTATGTACATGGCACTACATGCAATTTATTTCTATTCAAAATAACAAAATACGGGTTTTCCTCTTCACAGTGTCTAATATATTTTTCCAACCCCTTTTTTCTTGCAATTTGATACGTTGCTGGAAGGATTCCTTTCGGGTGTCTCATCAGCTCTATTGTGACAGTCTGCTTATAAAATGAACCTAAATGATTCTGTGAACATTAGTGAAGGGTGACATCTTATAAAGATTGAATAAACGTGGAGGTTATTTCGTAATGACCTTGTTCGTTTTTTATTCGTTACTGGGTTTTAAACATTGTGTCACATGTGGTCGTAGTTGAGCGACCATAAAACCTAAAAAATGCAGAGAAAATATTAAGTTGTTTAAATTCAAATTTACAGAGTTTAAATTGACTATCTATCTATCTATCTATCTATCTACAATAATATAAATTGAACTTCATCTCTGTGTGTTTGTGTGAGTTCGTTCCTCATAGAATCCGAAAGGGCTGAACAGATTTTCTTTAAAATTTACAGAACTTTAGTGCATACGTCTGGAAGTGATCTTAGTAAAATTTTGTCTCAGATAATTACCGATAATCGAAACCGTTATTTTAATTTAGCTATCATCAGTAAAGCCATCATTTCCATGTCGTCGCTCATCAAACATTTTGTGGCACAACGGGCCGTGAATATTCTACTGCGGGTAAATTGATAACGTTTTATTTTTCTTTACATTACGTGGTCTGAAGGTTCAAACGCCGCACATAAATTTCTTAATTTTTTTTTCGTAAACTCGAAAGAAGTCTATATAGAATAATTTCATAAAATCAACAGTAGGTTCTCTAGAGGGCAATGCAGAATTACATATATTTTTGACTAAGTTACTGCATGGAGGTACGGGAATCTTCATGCCGGGTGATTTCACGAATTTCGCTGACAATAAAAATATAGAAGTGCAAAATATTCGTGTATAATCATACAATCGCGAGTAACGTCGAGTCTGCCTGCTAATATATATATATATATATATATATATATATTATTTAGTTTGGGTGTACGTTATATTTGGAGTGGTACAGGAGAATGGAGGTGATATGCATAATTTATCTATATATATTATACCAATATATATTATTATCAATAATATAATGTAAATAAATAATTAATTTTGTATAATGAGAAAGGTATAAACGGAAAGATTATGTAGCGGATCTATAGGTCTAGTATCATTCATATGATGGGGTGGGTTTAAACTTATGGGAATCGGAGTGAGGACATTTAATAAGTTATATGTTTAGCTTGTTAATACATTCAGCAAGTTTTCTTAGTTCTGACAACGTGAATTGTAGAGAAGTGTTATTAACCGTCAATAAAAGTGAATTATTCAGTAATGCATATGGACAATTATTGGAAGTAAGGCTATTAGTTTTTCTTTTGTTCACTAATAATGGTCTATTTCATTTCATAGGGATTATCAAAAGCTTTTGAGCTTTAATATCGTAATTGCTAAGGAGGGGTTGCAATTCTCTCCCAGAGAATGAAAAGTTTGACTATGGGCGTAGCTTCTTAGTTTGAATGGTCTTTGAACCATTACGGTGTAAATTGATTTATTCATCATAACTATATTACCATGAAAATAGGTTCATTTTAATTTAAATCGTTAATACTTTGAAATACTTTATATATTGTAAATACGAATGGCCGACGTATAGCATATTGAATGTGTTATATGCATAACTATTTTTAAATAGTCCATAATAATCTAATTCTTGATGTTATTCATTCGTGGTTTTATTGTCCTATTCTTTTAAGACGCACACACACACACACACACACACACACACACACACACACACATATATATATATATATATATATATATATATATATATATATATATATATAAACTCAGAGGTAGAATTGGTAAAAACAGGAAAAAAGTGCTCAATACTTTGGTAGAGCTAAGGTAGTGAAATAAAAACAATATATATATATATTATATATATATGCAACACACACACACACACACACACACACACACACACACACATATATATATATATATATATATATATATACAATGTATATAAACTAGCGGGGTACCCGGCGTTGTCCGAGTGTTTGTTTCCGGGACGGGGGGGGGGAGTTTTAAAAATGTTATGGTAGGTAAGTAGGAAGGATCAAACCCGGAGTCATGAGTAAAAGTAGGAAAATAAAGTGTGAAAAAAAACAAAAAAACCATCTGCAACGTTAACAGTTCGGGCACCAAGAAAAGTCCATTCCAGTTGTTTAGGAAAAACAAACAAAAAAAAAACGACTACGGTAGGTCGGCGCGAACGTTAAAATATAATGTGCATTGTCCAGCACGTTAACCAATACGCCACAGAGCACTGCAGCTTAGTTTAGTGATTTTAAATAACTTCACATGAAAGAACTACGAAGCCAAACCGGTGTTCTCTTCTCAACTGTTCCTTGTGAACGATCCCCAAACGGTGTTAAGTGGTGCCAGGGAGAGGAGGAATTTATTAGAGAGAAAATATTTTACCACTTCCATTGATCTTAACCGATTTTGGCCGTGACTTCTCAGCAGAAAAAGTATAGAAATCTAAGATTATCGAGGAATTTGAGAAATAATAAGCCTATAACACACCTCAGATATTGTTCTGCCGTTTGTGCATATTATATTTGCATGAAATATCTTGATTTTTAATCCTATTAAGGTCAAAAACCGACGGGAAAAAATGAGTTCATTTTATTTATATAGATAGAAGAAGATAGAAGAAGATAGAAGATAGATAGAAGATAGAGAAGAGAAGATATATAGAACACATATATATATATATAAAATACATATGTATATATACAATATATATATGTGCATATACACACAAACGCATATATATATATATATATATATATATATATATACATATATATAACTGTTTTATGGTACGAAACGTAAGAACGTTCTTTAAAAATAATAAACGAAACAACCTGAAAAATCTCTTCCACCTACAAACTAATTAGGGGTAAGGTTTTGGAATAAGACCAATACAAAAATAAAACAATATCACGTAAAACAGCAAAATACTAAATGGATATGCGTGTAAATTCTATCGAGGAAAAATATTAATGGGAAAGTAAATTGGTAAATTAAAAAGAAACATATGAACACATTTCAGAATTTCAGGAGGGGAATCGAACTTAAATAACATTTCAATTGCTGGAAGGGTATTTAAATTAAAATATCCATAAAGAAAGCGGACGCGGTTTCAGAAAGAATTCAAACTTTTATTTGGAAGATTCGGGCGAACTTACAAAGTCAACTTTTAATTCCATGGCTAGGATGTCAGTTTCGTGACAGCAGTAATAAAGAGGTGAATTATAAGAAATTAGACACCTATAAATGTTAGCGGCGGGCAAAACATAGTATAGCAGTTAAAGAGCATTTGAACGACTAACGGTCTACAGTTGAAATGTTGCATATCCTTAGTAAATTGTTCACAGTCATTGTCCATATAGACGACCGGCTGTCTGTTTTTTTCTGTGTCAATAATTAAGGCCAACCTTTTGTGACTTTGTTATTACTGGCGCCATAAAGATCCTTCGATCGATGCCATATATTTTAATGATGTAATTCTTTTGTAATGTCATCTATTATGTTAACGACATTTTCTACTTGTTTTAGTTGATGGTAACATAACTTTGTAAGGTTTCAAACTGATTCCTTCAGAAATTGATAACGTTATCCAGTGAGAATATGTAGATTGATTGTCTCTACTTGCTTCAATCTTTTGTTCCCTAATGATGGTCTATCTAATTTCATAGGGAGTACATAAATCTTTTGAGCTTTAATATCGTAGTTGCTAAGGAGGGGTGGCAATTCTGTCCCTGAAAATGAAAAGTTTGACTATGGGCGTAGCGTCTTCATTTGAAATATCTTTAAGCCATTCTGGTGTAAATTGATTTATTCATCATAACTATATTACCATAACAATAGGTTCATTTTTATTTAAATCGTTAATACTTTGAAATACTTTATATATTGTAAATACGAATGGCCGACGCATAGCATATTGAATGTGTTATATGCATAACTATTTTTTAAACAGTTCATAATAAGCTAATTCTTGATGTTATTCATTCGTGGTTTTATTGTCCTATTCTTTTAAGACGCGCGTGCGCGCACACACACACACACACACACACACACACATATATATATATATAAACTCAGAGGTAGAAGTGGTAAACACAGGATAAAAAGTACTCAATACTTTGGTAGAGCTGAGGTAGTGAAATAAAAACAATATACATTCTAATTTTTTTGTCTGAAATATCTGCTGCTGAAGTACTTAGCGTCGTCCATTATTTTAAACGATATTTTGTACTTTATGACAATACAACGATTTTCATTGCTGGCTAAATATTAAAATATGAGCTAGTTTACAGGAGACTTTGAAATATTTTTTGTTATTTGTGTTCGATGCAGCTATTAAAGTTTGACATTCATAATGCATGCTTGTAAAAGTATATATTATTTTAAAGGCGAATAGCTATAATTTAGTGCATCTGCTTTTCGTTTGCTTCGACTGACAATTTACAAAATGCGTTTCCATTTATACCGGCATATTTCATGAATTCTTGGAAAAGATAATTGTTAACACTATCAGAAGAGAAGTTTAATCATGACAATAAATATATAAAGGCAAAAATAGAAACTAAAATATTGTTCACTAAAAGAGAGTCTTACAATAGATCAGCTTGTAAGATACCTTTCGTTAAAAAGAATTACAATATTAGTATTTATTTGAGATTATGTTTGTAACATAAAGCTTTAAAGTCATTGCAAAAGATTTACTTGTTTGTAGAAAAGGCATTTTAAATCATTGTAATTTATTTATGCATACCGCGATTATTTAAACATATCACCATAATTATTTTTCTTATTTTCTTTCAGCTTATAAAACACTCATACATTTAATCTTCGATATTCTTCTTTAGCGAAATCAAGTTATATTCCTTCATGATAATGCTCGTTCCCACACAGAATTGTGCCCCCTAGAAGGATTTGTTGGGAAATCTTGTACCACTTTACATATTTTTTCTGACTTAGCTTTTTCAGATTATTTATTTCCAGGACTACAAAACCACGTAGATGGCTTTAGGACAAAATCACGAGAGAAGATTAAACATGAGTTTGTTAAATATTTAATATCTGAACATAAACACTTTTACAAATGAGGCTTTTATACACCCGTCGACAGATTAAATCAAGTTATAGAAGTGAAAGTATCGTAATTGTTATGGATAACCAATTTTCACAAACACAGTTTTCAATCTTGCAGATAAAATTAAAAATTTAATTTTGCACCGATATAAGATATCAAACTTACTTGACTTATGTTTCGTAAGACTGTATTATGACACGGTAGCAAAAATCGAGACATCTTTACAATATCTATACAATAAATATCTTCACAATATCTTAATAAATTTAATATAGCAACGCAAATGTATTTTATAGTTGCAGCTATTTTATATGCTCATATATAAAGCGCTCTAGTCTCCTATCCGACGTGAACGTTTTTTTTGTACAACTATAAACTACAAGTTAGTCACCAACAAAACTAACTACCCTCTCTTAAACACAATTAGTTCATAATGAATAATTAGTGCACAGTCTCCACTATCATGTAATTTAATTCTGTACTGTAAGTCACTTTATAAGAACACGTTAACGGTTTTGCTGTATATGTTCTTGTCAATGAACGTGCAATACAGAATTAACGAATTAAATTAGTTTCGGTCCGGGATATTGCAAAGCTTTTCTCATTAAGACTAAATCGAATTCAGAAGAATGTATTCAGTGATTAATAATGGGTTCGTAATTGTTGCAACGTCAATTGAAGATCTAAAATACAGAATAGATTCATTTTTAGGTACAATCATACAAGTCCATGTCAAGTAGCAGCAGCTGATAAGTGAGTTGACAAGTAAACCGTTAAGTGCTCATATTCCAAATTGCAGCTTCAGCTGACTTAACCAGTTTTGTTTCCTTTAAAAATAGATTAACCCAGTCAAGTGTTCGAGTCACCATAGTAATTGACTTTTAATCATTAGTGTACAAAGAAGAAGACTGCAATGATGTAATAATTTTAATAGTTGTTCGCTTAATGATCATTCATTTTCTACTATTTAGGATACGAACAACAGTGACGGTCTGGTTTCATTAATTAATAAATCAAACGCAAGCTATAATATCTATATTTCTATGTGATAATTATTATTTTATTTTGTTTGCCTTCCCAAAAAGTTGACGCCATTTTATTTTTATTTCTCTGATTCTATATCAAAAAGTTAACCTAAAACTGTGAGCATAGAGAAACAAACGCTGCGATGCTGGTTTTAGATATAAAAATTGAGCATCGATTAATCATTTCTAAAATGTTTGATAAACAAAAACTCACGCTTCTTTCAAAATAGTCTGTATGCCACATAAAAATAGCACATGCCCTATATATATATGTATATATATATATATATATATATATATATATATATATATATATATACTGTGTGTGCAAAATCAAGAGTTCAAGACAAGGTGTTGATGGCAACAAAAAGTGTATTTCATTTTATGTTACAATTGTTTCAATGTTCAGTTCGACAATTTCAAGCATTGAAAATTTTCAAAAACCAGCATTTCTTCAGACTTCATGAATAAACACACTTTTGGCAATGTAGTCTTTTCTGAATAGAAAGAAAAAAGGGGGAATCCCTAACGGGAAAACATGCGAGAAACGTTTACCTTGGTTGTGGTTACGGAAAAGCCCATTTAAATATTAATGTATCGCCTAATTTTCGTATCCTTATTTAAGAACAGAGTTATAGCAATTTTCTACGGAGAGCCCTAAGCCATTTCAATTTTTTTATATATATATCCCATTTGTTTGGTTCCTAAATTCCTTTATTTTCCAATGATTGTTTTTTTGTAAAAAGAACTTTTAAAAATTCTGTTTCTATATTTATATTATGAGCGTAAAAACCTTGTAAAGACGTTAAGGTTAGTTTTAGTTTCGTATTAGTGGCAAGTAATGTTTATAGATTATCGTTCTATTGGTACATGATACCACTTTAGGTTTAGAATTTGACTGAATATACGAATAAAATAAAATGGGTGTATTAAATATATATAAACCTTGTAGGACATTTCAGGTGAAGCGTTCTAATCTATTTGCTGTCTGAAAATTCATTGTTATTCTACTTGAAAAAATATTTTTATGTCGTTGCTTACGATGATTTGAAGGGAGATTATCTAATTATGTTGTTGAGTAGTGCTAGTTTATTCTGTTTGTTTCTTATAATAGTTAAAGGGAGGTAATTAGGCCGTTTGTGTTTTCGGTTCATTGATTACTAGAAGGCGACTATGATTTAATAATTAATTTAATCAGATAGGTCTAGAACGTGTTACAATGGCTTATTTAACAAATAAAGTATATAAATTATGTTTTTGATCTAAAGAAATAGGTTGTGTTTAACCCGCATCGGTTATTAATCACTTAGGCTGCTCCTGTCATATAATTCATGCGTTGAGTTCTTGGGTGTCTAAATAAATAAAATATTGTATGCCCTCTAATTATTATTCTGACAGCAAAACCACGCATGGCTCCTAGTATGTTTTGCTCCGGTGGGAGGATGTCTACTTCTGCATTTATGGGTAAAAACACTTAGACCATGGAGTGAAGTAAGAGATTAAGTAAGTCAGCATGGATTCTACCAAACTAGGGTGTCAGATGACACAATCATTGAATTAATATTTAAATGGATTTATAGCCCCCACGTTGCTAATTTAATTTTTAATAATAACTAGATTAATTGTTGAGTTGTTTTAATGATTTGAAGAGGGTGTTACTTATTTCACCGTTAATACTGCTACGACTAAATACAAGAATGCTCGACGTTATGGAGAAAAAAGTTCTTAAATGAGCTATATACTTTATTTATATATCAAACCCGGTTAAGAAGAAAGGATACTATATTCGCATGTTAGATTTGCATCCTTCATTTATATTGTAACAAGTCTGCCTATTTAACTCTAGACTAAAATTTAATTCTGGCATCCGATGATCTTTATTGTTGTAAAAAGGTTATGCCTCAGTTACATTTAAGGCGTGATAGCAGGAATCTATTTCTATGAAGGCATCCCTGTATGGCATCAAGTCTTTTATTCAAAATTTCCTCTTTGGAATTCACAATGTAGAAGGCTTCCAATAAACATAGATTACTCCTTTTTGATAAGCAGTAGAATGATGCACAAAAATATTCTTAGCGACAGAAACAAAATATATTTTAGTTGATTACCGTGCAACTGATACAGTCTTATAAAGAACTTATTTTATTTCTAATTTACTATTACAAAACCTCAAGACGGGGTTCACAGAAGTAGAATATACCTTGTATTATTATTTGGGTAAACTGTATGCCATGTAATCGGATATTAAAATATACAACAGACTACGACTCCCGTTATTTGTGTCACTTCAATTCTATCCGTAAATTCATAAACTGTGATACATATGTAGACATACACACACATATACATATATACGTGTGTGTACTTTTATTTCTAGACCTTTCTTTGCCACTTTAATCAGATAGTACTGACTCAGGAGATGTGTGCTTAGATGTGTGTTTGATTTACAATTAGATGCACAGACACCCTTACAAGGCGTATGCATTATCTATCCAAACTGAACACGTGGCATGAACATATAGTCTTGGAAAATATTCAACCTCTAAAAATATACGAAAAAAATAACTTTTACACCCAAATAGTTTGCTGTAAAAGTACTTGTTTGTAAGTTAAAAAACTCCTTTGTAATCATTGCATATTTGATACCGCGATTCCACACCAATCCTAATATTATCGTAAGGAACATCAGTTGTTTATCATGATAAACTGTTTCATCGATTTAATATATGTATACAGACTGTAAACGGTAAATTGTCTGCAAATTAAATCCGAAATGTAGGTTTTTCAAGCGTAATTATCAAATATGAAATGTTAGTTGCTGTACCCGTTGGAGTCTCGTGTTCCAAATTAGCCCCAAAATACTAAAAATACTAAAACAAATGACTGCCAATGTAGCATTTATCTATAGAATGGTTATTGCTGAATTGTTCCACCCCGGGTATAAGACGTCTGACATCATGAGATACACTGACTATGCTCGTGGGACTGTTTATCGTGTTGTAGCGAACTTAAGAGAAGGTACAGGTACAGGTAAATGCTCACAGTCTAAGAAGTGATAAAATTCGCACCAGAAGGTTTCTCGGTGGCGTGAAACGGTCGATTGAAGCAAATCCATCATAGCCAATAGCTGAACTGGCTGAATAGCGGAATATGACCAAAATAACCATTTCTAATGAAGTACGGAAAGATCTTGGGATGTAGCTATATGGCAAGCGATGTTATGACATGCTTACAGTGAAATCTAAGAACATTCTTAAAGAGAGAAACCGTTTGCTACTTAATCACCTGAAAAACTATGGTGCTGCTTTATGTATCTTTGTGGACGAGAAAAAGTTCGTGATAGACTAATCACGCTCAGACCCAAGAATTCACAGAAACTAGATAGTTATCGCCAATGACCCTTCTGGTGTTCTTCCAGTTATGCAGAGTAAACCCCCTGACTCTGTCATGGTGTGTGGAACTGTTGACAGCGATGTGAAAGTCAAGTCTCCTTACTTCACTGAAGTGGACCTGAAGATCAATAGGGCGAAAAATCTTACACTTCTGGAGGAAGTTCTCTTAACCTTGATTTCAAAGGACTATGATCCCAAGAAATTGATATTTGACGTTAAATTTGAACTCAACCTCAGATCAAAAGTCTCAAACTCAAATCCAACTGTTCTCTTTTCTCTGCACGTTCCACACTGACACCCAAAATAAAGAAGACGGCTCTTTTATAGAGAGACCCAACCACATCTCATTTGCATACCCCCCCTCTCGTCACATCACGTGATTTTCAATCCATAAATACCAGGGGGCGGCCATTTTTATTTTCTCTTTTTGGGTTTGTATTACTGTATACATAGATTCGGAAAAGTTGTCAAAAAACAAATATATAACAAATACATGTTATCAAAGGCAAGATAAATTACTTTTCTACCAAACTGAATATAATTTTCGTGTTTTTATTCAATTTAACATGTTTATTCAGCTCAAAAAGCATACAGTGTTTACCGATGTATTGGAAAATTCAAAATGGCGGCCGACTCTCTCTTTAACACGGTAAGTTCGGGGAAAGGTGTTATAAATAATAAACTAGACAAAATACTATTAAAAACCCACCGAATATATGTCAAGTTATGTCACGGTAACATATATTGAGCAGATTTCTAACAGTATTTTGTCTAGTTTATTATTTATTACATCTTTTTCCGAACGTACAGTGTTAAAGAGAGAGTCGGCCGCCATTTTAAATTTTCCAATACATTGGTAAACACTGTATTCTTTTCGAGCTGAATAAACATGTTAAATTTAATAAAAACACGAAAATTATATCCAGTTTGGTAGAAAAGTAATTTATCTTGCCTTTGATACCATTTATTTGTTATATATTTGTTTTTTGACAACTTTTTCGAATCTATGTGTACAGTAATACAAACCCCTCTTTTTTCTTTCCTAACACGAGCCGCACAATGCATGAGCTAAGGTTTTTTACTTAACCACAGGACTCTGCACCTGATCATGGATCGAAAACACTGCATACTTTCTTGAAGAGAGTTGCTGCTTTTTGTGCTCTCAAATATCTGGTCCTATAGCTCGACAGATTTGAATCCCAGCGAATATTGGTTATGGGGCAATGTTGAGAAAGTTTCTTAAGTTTGCCCCTATAACAGTGTGGCTACACTGAAGACATCCATAAGGTGAGTATTCTGCGCTATTAAGAAAGAGTCAAGTGTCAAATCATGTCGTGCTTTTAGGGCTCGCATTCAACAAGTTGTGGACGCAGAAGATTAACGCATAGAATAAAATGTTAGTATTTGTTTGTATTTAATAAAATAGTAAAATAAACATACATACATGTTTTACTGTATCTTTTTTTTATCAAAGTTGATAGTTTGAGATCTCAAACTACCGATTTATCGTATTCACCCTCTATAGTAATGTACATCGTATGTTTATTTATACAAACATTATCGGTTACATATGTGCATACATGTTTAAATAGTGCCTCTGTTCAAAGGGGCCATTTGATCAGAGCGAAAACAAATACACTAAATGAGAGTTGATTTTTGATCAGTTGATGAAATGTTCCCTCTAAAGAGAAATACTATTTAAACATGTATGCCTATCTGTACCTAAATCAAAACGTGGATTCCATGAACAAAGCTTCTTTCTTAGAACTCTGTTCCGTCTGCCTGCTTCCCACCTGACTACAACTTGGATGTCTTTAAGTCCAACGTTAACAAATTCCTAATGAACTGCCCTCTTAAGTAAACACTTAATTAAATCTCCACACTAATGTACAGTACTTGCAATAACCCTTATCCCTGAGTGTTCTCCGGGCCTTGATAAGTGGTGACCACCGTGTAAAAAAAAATGTCACCAATACTGTTTGTAGCAAGAAACATACTAAAACCTTTCATTGTTTCTTTAAGCGAATACTCTTTGGTAAACTCATAATTTCAGTAGTCTTTCATCTAGGAAACAACTAACTTGTAGAGTTTGGACAGAACTGAAGCTACTTCGGCTGAGCACTGTTTTAATAGCACAGCTGGGATGAGATCGGGTCCACATGCTTTTGAAGTGTCAAGGTTTTTTATGATAGCATGCACCTGAGCAGGGGTTATTTTCAGATCGTCTAGCGTGGCGTCTGTCCGCATAGGAAATTGAGGTAGGGGGTGGTTGGAAGGGTCCAGTGTGGAGTTTGAGGCAAACCGACTGGCAAGCATGTTAACCTTTTCGGTTGCTGAGCAAACAAACTCGTGATTGTTGGTTAGTGGGGAATTGTTGATTGCCCATTATTTACTACACTGTTGTAAATTTTCCAGAAGTCACGAGTTCCTAGGTTTTGTGCTTCGATGCGTTTTTTAGTGGTTTCCGTAAATTCCCTCTTAGCTGTCGCTATTTCTTTCTTAACGTTACTTCTAGCTTCTATGTACTTCTGTCTGTTTGAACTGGACTTATGTCGGTTAAACCTGCGGAATGCATGCTGCCTTTGAGCAATGGCAGTTGCGCAAGTCGAATTAAACCATTAGGGAGAGTGGGACTTGCTATAGAATTTCCGCATGGGAACATGCGCTTCGATTGCAGTTTTGAACCATTCAGTGGTCTCGTTTGCACACTGTTCGGCAGGAAGAGAAAAAATATTTCCTCATGAGGCGTCTCTGATAAGATATCTGATGGCTTCCCAGTCAGCCTTTTTATAATATCTCGTTGTTTTGAGCACTGGCTCTTCAGTTTTGGATCTAGAGTTTAGGGCGATTTCAACCATTATCACTGCATGATCAGCGTTCCCAAGTGGGCTGTCGGCTTGCGTTATACAATCATCAGGAACTGTGGTCAAAAACATATCTAAAAGTGATGCGTGTTGTTCTCCCTGATCAGGGAAACGGATTGGAAAAGTAACAATTTATGATAGTGAGTGAGATATAGAGAAGCTATGAGTTACGATGCCCGCTTCATCTGTGTAAGTAGAGAATCCAAGCCAGTTTTTGTGATGGACATTAAAGTCACCAAATACATGTACTTGGGCTCTAGTGTCGAAGGAGAGTGCTGTGTCTATGCTGTCAGATACTTTGTTTATTATGGTGCAGTCTTGGGTAGAGGGAGAAAGGTAGAGAAAGTAAAAGTTGCTAATGTTGTGTTGCATAATTAGTCTAAAGCACATAAAGGCTTGATCATCCGTTTCTAGGTTTGTTTCTCTAGTCAAGGGAAAAGTATTACGAATGTAAACTCCAAGTCTGTGCATATGTCTGTCAGAGTCCTTACGGCAGAGTGGGAGATATCCAGGCATGTTAAAGTAGTTAGAGGGGATGGAGGAGTGTAGGTTAGTCTCACTTAGTGCTAAGATATCCGGGGTATTTATTAGGAGAAACGCTTCAACATCAGCTAAATTAGTTCTAAGCCCACGGATATTTGTGAATGCAAGCCTCAAGGGAGGAGGCAAGTTGGATTTGTTTGTCCTTAGGCCTAGTTTAAGCTTATTTTTATATCGTACTGCCATCATGTTTTTAAAGAGTTTCAGTTAGGTGACGGGGAGCTGAACAAGAGGCTATGCAGGGTATCAGACATGCAACACAAGTAGACCATTAGCTGACCTTTCTTCAACTAGGACTGTGGCCTCAGGAAAGCCCATCGGGGATGAGTGCAGGGTCCCTTTCCATGCGCGACATCCCGATATTATACAACTGTTGATGGAGCAGCCGCTTTAAGCGCTACCAAAGAGTTAGGGCACCTGTACTACCAGTCGGAAACAGCAGCCAGTAACTGTCAATCCGGTACCCTTAACCCATCAGAGGAGGGTCAACCCAAACTAATTGCTCAGGCACATATGGTACTCAAGCACTCTCAAGTGCCCAGCTTTAGGGGTGGGGTGTGTCGGGAGTGGGGAGACGGCGTTCATTGCCTTAGACAAGAAACAAGATTTACTACTGGGTGTTTATATATATATATATATATATATATATATATATATATATATATATATATATATATATACCATTTGGTGTTTATATATATATATATATATATATATATATATATTTAATTATTATAGTAAAAAATAATTATGACAGCCCCTTTAAGAAATTCATTTCTTAACGTTGAGCACTTTCAGTTAAATTAAAGTCGGTCGATTAAGCTCTTAAGCATTGATCATCGTATAACGATTAGATCACTCTCTGACTGACGTAATGAACATTTAAAATTAAAATCTTTAAAATTCAACGCTATTTCACGCGGTTAATGGTAGCCGAATGGATACGGTCTCCGCTAATCGAGCCAGAGATGTCTCGTGTTGCGGGATTCGAATCGTTCGTCTGGTGTTAATCGTGACACCCTGCACTGAAGGATCCCGAAAGGATGAAACACTAGCGTCTGTAGGTATTTAATTATTATAATAAAAAATAAGTATGTATATATATATATATATATATATATATATATATTATTTCAAAAATATAATACAATATTATATTATATTTAAAAAATATATTTTAAACATAAAATATATACCGCTCCCAATGTGGGGAATAGCAAATTGGTTAAAGGGAAACTTATTCCCAACTCGCATTTAGGTAAAAATACACTTTCGTAAATAATTGAATTCATTCAAAACATATCGCTAAAACGAAAACAAACAACATCTCTCTCTCTCTCTCTCTCTCTTTATATATATATATATATATATATATATATATATAATATAAAGCTGAACGTCTGTGTGTGTGTCTGGTCACGAATAGGCTCCTATATGGTTGACTATTATAGAAATCGATCACATATAATGACAGAAGATGTACCGAGACACAGGAATGGGTATGTTTGATCTGGTATAATGATGATTCATTAAAAGTGTGGTGTCTGCGTACGCCCCTGGTCCACAAAGTATGGAAATAAAAATTAAAAAAAAAAAACGTTTGCAAGTGTTTTGATATAGATGTACATAATAATACTTTGATAAGTATGTTTTAACTTAAATAGGGATGGTATAATACAATTGTGGGGTCTGCGTTCGCCCCTGGCTCCCATAGAATGTAAATAGGCACACACTTTTAATAAAGACTTTTAATATCTATCCACGTAAGTATACTTTGATAATCATGTTTCAGTTTGAAGAAATATGGTATAATAAAATTATGGGGTGTTCGTTCGCGCCTGAGCTCCTTAGAATAGAAATATGTCACAAAGTTTAACAACGTTTTTTAATATAGATCCACAGAATATTGTGATAAGTGTTTCAGTGTGAAAAGGTATGGTATAATAAATTATGGGGTTTATCTATTTCATTTTTACTTTCATCATATTTTGCTTTTTTTTGATAGCCCCAAATTCGAAGCTATCTCTTTACAACCCTTCCTTTTCATAAACTATCACACTTTCATATATGAGAGTCCATTTTCTGTAGCCTGTTTTTGAACCCCGTCAACGACGAGTACTTTTGCTAGTATATATATATATATATATATATATATATATATATTATGATTCTTTGGGTGGTAAAAACTTTATATAATGCAATCATGAAAGTAAGACGAAAATTTATGATTAAAACGTTTAAAATAAAGTCAACGTTTAAATTAAAGTTAGCTAGGTGAATAGAAAAAATGGGGGAGTTAGCTGACCGGTTTCGCCCTAGCTTTATCAAAGCTGTATGGAGAGATTTGAGAAATAACATGAATGGGAATCAAAAGTATATACAATTAAAATAGCGTTGTTTTACGTTATGTATGCGGGAAAATTGGGGAAAGCGATTGACATACAGCAACGTTATATTACTCGAAGATCATAGAGATTAATGACACTCAAACCCAAGAGGCATTCCTTCTTGCTTAAAGAGGGAAGTCCCTATCAATTGAGCGTGAACGTTCTCCAAGATCTTTGAATGAAATAATGAGTGAGCACGACTCAGAATTGAAAAAGAATTCGTGCTAAAGTTCACTGCACAAGATAGTTTTTTTATAAGGTGGTCAATTATTGAAGATCCATATGTATTGGTAATTATGTCTGTTTGGTATATCAAATTTCAGTTTACGATTTATTTTGCCCCTGACATCAATGACTGGGCTATGAAAACATGTTTACTGCAAGGCTAAAAATTAAAGCATGAACCAATAGCTATTACGTTATGCATTCGTAATGCCGGTGTTCGACCTTCACCTGGAAAATTTGATTTTTTTTCATTTTCACACTTTTGCCCCGATTTTTCCGGGCTAAAACCCAAATATAAAGTTTTGCATGGATTCAAATACCTTATATATGACGTTTTATGCCTGTAGACCAAAAACTCTAGGGGGAGTTTGGTAGGCAACATTTGTTAAACAAAAATATATACGTATACATAAATATATATGGAAACAATTTTGTGTTTACTATAAACATTTTACGCACACATTATGCAAGTATAAATAATGTAGAATATCTGCATGAATATAATTACAGGTAATAGTTAACTAAAGATGATAATCCCATTAGAAAACCGAAGCAACCAATAGGGAATTAATTAAAATGAATGTTTAAAAGAATATGCAAATTAGCTAGATATTTTGCTAGTGAATGCAATTCCATGACCCCTATATAAAAAAGTTGTATTTTCTTTTTAAATAAATAGGAAAGAGGGGTTTTAATATGAAGATCAATATACACAAAAGGAAAACGAATTTATAGGAGTATAGATAGATAGATAGATAGATAGATGTATTCGTGCATAACTAACATTAGTCTATTTTCTTTAATTCTGTTACCATCCGATTTACACGTATTTGTGGTGTATACCAACCTAATGTAAGGTAACTGATAAAAAGCCACTATGTAAAATGTAACATAAAACAGAAAAATGAATAAATAAAGACACCGTGAAAGAAAGTGAGATAAATATATAGAAAACTATGTGAGTTTGGTAACATATATTTAATTACACTGTACGGCTAATTAGAAGAATTATAGAAAACATCTTATTTAAGATAATATTAGATTCTAAATCTATAGATTATTTTAATGATGGATTTTCTGTCATTAATTTTTATAAAAGAATACCAGGAAATAATACGTCGATAAACTCAGGTCTAGGCTATTAATAGATGTTTTAAAAGATATATATATATATATATATATATATATATATATATGTGTGTGTAATTTTCAAGACGTATTACTTCTGCACGCGCAATCTTCCTCCACACAACTAACAATCTGTTAAATGCCGTTGGCTTTCAACTGGAATATTTTACAAATATCGATATAATTGTTAGCTTCCTTCGAAGAAGCAACACTTTATAATGAAATAAGCACACATTGATGTAAAAATAAAAAAAGTAAAAATTAGAACTTAATATTTGTGAACTTATTTAATATGGCAATGTTTTTCAGTTAAGATAAGAATTGCAAGCAGGTATGCTCGAATTTCAATTCAATCATACCTGATGCGATACCATAGTTAGGCCCAAGAATATTTCTTGAACTAATCTAACAATTTCCAAAACTGAGTTATTTGTAATGGACAAATAAAATTATGCACGAAAATTAAATTTTCCCTTGCATTCTTATTTCACATACCATACGTGTATACATCAATGAACTGCTCTGATTCTCTTCTCTAGTTGTTTCGCATTCTTTGCATGCTGCAGGCAACACATATTAGATTTATAATAACTATCTATGTTCCCTTGAGAGTTTAGAGAACAAATGTAATGACGTAAAACTCTTTGCATTCTCATACACACAAGGTTTATATTGAGGCAATTGTTATGCAACTTCCAAACCGAGACTCTATTTATGGAAATCGCCCAATACAAGGTATTAAATAAAATAAAAAAAATTAGTATTGTAAAGAGGAACACGCATCAGAGGAAAGTTCCACAAGCCTAAAGTTCTTAGAGAAAATATATACTGTAGTAGGAACATGTACATGTTTGTCGACCTAAAATAAAACCGTTAAAAAACTTTAGTCGGTTTATATGTTTAATGTTATTTGTTGAAAACAAAAATAGTTCAATGTAGTCGTTTAAATACCACTGCCTAGAATGCGTAAAGCGTGATAGAAATCAACGTTACACTGCAAGTTCAATTATTATGGGACTTGAAATAAGTGATGGAATATATGGATTTAGACCGACGCTTTTAAATAATTTTCTTACACTTCTAAAACTTATAAGTATTATCCACATTCTTACGGTAAGAGTTCCTTAATCATATACAATTTGATTGTATGAAATAAAGCCATATATATATGATTAGCTTTTTTTATTTTAAATACATTTGATATTGTATTACCACCAATCAGTTTCTGCATATTCACATTGGCATCAGTTCGATCAATCGTTGCAATTGTATATTAACAATGCTGAACCAGGAAAAATAAAGTATATTTCACATTGGTTATTTTTTGTCTCACTATAATCTTCTTATAGCGCATGGGGTAGATATTGTATTTCAGACAGAAGGTGATTAATCCGTACTTTCTGAAAGTGAGCACTGAAATAATAGAAACTGTAAAAAGATTAGAATTAGGAAAATTATATATATATATATATATGCTAGACTACTCGTGACCCGTTGGGTCAGTATGTTATATTAGCTATGGAATTCATGTATGAGCGTGACACCTATGACGTAAAGAAAATAGTTTTTTTTTTTACATAACAGAAACATTTCTATGAATATATTAAAATGAAAAAAATAATATAGATAGATTTCTATGTCGTTTGTTTATTATAATTGATTATTTTTGAAAAAAAATATTTACTGAACTATAAGTGGTCGGCCATACTTATAGGTGAATGTGCACTGAACAGATACCATAATATTATTATAGTTAAATTCAAATTTTGATATATCAGCTTTTTTTTTTGTTTTTTACATCGTTCATTTCTGTATTACGTTTCAATTATTTTAAACCCCACTCTTCCCATGTTACATAATAATTTCGAAATAATATCGTTAATATTTCAGCGTCCCAATTGTTCTTTTGGGATTTTTCGCGTTTAAATTATCCAAATAAATAATTGTTAATACTGTCTGCTTTTTTTACATCGTTATTTTCTGCATTACGTTAAAGTTATTTTAAACCCCACTCTTCCCATGTTAAATAATAATTTCGAAATAATGACGTTAATATTTCAGTGCGCAGATCAAGCGCGCATGCGCAACCGGATGTCGTAAACCGGAAAGCGGGTTACATACATCGTTACAAGATCATTTGAGTTTTATAATTATATATATATATATGTATATATATATATATATATATATATATATATATATATATATATATATATATTTCTGTGGTAATATGCTTCAATCAAATGTATTTAATTTTTATATTTATACCACTCCTTAGTTTAGGAAGCTCTTTCATTTAATTTTTATCATTCTTTTATTACGCCATAAATTAAGGGTAAATACACCTTTCTTCCAGTTTTCGGATTTTGTAGTCATGCTCATATGCATTTTATTTCATTTTTAATGGATTTATAGGTGCTATTTCTTCTGAGGATTTAAGGGCAGAACAGATTAATTGACTGGTACAATGATAAAATAAATGATTTTTCGCTACGAAACAGGTGCTGTCAAAAATTATGAATGTCCATGTACTTAAAGGAATAAATTGTAAGATGGGCAACATCATGAATCTTGGAATATAGACTTTGTCATTTAATTATCTGATATATATATATATATATATATATATATATATATATGCGTGTGTGTATGTGTGTGTATGCTACGTATGCAATCATGTTACCGTGGTTAAATAATAACGTCATTATTTGGAAAGTTATACTTAATATGGGGAGGAGAAGGCATTTTGTAATTACCCTGTACTTGAACCTAACAATTTAATAAAAAAATATATCGTAAAAATCGAATTTAAACTTGAAAATACTATTTAAAAAGAAAAAAAGTAAAAGGCGTGCACAATCACTATCTCTATCTCTCTTTCTCTCTGTCTCTCTCTCTCTCTGTCTGTCTGTCTGTGTGTGTGTCTCTCTCTCTCTCTCTCTCTCTCTCTATATATATATATATATTAGTCTTCGCGCGAAAGAGCAGGACACAAAATGTTTTAAATAATAATAATAATAATAATAATAATAATAATAATAATAATAATAAGAATAACAAAGACGTTCGCTTATGAAGACTACTACTGACCGTAACCAGTTTTACAGTCCTTTAGAAATTTCATCTCTATTTTCTCTTTATGTACTGAATATTATTTAATGAAACCTATACGAAACATGTTCCTTATTAAATTTTAAAAATTTTCTATTTTGAAAGAATTTAAAAAAAATTAATCTAAAAAGTTATTTTAAAGTTTTTGTTTAAAACAAGTAAGATTTTCTCATTATTCAAATCTGTATTACAAAGAGGGGTTTCAAAAATGAGTTGTGGTGTGAGGAGAAATACAAACTGAAACGGAGAGAATATTCAGACCTGTAATAATACAAAGAGGATGTTGCAAAAATGAGTGGCGGTGTGAGGAGAAATACAAACTGAAATAGAGAAAAGGAGAGTTTTAAAATATAATCTTAAAAAGATAAGATACAAGTTAGAAAAGAATTTTATCTAAGGCATGAAAATTGTTAAACAAAATGTTGTTACTATAGGCTTTAGAAATAAAGGTACAAGATTCAATTTGAAATTTATTTATCTTCAAAGTGCACTTTTATAAATTTTAAAAGGTAAGGTATAAAATTTTTAATTTAAATTAAATCAAAAAATTACCTTGGATTTATTTTATGTAATGTACATTCTGTTGCAATTTAAAAACATTATCTTTCATCTAGCAATTAATGATATAGATATAAAATTTTCAATGATTTTTTTAAAATGTGTTACAGAATATACATTACAAAAAATAAATCCAAGGTAATTTCTTTTATTAAATTTAAATTTAATTCTTATACCTTATTTTGTAAAATTTATAAAAGTGAACTTTGAAGATAAATAATTTTCAATTTATTTTAAAAGCCTATCATAAAACATTTTGTTTAACAATTTTTCATGCCTTGGATGAAACGCTTTTCTAACTTGTATATATATATATATATATATATATATATATATATATATATATAGTAGAAATGGTAATTAATAAAAACCTGAAGAAAGTGCTCAATACTGTTGTAGAGCAAATATGTGTTTTATTTTTTATTACCGTATTTTTCTGTTAAGTTACATTATTGTTTCGGCTACACGACCGTTTTTTTGCCGTGTAGCTTCCTCAGACTTTTACAGAAATGTTCGTTTATGGTGGAATGAAAAAGTGAATGATGTCAGGGGAGGGGTGCGAGGACAGCCGAAAAATAAGGGAACAATAGAGAAAGGTGGGAGGGGGTGCTTGGTATGTCGGTAATGTTTTAGTTTTGGCGTTTAAGGAATTAGGTTGTTGTGGGGGATCTGGGAAGTTCATCTCTGGTGTGGCTGAGAGCATAGGGATACATGGAGGTGGAGGGAGATATGTGGGGTTAGGAGGAGGGGGTTACTTTAAAATTCGAGTCCTTATGTTTAGGTTGTTGATATCTCGTTGGTGAGATGATTTCTTGATTAGTATGTCTTGACCTGTTGGGTGTTCCCTTAGGTTGAAAAGCGGGGGGGCGGCTATGATTCGGTTTATCTATTTGATTTTTATTTATTGTTAACTGCTTGGAGAGGGTTAGTCTGCGGCCGTACACGCGAGCACACACATGCGTACATACACACACACATACTTAAAGAAACGTTCACATGCACACATACATCTCCGCCATGGCATGTAAACACATGCACATATTCGTACATGCATGCATATACACCTGCGCTGCTCCCGCTGACCCCAGATTTTCCTTAAGGTGTTAAATTGAGTACGTAAAATTGCGCACATACACAGACACACACCCATCGACACCCATACACCCATGCAGGCGTATAAATACAAAAATCAAAATCAAATAGATAAACCGAATCTTAGCCCCCCCCCCCCGCCTCCCAATCTAAGCGAACACCCAACAGGTCAAGACGTACTAATCAAGAAATCATCTCACCAACGAGACGCCAACAACCTAAACATAAGGACTCGAATTGTAAAGTTACCCCTTCATTTTACCCCCCCATGTATCCCTATGCCCAGCCACACCAGGGATTAACTTCTCAGATCCCCCACAACGACCTAATATCCTTACACTCCAAAACTAAAACATTACTGACATACCAAGCACCCCCTCCCACCTTTCCCCTTGTTCCCTTCTTTTTCCGCTTTCCTCGCACCCTTCCCCTGACATTATTCACTCTTTCATTCCACCATAAGCGAACATTTATGTAAAAGTCTGAAGGAAGCTACATGTCGGCAAAAAAACAGTCGTGTAGCCGAAACAATAATGTAACAGAAAAATGCGGCAATAAAAAATAAAACGTATATATATATATATATATATATATATATATATATATATATATATATATATATATATAAGAACAAGTAGTTAATAAAATATTTTAAAAACACTGTTAAGAAGGAAGCACAAAATAAGTGGATAGTCCTTAATCCGCGGAGTTTCGAAAAAAATATTTCCTTCTCATTAGAGGGCAGGATTTAGAAAAATGCGTGTTTGGATTTTGCTTTCAAAAGTATTTAATGAAACTACAAGTCACAGATCTTACTTGGTAACAAATAGTGAAGCAGAGGGAATAAGGCGAAGAAAAAGGTAATTTCATGTGAATGGATAGTCTACTGGTGAAAGGTAAAATATGCAATAATATATATATATATATATATATATATATATATATGTGTGTGTTTGTGTTCTAAAAGTTTTAACATTTTATATTAGAAAATAAGCGATGAGACTTATGTTATTTTTGTATTTCATTTGTAACGTGCAAAATAGCGAGACACATCATTATGAAAGACACTAGGAAATCCTGAATAGGTACTGCTAAATAATAGTGAACACGGGGATTTTCTGGTTTTAGCTGACCTGATACATCTTAATAGTTTAAAAATAGTTTTAAAAACGTAATTAAACACGACTAGTGCAATATTAGGATCTTCAGAAGGAAGGAAAGAGATTGAATATAAATAATGTGCGTATATGTTCATAAGTATGTACAAGATTCACTCCTAAACTAATACTGCTATCATTATGAATATGACAGCAGTACTGCTCGGCGTAAGTGTGTGTAAGTGGGGTTATATAGTTTAAACAAGTATCATGACATATTGAACAAGGAGGATGTGGAGGACTTCGTAAGAAAATCGGATACCTTTGATTTTCAAAAAATATTACAAGTTTTCACTATACATAAAGGAATGAATATACCCAAGAATGCAATTTCTTTAATTTTTTTGTAAAAGGTTGTAGAGTACATGTGAGGAACAAAAAAAATCAGATATTCCAAATTTTCATTAATTTCTATCGATTGTCATTTAACACCAATTAAGCAAGATTCCCTGAATTTCATTTTCCTCGTAGACCAATTTGGCGTAAGTATTACATTTTAGGTATTTTTTCCATTTTCACCCCAAACAAGGTCCAGTGCCACTTTGAAGTAGGAGGCTACTATCGGGGACATAAGTTGCAGGGATCCTATGAAAGGAGATAAGTAACAAGATGTCTGTTCACATTACACTTGAACATCTGCATGCCAGTACAGTTGGGAAAGCAGAATCCCGGAAGGAAGTTCCAATGTCTAGCAGTTCTGCGGAAGAAACTATTAGAGTAGAAGCCTTTTGACCATTTGTGTAGGTGTTGTATTTAGCAGCTTGTCGAGTTTGTCGAGTGTATTTACGTCGAGGTGGTACAATTGCTTGTAGTTCGTCAGAGCATTAACCATTAAAATACTTGTAGTACAGGCAGAAGGGTGCAACATTTCGTCGATGTGACAGAGGCCGAAGCTTAGATGACAGTCCAGGACCTATCAGGTTGGTGACTCTCTTTTGAACCCTGTCCTGGGGCGAGAGACTAGTAGCAGACGCGTCAGCCCAAATATTACAGCAGTACAGAATGCTGGCCTTTTAGAGGATACGTTAAGGCGTAAGTAGCTTTCTAGTACTGTAGAGAGAGAGAGCCCATCTTCTTTGCAGCAGCCTTGGCAATGCTCTCAATGCATCTGTTAAACTCGTGTTCCCTCTAAGGAGTTTACAAGAAGTACTTTCAGGTAATGTGTTTTTT
Organism: Euprymna scolopes; assembly: GCF_053919585.1. Lineage (NCBI taxonomy): Eukaryota > Metazoa > Mollusca > Cephalopoda > Sepiida > Sepiolidae > Euprymna > Euprymna scolopes. Next base: position 39,129,330 of record NC_136487.1, read on the forward strand.
TGCGATTGGTATTAGTAGTAGAGAAGGTTTCTTGTAATTATTGAAGGTAACAAGTTGAGTGACCATTCATTTTTTGTCTCCATTCCACTACAAATAGCAGGTCTTCCTTTTTTTACATGGGGGTCACCACTTATCAAGGTCCGGAAGCCACTCGAGGATAAGGGTTATTGCGTGTACAGAAATCAATGAGATAGTATCGTAGTAATCGTTAGTAAATTACTTAAGAGAGCGGTTTGCCAGGAATTTGTTTATGTTAGATTTGAAGACATCCAAGTTGTAGTCAGGTGGGAAACAGGCTAACGAAAGAGAGTTCCACACGCGTGTACTTCTGAGAAAGAAGCTCTGCTCATGGAATCTACGTTTTGATTTAGGCACATATAAAGAGTAGGGACAATTATTGACCGTAGTTTCCGCTAGACGCGTGTTTTTCGTAAAAGATTGGGGAGGGGAAACCAGAGATTGGAGTCAGACGAACATTTGTCATGGAAATAGCGATAAAGAAGAGAGAGGCTCGCAACGTCTCTTCTGTGGGATAGAGGCTGCAGGAAAGAGAAAAGGGCATCCCCCACTAAGACACGAAGACTATTTTGTACTCTGTCAAAGCAGGGTATGCTGCTTTTAGCAGCTCCTGCCCAGATGTGGCAGCAGTACTCCATCCTTGGACGTACTTAACTTTTATACAGATAGAGAATTGCATCAGTAGTGAGATATCTTCTGGAGCGGTAGGAGGATCCCACCATTTTCCAGCGTCCTTGGCAACAGACCTGATGTACATGTTCCATTTCAGATCAGGAGTAAAGGTAAAACCCAGACGCTTGTCAAAAGATGGAGCCTCCCAAAGACGAGAGCCATCCATTTCAGTTGATGTCAGATGGAAACCAGAGCATTGATGATGTAAAGATAAAAGCTTGCTTTTGGATGCATTAAAGTAACCAGCCACCTCTTCCCCACTGTACCACGCGCTTAATATCAGAGGAGAGAGAATCAGAGAGAACATTGCCATTTACGGCCTTTGATGTGTTGCCGTAGATTGTCGTTTCATCAGCATAGACGTCAACGAATGCTTTAAGTATATGTTTTGGGAGATCATTGATGTAGATCAGGAAGAGAGTTGGGCCCAGGATGTACCCCTGGGGGACTCCAGCGTTAATACTGTGGGCCTTAGATTTCTGCCCATCAACCACTACTCTTATGAGCCTATCGGAGAGAAATGATTTAATAATTGAGAAAACATTTCCAGTCATACCATAGCTGGAAATCTTGTTAAGTAGGCCCTTATGCCATACCATATCGAAAGCCTTCGATATGTGAAGAGCAATTGCCCTGGAAAGGAAACCTTTGTCGAGAGATTCACTAATCCTATGAAATATAACAGTTAGCGCATCTGCTGTAGATCTTGTGGAGCGGAAACCATATTGCATGTCACTAAGAAGGTTGTTTCTGCTGAGGTGGTTGACTACTTCTTTATTTAACATGGATTCCAACAATTTACTCATGACACACTGGAGACTTATTGGTCTGTACTGAGAGGGAAATTACTTTTCGCCTGAATTCTTAAATACAGGGCATGCTACGGAGGTTTTCCAGGCCGTTGGAAAGCACTTCTCCTTAAGGCAACGCTTAAACAGTTTTGTAAGTATGGGGGCAAGTTCTGGTTGGAGCTTTTTCAGCACTATAACTGGAATGCCGTCAAGGCCAGTTGCTTTACTGGAATCAAGGTTCTGATTAGCTTGGCGACCTCATGCACATATATTTGTATGTTGCATAGCGTGCTGTCTGTTATAGAAGGAAATACAGGGAGTTGATGGCCTTCGTCGCTTGGGGTAGAATTAGCTGCAAAGTTCTTGGCAAATAGTCTGGCCTTGTCTGATGCTGATGAGATGAACCCAGGTCCATTGAATATGGTTGGGATAGAACGCACGCTTCTGTTCAGGATCCTGTTTGCTATTTGCCAAAACTGGTGGGAACCAAGCCGCTGCTCAGCTACGTTGTATTTATACGGACTGAGCATATAGCTCTCTTGCATTTTTATTACTTTTTTACAGTGGATGTTGGCAGTCCTGAAAGCAGCTTTAGTCTCAGTATATCTATTATGTTGGTAGCTATGGAAAAAGTTTTTCTGTGCGCGATAGCAGCAGCACATCCAGGGGAGGACCATGGTTGGTTGTTGGGGTTTTGTTGGAATCTTTTGGATGGTATGAATCGGTCTATGCGTACAATTAACCATTCAGTCAGGTGTGATACTATAGAGGGCACATCCTTTTTAAGCATGGAGCGCAGAGGTTGATCAGATATGAATATACGGAAGCTATCCCAGTAAGCCATAGAGTATCGATATACAATACGGTGGAGAGGTACGTCTGAAGACTTATTACATTTCATTTTTATCTTAACTGATACAACGGAGTGGTCGGAGGATCCCAGAGGAGATAGAACGGAACATGAATATAGCTCAGGGCAAGTTGTGAGAAAAAGGTCTAGAAGGCTTGCATACTGACCGGTGTATCGGGCACACGGATGGGTTCGTGAACAATCTGCGTAAGGTCATTGGCAATCGCAAAATCATGACAGAACCTCCCCTCGTTATCGGTCTTATTTGAGTGGGTCAGCCATTCCACATTATGGACATTTTTGTTAGCCGAACGATGAGCAGACAGTATGTGGCCAATTTCTCAGATATACTCTTAAAGATAGTAAATCCACTGTTGTGGGGTCGATAGAGGGCAAATATAAATGCAGTGATGTAGGCTAGTGCAACCCGGAAGCACATATAAGGTAAATTAGGGTCTTCTCTGGAGGTATACCTACCACATTGGAAGCCATCTTTAATGTAGGCACACACTCCATGCTCATGGCGATCTTAGATTTTAAGTTAGAGTATCCTTTAATTATGAAGTCATCTAGGGAAGTGGTCGGCCGTATGCCAGTTTCACTTAGAAGGAATATGTCCGATTTCGTCTCCTGTAATTGTGTTTCTATCTCTGGAGGGTTGGAACGTAGAGCCCTGATGTTGGAGGAGACATGGTAGTAGGGGTCTACGTTGGAGGATGGGGTTCTAGGTTTATTCATGTTTTTTTTCTGGAGATTTATCGTGTTGAGGTTTGGGATTTGTGAAGCAGGTCAACTGACGAACTGCAGACACTTGTGCCTCCACGACGTAGACACCCTCGACAAACCCGGCAGGCAGCTAAATCCCACCCCACACAGTAGATATCCCTTGATGTAAAAGATCTTTCTACTCCAGTAGTTTCTTTCCCAGAACAGCTAGACTCTGGAATTCTATTTCAGGTTCCTGCTTCCCTAACTGTATTGACATGCAGAAGTTCAAGTGTAACGTGAACCGGCGTCTTGCTGCCAAAATCCCAACATAGTGCCCCAGTAGTTGCTGCCCCTGATAGTAGCCCCCTACACCAAAGTTGCAATGTGCCTTGTTTGCGGTAAAAATTTAATAACAAAAAAAAATAATAGATAGGTTGGAGCAGGACAGAGAGGGAAAGTAAGAGAGAAAAAACAGGATTTTTTTGCAGCACATGATAAGGTAAAGCCGTAGCAATTACCCACTAGTATGGCATCGAGAAAGGTCCAGAATCCATTCATTAAATGGCAATACAGCAGCTCCGGTACTTTGCACCTGCTGATAGGACAGGCTCCTTAGTGGTTAATCGAAGGTTCGGGTCCCTGAATATCAGGCGGATAACGTCAGCCCAGATGAAACGTTTACCCCCAGCACTCTTACTAGTGACCTGACCGCAAGGATAGACATAGAAACAGAAAATGCCCGACATTTCAAGCTACTGTTCACGAAGTACTACCGACCTAGAAAACAGCTTTTTCTTCACCCTTTGTCAGAAAAATCACTCATTCGAAATGAGGACTGAAGGACAAAAAAGGAGAAGCGAGAGTTTCTGGAGCTGCCGATAACACATCCACATGCATTGTCTACTCTCCATTTAAAAAAAAGTTAGAAGGACTTATTAATATCTACTTAGTACAACTCCATTGCCCCATTCCCAGTTTAGGGCAGTACTTGAAGTTAGTCACATGCATAGATACTTTTTGCCTTTATCTACCTTGAGCTATAATGTTCGAGCATTCCAGCTCCACCCCATAATAAATATGCTATAATAGAACTTTTATCAAATTGGAAAGTCTGGTTATTTTTTATTAATTTACATTTGAAGAACTCGTTTAAAAAAACTAGTTAAGAGTAACACCTTTAGGGTTACCTATAAAGTGTAGCCTAGCTAAAGGTAATACATACTGTAGAGAAAAAACAAAAAAGCCGCGTATTTCTGAGTTCAGTAATAGTGCAGGTATAATTTAGTAAAGGTTTATTTTCATCGGAGATTTTTTTTCGTTTTAAATAGAAGAAAAAGTATTGGTTAATAATAATATATTTGACAAAAAAGATTTAGGAAAAAAAAGATAAATAAATAAAAGAAAACAAAAAAAAATATACTTAAAATGTTATTAAAGTCAAAGCTGGAATAAGGAAAAATAAAACAAAAAGTTTGCAATACACAAATTTTAGTGAATTTTAGGATAGTAGACTACAAACGTTACGAATAGATAGATTTCTTAGCTTTGGGTCCGCGGTGTTTGATTGTGCCTTCTTGAGTTCATAGCCTAAAATGAGATGCTAGCCAACCAGTCTGGTCTTATTCCGGTACTTAAAGTGTTTCTCCAATTTCCTTGAAACAAATGTTGTAATGATTTATTTTTAATTATCTTGTCTTTGCAGGGGGTCTTTCCAGTGCTCAATATCCGGAGAACAGTTTCTTCTCTTTGTAGCCCTTCTACTGAAATATCTGGTGGAAAGGGTATCACGTACTTCTTTTTTGGGGCGATTACATTTACATGTTTTCATCCGTTCTTTTATTTTTGTTGTGGGGGTATCCACGTTGCCCATGATGAAAATCATTAGTATACAGGTGTGTTTCAAATAGAACTTCATGTCAACCCAGGTAACGCTGGGAACCCATGTATATAAACTTTTATATGTGTGTTTGTTTTCATATATTTACATTATTTACTTTTTAACCATTAAACCGATTAATACGGATTTTTTACACATCTCTTAAATGTATCGGGTCTTCACGTGGGCTTAATTTAATTTATTTTCAATTAAATGGTATTAGAAATTTCAATAATTTGTAGTATTTGTCAATTTTTTCTAATCAATCAATCAATCAAATTTCCCTTATTTATATATATATATATATATATATATATATATATATATATATATAAACATTAGATATAGAAATATATAAAATTTATATATTATATAGAATTATATATTATATATAATAGGTATATCTTCTCTCTCTCTCTCTCTCTATATATATATATATATATATATATATATGAATATATAAATATATATTAATATATATGAATGCATATATAAATATGTATTTATAAATACACATAATGAGGTATATTGGTAAGAAAACAGTGTAAAGGTGCTCAATATTTTAGAATAACTAATTATGTTTTTATTATTTAAACCTCTCTTTTTACTAATTACAAATTGCTTCAGTCGATTGGGCAATAATATTATCTTGGCGATCTCTTCAGATAATTGAAGTAAAAATAAAGGATTCTTTAAAAAATGCAAATGAGTATTTAAAAAAAAAACAAGATTGAAGTGCTGGATAGAGAGGGGAGATGGAGTGAGAGAGAAGAAAAGAAAAAAAGAAAGCCAAAGAAATAGGGGTGGGGGAGAAATATAGATTATATATAGTTAGAAATTATGGTTTATGATTTAGGACTGAAGTAACAGTATTAAAAGAAAAGTGCTTCATTATGGTGTGAATGTCAGTATTCGATTGCGCAAGTTTTTTTAATGAATAAACTTGGAAATGATACCCTCGGGGAAACCATTCTCAATGTGTATATAGGTTTTCTGTTTTAGTTCAGCTTCGAATTTGCTGGTCGTGCAATTCATAAGAGAATAGTGACACTAAAATTTTAATCAACCTAATTTTCCTACTCATGGGGGCAAAGGAATTCCAACTAATATACAGACCCGTGAAAGTCAGTTACCTGAATATTGTGGTATATAAATTGTTCCCTGTCCCTTCAGACAAAACATTCAAGAAGGGAAGAGAGCAATTATGCTACTATTCCATAGTGAATTGTTGTACTGGGTGGAGATTATTTAATTGCAGGAAAAACAAACTAATTTCATGGCGGGACTTGAAAATTACAAAAGTGTCATAACCGATAACGAAAGGGTCTAGTAATCCGAGTGAATGAATTAGATTCCCCGCTCTGATCCCCAGCTGGCATCAAGTGTGATGGATGGCTCTCGTCTGGGTGAGGCCCCGTGTTTTTACAAACTTCTGGGTTTGACCTTTACTCCTGATCTGAAATGAAACACGTACATCAAGTCTGTTGCCAAGGTCGCTGGAAAGATGGTAGGATCCTTCTACCGCTCCAGAAGATATCTCACTACTGATGCAATTTTCTATCTATATAAAAGCCAAGTACGGCCAAGGATGAAATACTGTTGCCATATCTGGGCAGGAGCTGCCAAAAACAGCCTATCATGCCTTGACAGAGTACAAAATAGACTTCGTTCCTCTGTTCCGTCTCCCTGCTTCCCTCCGGACTACAACTTGGATGTCTTCAAGTCTAATGTTAACAAATTCCTAATGAACCGCCCCTTAAGTAAACACTTCATCAAATCTCCACACTAACGTAATGTACTTGCAATAACCCTTATCCCTGAGTGGCTTCCGGGCCTTGATAAGTGGTTATCACTGTGTAAAAAAAAAAAAGAAACGTAGGTAGCACCCAGAGGACTGCCCATTACAACCCCATAAACCTGATGATAATTCCATTGTTAAATCTTAATCTCACAAACTGAGAAAGCAGTTCCATTAATTAAGAAATAATATTCTCTGGGAAACCAGAGGATTAGGGTTATTAAACGTTTTTTTACTTCCACCTCAAATTTAAAAAGTTATATTTTATGTTATTGTTTTCTCAACTCGGCATGACTCAAGATATCTTGTTTAAAGTTATTATTAAATTTTGTACCACAATATATATATATATATATATACACATAAATGTATATATGAATATATATATATATATGTATATATAATTATATATATATGAATATATATGTATGTATATATATATATATATATATATATATATATACATATATATATATGAGGGAGGCATAGAGATGGATAGATAGATAGGTATAAATATGGTTAGATATTATGTAGTAGGTCGAACACAAAGTATCTGTAAATTATTTGTCTGTCGATCTATCTATTTATCTATGTGTATTATCGATATATCTCTCGATCTAGTTATGTATCTATTTCTGTATCTATGCATCTTGACATATCAATCTAACTGGAGAGATAAACAAGGGATTACTATAAAGAAAGTTGATAAAAACTGTCAACATATAATAAAATCGTATGGATAAGTTTACCGGAAGCGTCTGATCAGCTGACGGAAGTACGTGTATGTTACGTGGTTTTAGTTTGTTGAGGAGAATAATTAGAGTTGGAATTTGGGCATTGACCAGGCCGGACGGTTTAACAGGTCGTCCCCACCTTGACCGGGGAGGGAGATGACGTATATTAGAATGGACACCTCGAATTAACACCTCGGGCAAAGATATTCACTTTCCATTCTTCTGCAATTGACACCTGGAAAGTGAATAAAAACTATATAAAATACAATCAGCGTTCTTGGAAGTGAATTAGTATTCGTTCAAACAGGTTCCCAGTCTTCCCTCCAAGAACAAGATGAATTCCAGGTGGACCAAGATCAACGACGCGTGAAAAAAGGTATGTCCAAAATACATGTATCATACACACACACACACACACACACATAAAAATTTAGACTCTCATAGCATTGGAACATAAAAAGACCGCACAACCTAACTTACGGGTCAGATAGTGAAGAACCAACAATAGACATATAGTGACATGTACATAGATAATGATGAACCCTTAGTCATAAGTACATATTTCTGTATGATGTTAGTACCACACTACACAACATAGATAATGTTCGTTTATTTTATAAGACATGATTATTTGTTACATGCTGTACGCACTTTATTTGCTACTCAAGCACATTTATAGTTGACTAGCGAAAACGGGACGCCGGCTTTTCCTTGTCGTAAAATACGCTTAAATGTCATATTTTGTTTTGCTCAGATTTCGTATATATTATTAATGTGTAGTGATTTCAAAAGTAAAAAGAAAACTACTAGGGTTCCATCAGCTAAAATCAAAACCAAAAGTAAAACTGTAGCATTCAAATCTGGTGACGTTATCACTCTACCAACGTGACACGCATATGAACTGATTAAAAATAAAAATTAACAATAAACTAAGATTAATGTATAAAATGTATAACGATTTATTCAATTTTGACTCGGTTTTGACCGATTAAATATATGTTAACCGGTTTAAGACCGATAAAATAACGGTCCGTAAAAATCCAATCTTTTGTTTCAAAAGAGATAGGGGTTGAAAATATGGAGAAAGATAAACAGACAGACAGACCAACACAGAAAAATTAGATTATTTACTTAAATCCTAAAAATATATTTGGATAATAATTTTTTTAATTTTATTACATTTTCACCCCAAACAAGGCGCATTGCCACTTTGATGTAGGGGCCTACTATCAGGGGCAGAAACTACTAGGGCACTATGTTGGGATTTGGGCAGCAAGATGTCGATACACGTTACACTGGAACTTCTGCATGTCAGTACAGTTGGGGAAGCAGGAACTTGGAATGGAATTCCAGAGTCTAGCGGTTCTGGGGAAGAAACTACTGGAGTAGAAAGATCTTTTACATCAAGGGATCTCTACTGTGTGGGGGTAGGATTTAGCTGCCTGTCGGGTTTGTCGAGGGTGTCTACGTCGTGGAGGCACAAGTGTCTGCAGTTCGTCAGAGCATTCACCATTAAAATACTTGTAGAACAGGCAGAGGGATGCAACGTTTCGTCGATGGGACAGAGGCTGAAGCTTAGATGCCAGTTCAGGGCCTATCAGATTGGCGACTTTTTTTAACCCTGTCTAGGAGCGAGAGACCTGTAGATAATAGATAGTAGATAATAAATGTAATACAAGTCAATCAGTTTACATCGCTTACAATAATTTTAATATAAATCCCTATCTTTTCTTAATCTTTGTCCAAGCTGTTCATTTTCTAAGTATCTGTATACAAATAGCAGCCTTTTATTGTCTACCGGAAATTGTTTCTTGACTGCTTATTACCTCGCTGCACAAGGCCATCGCAGCAGCGAAAGAGTTTAAAGCAAATGTATTTTTTTTACAAATATTTCTATTACTATGCACATGTTCTGTTTCACAGGAAATCTACCATTAGTGTCTTGCTGCTTCCATGCCATTTTTTACTTTTGTTCTCGGTTGATGCGCATTTTGGAATCATAGTTCTTTCTTTGACTGCTTTGTATGAAGATACGTCATGTTCCTCTTCATATCATAACGCTTGAAGCATCCTTTAGAAGATGATAGCCGAAACATGAATTCATACATATATTAATATCTGCAATACTTTGGGATTGGATTTCTTTTATCCTTTATTTTCAATCCGATTTCACCCATCATACAACACGTACATTCACGCACACACATTTATTTATAACTAGTGGGGGTACCCGGCGTTGCCCGGGTGTTTTTAGGTGTGTGTATTGGGGGGATAAGTAATAACCCTGAAACGATGTTAAAAAAATCGGAAAAACCAAATAAAAAAAACAGGGAAAAAACCGCTGTGTGTATGTGGGGGGGAGTAAACTAAAGAAAAATAAAGAAACGTTGCCCGCGTGTCTAAAGATGTAAAAGAAAAAAAATAGTTTTGATCGTGAGGCTGGATTGAACCCGGAGGTGAAACTAACTCCAACTACTTAACTGTGTAGGCCAAGAGTAAGAGGAATTGATTATAGTGTTAAAATAAGGGTTATAAAGCGAGTGAAAGAGCTTGGTTGACAGATAGCCACTAAATGAGGTAATCGCGGGAGCGGTACGAGATGACGTAGCAGTATTTCGTTTCCTGTCTAGACATCTGTCTCTCTCTCCGTCTCTCTCTCACTTCGTGTTCCTTACTCTAAAGACTGGAAAATGTCGTCTGTCTGTAAAACTTTTGTAAAAACTTCGATCGTTAATATTTTTTGTAAGCGTATTTTTTTTTACTTCACAGTTTTGGCTTGTTATTTTTCATTTAACTATCGTATCTAACTATTTTTAATGTGCTAATAACTTTGGTAACGTTGCCATAGCGTAGAAGTTCATAGTTTAGCTTCTGTAAGGATTAATTTTTTACCGATGACATGTTTTTTTTTAATTCAGACTGCCATTAGAGCTGGCTGACGTCAAGATAACGTGACATGACTCAGCGGGTTTTAAATACAAGTTGACCCAAAATAAACGGCCCCGTGTATACTTTATGTAGAAGAGTGGGCGCCCGTATTTTGTGGCAGTTATAAATCGATTTAAAAATATGTAATGTTTACCATTAAAATGTCACTTTTTTGGGACCCCCCTGCAGAAAATCGATCAGTTGACGCACTTCTGATGGTCCTTTTGGGCTAATTTTTCGATATTTTTCGTCCGGAGGGTGGGGCTTTAATAAGATACCAAGTTTGTGAATTTTTGTTCCGTCGGTCAAAAGTTTTTAGCAGACACACAAACATACATACATACATACATACATGCATACATTTTCGCTTTTATATATATAGATAAATTATAAAATATATATGGTAACGCAGAATTTAACGTGTTACATCCTCCTGGGACTCGTAATATGCACATATATATATATATATATATATATATATATATACATGCATACATGCATATATATATATATATACATAATGGCTGAATCAATTAGTTTACTAGTTGTAAATCCAATGCAACTCAGGTGATTATTAAATAGTTCTCAATGCAGGACATAGCTGGTATACAGTCTTTTATAATACAAACATGATTGCTTGTATACAGTAGCGTCCAAAACTAATGGACAAAACTTTAAAACCTAATATCTGTTAGAAATAACAACTGTGAAAAGCTGAAATTTTGAAAACTGATAGTCGTTATCATCCATAATTATCTACAAAAATGTAAATAATTTGCAAATGATAGAAAAAGAATGATATCATTTATTTAATTTCAAAATAGAAGGTCCTGGATATGACCTTAAACTATATCCAGTGGTGAGGCCCCAGCTTGCGGGCTTTGAGAAGTGTGGAGCCACCCTTTAATTACCATTGCTCTCAGGTCCACTCTGACCCGAAGTGGTAGTACCTGTTAGGGTCCCAACTATGGGTTGAATAGAAATCAACTTGAAAACAACAAATATATTCTATTAAAAAATCTTTTTTCAAAATAACTGGATTCGGCATTAAATAACCCAAAAAGGGTTGATATGCCGTAAAACAAAAATAACCAACCAAGTAATCAAAATAGAAACGTCCAAAAGTAAGGGACAAAATTGAGAAAAACAATGTAAACAGTATGCTATAATCACAATCTTTGATTTCCTCTAAAGAATAAGTCTTACTAAGTCATTTGTAAACGTATAACGTTACCGATTCTGCAGCACCGGGTGTCCTTAAACTCGTCGGATTCCACCCGATATGACAGGTGCGCTTTCGATCGTACATTGTCCCGTTACAAGTTGCCCTGTTGATCGTCCTTACCTACTGTGTGTGGTGGGGCGCTTTGCCTCTCAATCGAATCGTCTCCTCCCCTGTGTAGGTAGTCTCTGGGTACATCAATCACTCCGCTGGTCCTTGTGGCTTGCTGCAAAATGAAGAGTTCTCACCACAAACAAACAGAACTCCGGTTTATAACAGTAACAAACTATTTATTAATTTCATTACTTCATAACAGCTACTGTCTAAATTGATGTGACTGGCTATAGCAGTGAAACGATGTAAGACCAGACCAGTAAAGTCACAGATTTCCCATTAACACAGGCTAGTTAACATCATAACATCAGGCCCTGAGGGCTCCCAAATCGCGAGCGCTGGACCAGCCCGGCCGTTCGGTTTGCTGGCTACGACTCTTCTCTTTTTAGAATTCCTTTTTCTAAATCCAACCCCTTTTTCCCCACAACTCCTTCAGAGAGCGGTTACAAACACCCCTTCTTTCTTCCTCTTCCCTTTTATCTTATTAATTTGTACTGAGTTTGTTTACTTATTATCAAATTAGGAGTGATTAGTAATTCTAGGTCGAACAATGCCTGACGGCGACCCCCATTCTAAGTTGTCAGCCTTAATCAGCTAAGGGTCTCTGGATCTCTTCAGACCTCTCATCAGAGGTTTTAAAAACAACCATTCATGTTAACAGATATATAACGACAACGAGATAAAAGCAATTATTATTTGATTTTTTTCTCTTTCTGAAAAAATCCCATAGACATTTCTGTTTTGTCCCAATCAGACACCAACACCCCCTCTTCTGCCCTCTCTTCCTATATCCCGTCCGGTCAAACCTCTGCAATATGCACCTCGATGCATGCATTCATGACACCAATAGTGTCATAATCGTTGCATCAGCCGGTACCATGGTGAAACGTCAAAAACTTGATTACTATGTGAGACAAGCTATTGTAAAGCTATACAAGGAAAACACAGCATTAGAGAGATTTCAGAGAAAGTGAAACGGTCGAAGAGTGTTGTAGGCAGAGTTGTTAAATCCTACAATCATACTGGCAAAATAGTTAGTGCTTTTAAAACCGGCACTCCGCAAAACTTCGGCAAGATAAGATCGAATAATGCAGCGTATGTCATTAAAATACCTTTTTAAGTCTTGCACAGAAATTAAAAGGCTTATGAATAGTACCTCATATATTAATGTGTCAAGACAGACTTTTTCTAGACGACTGCAAGAAATAGGGCTGTTTAATCGAACCCAAGGAAAGAAACCACTTTTAGTTCGAAGAATAAGAAGAGATTAGAGTTTGCAAACGGGTATGTAATTTGGACATATGAAAATTGGGAAAAAGTATTTTTCAATGATGAAAGCAAGGTTAATTTTTGAATTGATGGAAAAACAATGTAAAGAGACATATTCGTGAAAGATTAAGTGCAAAGTGTACTAAGAAAACTGTCAAGTTTAGGGGCGGAAGCGTCATGGTATTTGGAATGTTTTCTAGCCAAGGTACAACGCCTCTTGTCCGGTTACAAACTCGTATGCACGTGAAAATCAATAAAAAGCATTGTTCAAGATCATTTTGTTCCAATCATACAGAATTCGCGTTTCGATAGGGCTACCTTTATGCAAGACAATGCCACATGTCACAAGGCAAAGGTGATAATGAGTTTCCTTAGCGAGCAAGATTTCGAAATTATGGATTAGCCACCGCGAAGTCCTGACTTAAATCCAATAGAAAAACCTAAGGAGTGACAGTTATGGAAAGAAGTCCCACTAACACGAAGGATTTGTGGGTGAAGCTTCAAGAAGAATGGTCTAAAATTAGTATCGACGATTGTCAAGAACTGATTCGTTCTTGTAGTCGAAAATGTGAGAGCAAGGGATAATTTACTAAATATTGATTGCACATGTATTTTTATTGTTTTTTGGCTGTTTACATTGTTTTCTCAATTTTGTCCCTGACTTTTGGACGTTCCTATTTCGAAAATAAATAAATAATTGTTATAATTCTTTTTCTATCCTTTGCAAATGCCTTAGATTTTAGTATGTTATTATGGATGATAACGAATACCAGTTGTCAAAATTTCAGCTTTTCACAGTTGTTATTTCTAATAAATATTAGGTTTTAAAATTTTGTACCTTTAGTTCTGGGCGTTACTGTATGTGCATACATGTTTCAGTGCAATCCCAATACAAGGATAACACCTCTTCAAAAAAAACAAAAAAAAACAAAAAACAAAAACAAACAAACAAACAAAAAAATCCCCCCAAAACATCGATATTCTTTCTTGGTCTTATGGGGTGATAGCCTTGAATTGAGATTCCACTGGAACATGTATACATATATGTAACTAATAATGTTTATATAATAAAAAAAAATACGCACGCATAATATCTTTCTCTCTCTCTTTCTCTCTCTCTCTCTCACTCTCTCTCTCTCTATATATATATATATACATATATATATATGTGTGTGTGTGTATGTATAAATATAAAAGTGAGAATATGTGTGAGGACATTCTAAACCTATATACTCAACGAATGTTTGGTATATAGGATATTCAGACATGTGGAAAACTGTTCTATCTGTTGTCATCCGGAAAATAGTGCTGCTAAAAGGTCGAAATTCACAAATTGGTACATAGGGTCGTAAAATTTTTATCTGGTGGTCAGCTGTCTCACGACTGCGCATGCGTGATCGAGAAGCCTAGCAGGTTATTTATGTTAAGAATAATACTCGCAGGCACACGGCTTTGTTTCTGTATCAATTAAAATAAAATATTTATACCTATTTTACGACCATGCAATGCCAGGCACCTTGTTAGTATATATAAAAGTGAGAATGTGTGTGTGTGTGTGTGTGAGAGAGGACACTTCTCAACTTATATACTTAACGAAATTTTTACCTACATATTGAAATTTGGTATATAGAGTTTTCAGACATGTTTTCATTCTGAAAAGGCGCTACTAAGGAATAAAAATTGAAAAAAATCGTACACGGGGTGATTGGATTTTTTTTATCTGTTTGTCAGTTCACGACTGTTCATGAAAACACTTTTTTTTGTAGTGATTTACGCATTGTCTTTAAGTTTTGTTTTTTGATCTTAGCTCTAGTATTTTTTTTTACTTACAAAAAGTATACTGAACTGTTTAGAAAAAAACATCATACTGACATGCACATGCTTCAGATTTTTTTTTAAATTTCATTTCTCAATTAAATTTAACGGTACATTGATTATATACATGATATTTATGCGTATTTTCGACCAGGCAACACCGGGCGGCCTGCTAGTCTATCTATATATCTATCTATCTATAAAAGTGAATGTGTGTGTGTCTGTCTGTCTGTGTGGCTGTGTACATTTTCCTTCGCAATAACTCTATTAATTTTCAGTCTTCAGACTCCAAATTTGATATATAGGGTATTGAGATTTGGGAAAATCTTTGTAATTCATTTTCGGCCAGAAATTTGGCTGTTAATTGGTCAAAGTTAAACGATTTTACCTTCGAGAACTCTACCAAGCTCCTCCGACAATTTGGGGTCCAAACACTTGAAATTTTAGATATAGGTTCCTTGGACATGGATCTAACTTTATAATTTGATTTGAGCCCAAAACAATAAATTTATGGGGTCATAATAGGGGTCAAAGTTTAAAAAATTGACCGTTTTTTTTGTTGCTCAGCATACACCTCCAAACACCCGGGCAACGCCGGGCACCCATGCTAGTATATCTATAAAAGTGAACATGTCTGTGTATCTGTCTGTCTGTCTGTGTGTGTAAATTTCCCTACGCAATAACTGTCAATTTTCAGTCTACAGACTCGAAATTTGATATACAGGGTACTGAGATTTGGGAAAATCTATGTGATCGGTTTTCCTGCCAGAAATTTGGCTGTTAAGGGTCAAAGTTCAACGATTTGACCTTTGAGAACTCTACCAAACTCCTCCGACAATTTTGAGTGTAAACACTTGAAATTTTAGATATGAGTTCCTCGGGCATGGATCTAACTTAATAACTTGATTTGAGCCCAAAACAATAAATGTTAAGGTGTCATAATAGGGGTCAAAGTTTTTAAAAAATTACCTTTTTTTTACTCAGAATACACCTCCCAACACCCGGGGAACACCGGCCACTCATACTAGGATATTTGTAAAAAAGAGAATGTGAGCGTATGTAAGAACATTTTTCGATCTATATACTCAACGAATTTTTTATCTACAGATTCGATATTTTTTACATAGGATATTCAGACATGTGGAAAAGTCTTTACTCCACTTTCATCCCCCCAAAAAGGGCTGCTAAGAGGTCAACATTTAAAAATTAGTACGTGAGGATGATCGAATTTATTAACTGTTTATTAACTGTTTCACAACTGCGCGGTTGTGAAACATGACATGCCTCCTTAAGTAAAGTATGAGTTTACTTGAAAGCTATCTTGAAAAGTCATGCCAAGGCAGTGTAATGATTATCGTACCTTGGTTTCAATCTCAGCTAGATTATTTTTTTACTTACAAGAAGTGAACTGTTTAGAAGAAAACTTAATACTCGCATGCAGACGTCACAGTTTCTTCCCGCATTGTTAAAATTCATTTTCTTAAAATATATTTAACGCAACGTTATTATGATAAATAAAAATTCTGCAATTATTAAAATATAATATGTATGCGTATTTTACGACTGGAAAACGCCGGGTACATGTTCTAGTATATCAATAAAAATAAGAATGTGTGTGTGCGCGCGCGTGTGTGTATGTGTACGGACAGTTATCAACATATACTCGAGGAAGGTTTGATCTACAGACTTGGAATTTGGTATACAGGATAATCAGACACGTGTAAAAGCCTTTAAATTGTTTTTATCCGGAAAAAAACTGTTCTTAAGGAGTAAAAATTGAAAAATGAGTACGTGGGGTGATCAGAGTTTTATGTTTTCAACTGTTTCACGACTCCGCATGCACAGTCGTGAAACATAACAGCTTTCTTATGTTAAGTATAAGTTGTTTGCAGCAGTTTTTAAAGGTCATGTAAACTTAGTTTAATCTTTATCGTTTTTGAGGCACTGCCTTTAGGTTTTGATTTCGATCTCAGCTTAGGTATTTTATTACTTACAGGATGTGAACTATTTAGAATAATCATAATGGTTGCATGCACATGTCTCAGTTTTTTTTCCGTTTTTTTTAAACTGCAGTTTCTTCTAAAGAAATTTAACGTAACGTTTAATACACTCGGTATTTCTGTTTATAAATAAGAATTCGATATTAGTTGAAATATAATATTAATGTGTATTCGACAACTGGGCAACGATATATATTGCGATAGTTTTTTGAGATGCTTATTCTTAAGTTCGGTTGTTTCATTGATAACTGGAATGATGGATATTTTCCAAAATTCCAATTTCTATCTTTTATGCCTTTTGATCCAACCCATGCTTAGGTTCATCTCCATCTTCCTACAGTCTTCAACGATTTTCTTATTAATAAACAACTGGTCTTTTGTGCCTAAACACTTCCTTCCTCACCTTGCTTTTCTTTTTTTCATGTATGCTGGGGAGGAGAGATTTCATAGATGTCGTCTTCAATCAGTCCAATGATGAGCTTGAAGATAGTAGTGAGAGTGCAGGAACTTAAAATACTACTTCAAAGTCAGAACCGACAAGTGACAATTGTAAGAATTGATTCTAATCCAGCAAACAGCAAATCCTACTTGTTTGTCAAAAACATCGCTCACCGAGGACTAAAGAATAAAAAAGAGACGCGAGTGTTGCAAAACTGCCGAAAAGAAAACAAAATATCAATTTTCTACGCCCCCCCCTCTCTCTCTCTCTCTCTATCTCTCTTTATTAGGATGATGTGTTTCATTCGTTTTTGGTGTTAGAGTTGTATAATCTTCAACAGCTATGCAGGTTTGTCCTCTTCACCCCCCAACAATATGATGAAGCAACCAATGTAATGCCTATTAAGTATTATCAACTGCTTAATTAAAGAAAGCGGTTATGTTGTTTATGCCAGTTTTTATGCAATTCCTGAATCTATGGAGCTCTTATTTCATCATTCCTGCTGTTACCTCTGGCTCTGGTATTTCTAGCTTGCATTTATAGCTGAAAAGCATATCTAAGATCCATTAGTCTTCATGATTGTATTTACTTTCATTCTCAAAAAAGAAACCGCCATTAATCTTTTCACTCTTCCTTTTTTCGTGACTTATCTATAGCGATTGTGTCCCTTATAAAATTTCTTTTGAACAATCAGAAATTTTCGGTTTTCGCCCTATTCTTGTTCTTTTGATTATTCTTTTGCAGAAATTGTTTTATCTGCAACTAGTTCAGTGGATATTTATATATATATATATATATATATATATATATATATATATATATATATATATATATATACAATCATGAAAAAATATATGATTTCACTGTATCACGTGACTTTAATATGATAAACGTGCAAGGATTTACAGCTGAAATCGAAACTCGAACGTTTTAAACACCTAGAAGATTCTAACCAGGTTCTGTCTGTCTATCTGCCCCCTCTCTCTCCCTCATTCTCTTCCTCTCTCTCTCTCTCTATCTATGTATCTATATATATGTATATCTATAATTGATAAATTTCGAATTTTTATTAGTCATCTCATTGATTTCACGTCATGAACGATTCATCAAATTCTTGTAACACGGTTTTGCTGTTTATTATCTCATATCTGACGAAGTCTTTTGACAGTAATGCCAAAATATTAAACATTTCGCCAAATAAGTGATTTCGATTTTATGGCTTAGTTTACCCGTTTTTCCTTCCTTTGTACGTTGTCACATGTTATTTCCAAACTTTTTTCTTCATATAAATGCCTGTGTGAAAATTTACCCTAGCATTTAATTCTCTACGGAAATTCTTCCTTGCGTGAGGATGACCTCGCTGCATTGAGAGAGTTTTAATCAATTCTTTAAATCTTCTAATACATAACTTCATGAAGAGTATTTCACTAAACTTTCGCTAGCTTTAATCGCTTATTCCATTCTCTCAAAATAATGGTCTCCCTCTCATGCGGGTTTTGGAATCATATTTCGTCGTGCCATCGCACAATATATGAATATTTAATGTTCCTCCTTATATCTTGTAGCTTGAACAAGTTTAAAGGGATGAAAGTCGATATCTATCTATCTATCTATCTATCTATCTATCTATCTCTCTCTCTCTCTCTCTCTCTATATATATATATATATATATATAAATGACAAAACCTCTATATTCCAAATTTCAAGATATTGTTCATCTTACCGTTATATTATTTCAGCATGTGAAAATGTTCAATTTTTAACAGCACCTGTTTCGTAGCGCAGAACAAATCGTAAATTTATTATGTCAGTTTCCGAATATATGTCACCCTGTGCCATCAGATTAAAGCTTATTAATGTGATGACATAGTGTGACTCATTAATTTTATAACGTATAGAGAAAAGAGTTTGGGCATGATTGCGTACCCCCCCCCCAAAAAAAAAAAAAAACTGAAGTATAGTTGCTATTGTATCCAATGACATTCACGCCAAAAACTGACACACGATTGTTTCTGTGATACGAAACAGGTACAAGAGTTGAAACCCAATTACAGGAAAATAAACCAGACCTTTATTTTTAAGTAAAACTGGCATTGGACAGGCTATTTCCCTAGATGAGTTCGCAATTAAAGGATACTCTAACTTAACTTCTAAATCTGACCCCCAAAATCGTCATGAGCATGGAATATGTGCCTATATTAAAGATGGCTTTCCATGTAGTAGAGACATCTCCAGAGAGGATCCTAACTTAACCTATATTTGCTTCCGGGTTGCACTAGCTCACACTACTGCATTTATATTTACTCTCTATCGCCCCCACAACAGCAGAGTTACTATCTTTAAAAGCATATCTGAGAAAATGGACCAAGCCCTATCTGCTTATCCTTCAGCTAATATTCACGTATGTGGAAACTTCAATGTTTACAACGTGGAATGGTTGACCCACTCAAACAAGACCGATGATGAGGGGACGTTCTGTTATGATTTTTCCATTGCTTATGACCTCACTCAGATTGTTCACGAACCCACTCGCGTGCCCGACAATGACAGCCAGTATGCGAATCTACTATACCTTTTTCTAACAACTTGCACCAAACTATGTTCAGTTTACGTTCTGTCTCTACTTGGATCTTCCTACCACTCTGTTGTATCAATTAAGATAAAAATGAAATGTAATAAATCCCAGACGTACCTTGCCATCGTATAGTATATCGATACACTAATGCTGACTGGGATAGCTTCGGTACATTTATATCGGATCTACATCTGCGTTCCATGTTTAAAAAGGATGTGTCCTCTATAGTATCAGACCTGACGAAATGGTTAATTGTAAGTATAGACCGTTTCATACCCTCAAAAAAGTTCCAGAAAAAACATAACAGCCAGCCATGATTTTCTACAGAAGTTACTGCTGCCATTGCGCACAGAAATTACTTTTTCCACTGCTTCCAACGTAATAGATGTATGGAAACTAAAGTCGCTTTCAGGACTGCGAGCAAGCATTGTAAGAAAGTAATAAAGAATGCAAGAGAGTTGTATACTTAGTTCGTCAAGTCAAAAGTAGCTGATCAGCGGATTGGTTCCTACCAGTTTTGGCAAATAGCAAACAGAATCCTCAACAGAAACGTGTGTTCTATCCCAACTATTATCAATGGACCTGAGGTAATCTTGTGAGCATCAGACAAAACCAAACGCCTTGCCAAGAACTTTGCAGCTGATTCTACCCTTTGTAACCAAGGTTGCCAACCCCAAATATTTCCTTCTGTATCAGAAAACACGCTATGTGATATACATATATCTGTACGTTATGTTGCCAAGATAATCAAAAAACTTGATTCCAGTAAAGCAACTGGCCCTGACGATGTTCCAATTATAGTACTAAAAAAATGTCAACCAGATCTAGTGCCCATACTTACAAAACTGTTTAAACTTTGTCTTAAGGAGAATTGCTTCCCATCACCCTGGAAAATCTAATTGTATTTAAATTTTCCATTTTAATTTTAATAAAGAAATAAGCCGATGATACCGCTATATATCTTTTCTTATTCATTCGTTGATTAGATAAACAAATATTAATTTCAAACAAAACTTCAAAATTTGTCGAATGCATGTGTTGTGGTTTTGTTTTGGAAAGTTTTCCTTACACATTTACTGAATTCAAATATTTTAAAGAAAATTACCTAGGTTTATTTTTATACAAAATAGACATTTTCATACGTAATAATAAATAAATAATCATTAAATTTTGAGAAAACAAATATCAATTTCAAGACACTTTTTAAACAATTGGTTTCTTTGACTGAAATACAGTTTTCAACATTTTTTTCATTACCTACAACTCAGCGTTCACATTCGAAATATCGACTTCATACGTTTTCAGGTATGCTAACAACGAATACTACAGTTAAATTTGGGGTTGATATGTAGTTTACCAGATATGAACAAATCTTTACCCAACGTAAACTCTAATATATTTCCTCGCAACCATTTTTTCACAACCAAGGAATTAGTAATGCATATGCGTAACGGCTTTCGGAATAAACACCCCTCCTCATGTTAAGAAGAACTTTCGGCATAAACACCTCCAATCTGTCTATGTTAAGAACAGCTTTCGGAATAAACACCTTCTTTCTCCAATTGGGATGGTGAAAAATATTTGTTTTGTCGTCTGTTTCAATTACACGTATGAACATTACTAACTACTCGGTTGTGGAAACAAAATGTCTGCTAGGGATAACATTAGTTTTATGTTCGATATCATATGTTTTCATATCTCAGAAACGACTTATCAGCCCCAAATTTTATTGTACTATTCGTTGTCGGCTTACCCGAAAACTTTTAAAAGTCCAGATTTACAATCCAAAAACCACCACGTGACTGAAATCAACCAATTAAAGGTTGATACGCAAACAATCATTCGAACATAAACAGAAGTTCTCTTGCGCATTATTTTTTAAACGAAATTCAATAACATTTGAATATGCTCAAAACCAATAAATTTAATAATGTTTATGCTATTATCCACCCCGCGCCGGTAGAAGTGCCAACTGCTAGTTGCTAAGTCATTACAATATTGTAAGTATAATTCTATTCTTTTTACATCGTATTCCGGAATCATTATGTACCAGAATCTTACACTATAATTATTTAATTATGATATTACTATAAGTTACCCTTAGAATGGTAAAGAACAGAGAAACTTCCAAAACAACGTGGTAGTTTATCTATCAAACAAAATGCTGCTCTGCTTTGAAACCTAACGTTTGATTCGTCCCAAATTCTTTCATTCTATTTAAAATGTGATATGAAAATCGGACATTTCTGCAATACTGCGTGGAAACACCGTCTTTGATTTGCAGTTCATGGGATATTATTATGAGGACACATTTATTTGATGATCAGTCTATAGTACTTTTCTCCACTCACTTCTTTTTCATTGGCATTCAATAACATTTACCAAAGACATTCAATTACACAAATTACCATGTGGCCAGACGGTAAATTCAATTGGTTACCTTATGACTAAGGTTTTTCCAAATATTGCTTAAAATTTCCGCAATGTTGGATGGCTTCCTGAAAGAGCAATATTGGCCCCTAGACATTATGATGTTGATATGATCAATTATGATCTTTTGGAAGAGTTATCAATCCATTGATATATATATATATATATATATATATATATATATATATATATATATATATTGTACATTAAATAGTAAAACAAAACGACATTTACCAGTTTCTATATATTCCCTATGATAAAATAATGCCAATTAGCTGAACCTGTAGAAATTCCACAGCGGACTCATTCATATGTAATATATTGATGTTAGTAATTATCTAAGCTAGCAGATACACTCTGCGTAGCCTGGTCGTGAAACATGCTTAAATATTATTATAGAGTCAATTCGATTCTTACATATTGTAACGTTGAGATTTAATAAATTAAAAAAAAAATCCACACGATTTCAGTGCCTCAGCTTGAATCGAAATCAAATCTTCTGAAGAATATATATAAATTGCCTTCAACGAGCTATAATCGAAACCGAAACCAAAATTTATGAAAGACTTTTAGTAAAAGTATTTATAAAAAAACTATATGACTTGAGTGCTATCATCGAAACGGAAACCAAAGCCTTTAATTAATTTTTTGTGAAATTATGTATTACAAGAAATAAAAGATCATAGCAATTAAACGACGGTCACTCGGAACAAAAAAAGATGTAAGCATGACACGCAAAATAAGACACGCGCTAACCTATTAATATAAAGATTCTTGCATCATATTTTGAAAAAAGGGAAAATACTAAAATATAAAAGATTAAACTAAAAAAAGAATCAGTGCTACTGGCGAGACCTCTATAAAATAAAAGTCACCTACTGCTCATGAGGGATATGGAAAAAGAAATGATTATGAATTAATGTTTTGTTTAATCAATAAGATAATTATGCATGAGGATGGAATATCTAAATATATCAAATACAACTTGGCAACCCGAGTACTTCAGCTAGTAGATGAATAAAGATACATAGATCGATAAATAAACTGGTCGAAATTGCGAATCTAATATGTGTCGCACTGATTAAATGTCGTTCTGTGCTAAATTAGTTTTATTGGACATACAACACTAATAAATGGCTTTCAATTTTATTGTTCTTATTTCTTCTGCCTTCGTAAATATATGGACTAATTAGTTGACAAAAAAACGGAAACTTGTAACAGTGTCTACGCGAAAAAAAAATCAATCAATATTGTTCATTTTCTCGCGATAAAGTAAACATATGGCATCCATATTTATGGATCCCATCTG